>NC_137901.1:45662372-45719872 GCF_963455335.1 Martes martes | reverse complement strand
CTTCAAAAAGGATAGTCACTGTCTAATTAAGCTGTGACAAGGTCTGGCTAAATAAACCATAAATTCCAACTTGTGGGGGGGCGGGGAATTATTTTTTAATTTTAAAAATGTGGCTAGCTAGACAATCAACTTGTACAGACAATAAAAGTGTAGCTCTGTGTGTTATAAACTATTTATGACATGTTCAAGGAAGTTTTTCACCCAGGCAGAAAATATCCTTTTAATAAGCCTTTTTTACTACAAGACACTATTATTGGGTCTCTTCTTTATTGTTGTTTTCATATTTTCGGCATAAATATAGTGCACAAAAAGACAAAGGCAATGCTGCACACAACTGAAATGTTATATAATTTGCTAAAATGATGAATAAAATTAAAACTGCCTGTCAAAGCAAAATGAAAAGCAATTTTGTTTGCAATTTTCATAGCAGCTATGGAAAAGCAGCCAAACTCATGAACTGCATGCCGTCTGCAGCTTATAAGCACCCACAATAACCGAAGAAGGTGCTCTGATTAGTAATAATACCAAGAGGAACTGCAGCCTAAAATCCAGAACATTCTGGCCTCGCTGTTGGCCTTCCGCGAGGAAGACTCTATTCTTTGCTCCCCAAGACTGACTCAAGAGTTAATATCAGACTATCCAGATGATTATGAACACCTTAGAAAGCTGGTGTTTGATTCCAAATTTAAATTTCATCAATCATTCCAAGCACTAACACCTGTGAAATACGCATTCTGTGCTCTTATTCCTGGGCCCCTCGCTGGGAGCCCAGAGTACAGACTGCAAATGAGTAGACGGGAGGTGCAAATTCCACTGTTTGCTCCCAAATTTTAACTAGAACAATTTCTACCGAGTTCAGTGTCTGATGCATAGTAGGCTGTACTCCTGAATGAAAGGATGAAAAAATGAATGAATAACATCAATGAATTCATTTCCAACGCCGTACTCCATTTTGTTTATGGTGCTCAGCATTTGATTTAGATGAAACATAAAGCTTTGTGGTATGCCTGAGGAAAGGCCAGTCAGGGAACTACTGTGACAAAAGAGACAACATTAGTCACATTACACAACTATTAATAACCTTGCCAAATGTTGGTGCTCCACTGTAGAATTCTATTCAAGACATAATTGAATGGTAAGAAATCTAGGTTGTTTCTTTCACATCTAGCCATAAGTAAAGTCTCAGTGAAATTCTTCTCATCAAAAGTTGTCCATTGCTGATACCAATTTCTCTATTTTACCCTCTAAAATGAAAACATACAAAAGTGCAAACATTTCATTAAAGTAAGCATTTCCACCACACTCATTTGGAAAAGATACCAATTAAATGCAACAAAATTGAATAAATGTTCCATATCAGCCTTTTGGCTTATGAACGCCTTCCCACGTTCCCATATGGAACATTTGAACGTGACCATCCTATTTAACAGTATCCCCTGGGGTGGTTGTTCAGAAGCAAAAGCAGTAGGCTTAAACACAGCTACACAAGAGTAACTCATGAATCTGAACTTCAGACACAAGATTACCATAATTTAGAGTCAGTTTGGAGAAAGCGGAACTTCCTGGTTAGCAGTTGGTTGAAGAACTAGGAGGCTCATCTTCCACCAGGAAAAATATAGGTCAGTTCTCTGGGTTTTGCCTTCAAACACCCAAAGGTCCCTGAGTCTACATAACTTCCGCAGACAACTGCACTCTTGGTGGACGTCTGCCACTCTTCTGGCAAAACCCCAGGTATGCTCTATCAGCAATTACTTACACAGCACACATCTACAATGGGACTTGCATCTTTCAACTGAGAAAACTGGAGAAAATAGCAGAATTTCTGACTTTCCAGAATATAATCATCAACACCGTCTTTAGATACAACTGCACTTGAAAAGTTGTTGAGATTGAAGACATTTTATTGGAAGTTCCCATCACTGCATCAAGAAAAACAAAAATCCTTCTTTCAACTTCACTATGTGGCACATAATACACACTCAGTTAATATACATTAAAAATAAGAATAGAAAGAAAGGAAAGGAAGACAGAAGAAATGAAGAAGAAAAAGTCATGTCATATAAGGCCATTTTCTTAAACTGCCACATATTGATTTCCCTGGAAAAATGAAGACGTCTTTGGCTTGAACTAAGTCAGATGAGCACGTCTACTGACACTTTTGCATGTCACCAACAGTGTCCCTTTTTTTTTCTTTTTCTTTCTTTTTTTTTTTTTTTTTTGCTGCATCCTATGAAACTGTGATATTGCCTCAGATGTCAGACACTATTTTCTGGTGAACCTCATATATTTACTGTGAAAATATTTCCAATTTAATTTCATAGCTTCTTGAGATCCAGGCCTCCTGGTCACCAATCTTCACAATGTCAATGGCATTTGTATTTGAGACAACATGCCTTAATGTTGGGGCACAATAATGAAGCACATCCACACACACACAAAAAAGACCATTCCCACAAACTCTCCCTGACAACGGCATTTTAACAACTTTCTTTCTTACAGCTTTCTTACAACATCATGCCTAATCATATCTCCTTTTGTCCCTTATGTGATTGCCTTATGCACAGTACAGAGAAGTGGGTATTAAAGATTTTAAATAATGTATTATCATTAAGAAATAGAGCATATAGTTGATGGGTACAGGTACTGGGGAGGCAGAATGTTATTAGTGTCGGGGAAACAGCATTGAAAAATATGAAATCTTGTTTCTGCCACTACCAGCCACAAAAATCTTGAAGAAGCTACAACTTTACTGGGGCCCAGTTTACTCACATGTGAAAGCAGGAAGGGTGGGAGGGGGATTTATAATATACTAAAGTCATGGGTCTCAAACAATTTTTGTGTATTTGTGCTTCACACAAAATTTTAAGTGGAAGGTCCAAGATAAATAAAACTGACAAAACCACCCAATACGAATCGGAGGTGGGATGCTCAGGTCCAGTCCCCCGAGCCCCAGGTCCACCCTTCTCTCCTGCCCAAACTGCTGGGATTTCCAGAGATCCCAACGCGTGGTTTGAATCGGCTGTGTTAAAGGATCTCCAAGGTCACTTCCTAAGTCTTGTGCCCAGTGGTTTCCCTTTGTGTACTCTGCCTTTATTTCTAAGCCGGCATTTTACATTCCACGATTTAAGATAAATAAATCAGGCAAGGGAGATGGCAGAACATAACACAGTGGAAAGGCTTTGGCTACACTGTTGCTTGGCGATCATTTTAATCAATAATTAAAGAAAAAAATATCATACAACATCCAGTTCCAGTCCTCTCCATAAGCCATCTTCCAACACATAGAGATGATTGCCAAATACTCCTGTAACTTTTACCCAGATGAGGGCTCCAAAAAGGGTTCTTGCTGCATGAACAGATCTTCTTGCACACACACACACACATACACACACACACGCACGCATACATACACACTCCTTAATTTCTTAGAGGTCTCTAAGCAGACATTACCAAGAAATTTACACTAGAGAATCAATCAATCATTGCTCCAGGAGTACAATATTTAAAACTAGCTTTTCTGGATTCTACCTCAAGGTGATCTCACTATTGCAGCTCTTCAGAGATTTAACAACAAAATTATTATTTCCAAACTTTAATTGAGCTTCTTAGGATAGGTGTTTATGATACTCTTCACAACACTTGGAGATTTTATGCTCTACAGTGGAGTATTTGGCTGTTTTATTAGTATTCATTTTTATCTTTCAGGTATTTAAATAGTATTGTATGGCTTTCTCTGGAAAATAAATCAATTTGGAAATTTGCTTTTAGCAAATGGGGCTTCCACAGTTTCTCGCGCACAATACAACTTTCAAGCCATCTCTCCAAAGCCTCTACCAGAGGATATCTTACAACTGTCGCACAACTTAAATTAAAGATCCATTTTTAAGACACTTAAAAAAAAAAAAGTAGTGCCTTATGATTAGCGAACTAAAGATGATTTTTTTCTTGTTTGCTTGAAAATAATTTCTTTAATCCAGAGCGTGAGAAGTGAACTCTAGTTAATGAATATTATCCTTAGTAAGCAGTAACCTAGAATCTTAAAACGTTCGTCTTTATCATTGGTATTTTGAAGTTGCAACTTTGATCCACATCGACATAAAAAAGAAATGATTTTATTAACATTCTCTTTCATTACTGGATAATACTCTGCAATGCTCTTACTGCTGGGGTACTATTAAGGGTTTCCCTCAAAGAGGAATTCACAGATGATTTTAAAATAACACGACTGATAAAAATTTCTTGGCTTCTCTAGATAAGATGAGTATTCTCATTTTCTGCTTGCTGTTAATTTTCTGTTGATCTGGTCACTCTGCTTCTAGATATGATTCAAGAGAGAGTGTCAATCAATAAGCATGCATAAAGCATGGGAAAATAATTACACCACAAATTAATTATCAAATTTGATTCTAAAGGCCTGGGATCTCTTTTTCTATGACTCTTCATTTATTATTTTTTAATTATTAGACTAGCAGCAAGCGTTCTTTTTACAATGTGCAAATTACACTTGCAAGTAACAAAAATGGACTTAAGTGGTGGCAAATATATCTGTACTTCTTGCATAACTGCCTTATATCTTAAGAGGCATATTTGGACATAAGTCAGACATATTGCTATCTCTGACATCCTTTTCTCTCTCATGTAAACTTCTTTAAAAAAAATGATGCACTACACCTATTTACATAAAAGCACAGAAAAACAAATGGGCACCCCAATTAATACTCATGAATAGCACTCATGAAACTATGACCTAGACAGGAATTAGAACACAGGCAGCACCTAAGAAGTCCATGACCCCGCCCATCATCATCTATTCTCCCTACCATGAAGGCAACAATGACACTGACTTTTGTGACGGTGATATCCACTCTTTCTTTATTGTTATCCCATCTTTGTATGTAACCCTAAACCGTATACTTTAGTTTTGCCTAGTTTTGAACTCTGTGTGAGTGGATTCAGACCAATTACATTCTCTTTCATGCTGCTCTTGGGGCAACCTAGGTTTGCTGGGCTTAGTCATCTTGATGAGCATGGCCATACTTCATTCATTTCTCTTGCTGATCTATTCCATTAGTTGAATATCCACGATTTTTCTCTTCTATTTGCCGGAGATTTGAGTTGTGTCCAGTTTTGACTATGTCAGACAATGCCGCGCTGATTATTCTTGTCCATGTCTCCCATGCACACGAGTTTCTCTGGGGTACAGAGAAGTGGGACCGCAGTCATAAATTTTACATTATCTTTGAATTTACTGTTAATGTCAAACCATTTTCCCAAAGTTGTTCTACCAATTTACACTCCCACCAGCAGGGCCTAAAATTCCCAATTACTTCAGATTCTTGTCAACACTTAGAACTGTTACACTATTTGCCAATTTGGTGGGTATACAGCCCAAGAAATTACACTTCTGTCCTATTCTTATCACCCCAGCTTAAAGCACTGACTGCAGAGACAACATGAAAACAGCCAAGGGTAGGCCCCTCTAATCTCTTGTCTCTTAGCGGCCCTAGTCCATTTTAGAGCTTCTGATTTTAAAATTATATTCTTTATTTTATTCCCTTTTATCCCCTATACCCTTACTGTGTAATACTAGTAATGCTATCCCATTTCATAGGACCACTAGGTATAGAAAGTATAATTTCTCAAAATGAAATTGCTGCTAACTGCAGTGACTCTCCTCTGTAAATACTATTTTATTCAATAATACTATAAGTTGCATGTGAATCCTCCTCTATGGAGACACTTTTCCACATTTGGAGCATCAATTTCATGTATGTAAATCACATATAAACCATTTGCCCAGACTTGCTATAAATTTGAGATCTGATTATCCATTTCTCCAAAAAATATTCATACTTCATTCTAAATAGAACTCCTTTGCTGATGGTCTTGAGATTTAAACCTCAGGAAGTTAGTGGGGTGCATATGGAACAGGAAAGAGGATCAGAGAATTTTCCTTGAACAAACACTCTTCCTTAGAAGAGTGTTTTGACCTTCTCAGATCACACTGCGGGATGTTTACATTGAAGTACACGTCTAACTTCCTCCCCATCTCTGCAAATACCTTCTTTTCCTCAAGGTCAAGTTCAAGCCTCCCTTGCCATGAATTAGGCCTTCCTGGAACATGGCAAACCCCAGTAATCTCTCATGACTTGACTATACACTTTGATGCTTAATTATATTCTCTAGGATGTATTTCTTTATACTTTGTCGTGCTTAATCATAATCACTAAACCCTAAGTTCCCAGAAAGCAGAAACCTTTCCTTGCTTGTTCAAGGCTCTATCCTCAGTACAAGAAACCATGCCTGGTATATAGCTGGTGCTCAGTAATTAAGAAGTAAATGAATGAAAAAAGACTGTCTTGTGTTTTTTCTGTCCTTCTTTCATGTGTTATGTATGGTCACCTGATAAATTATATAGGCTTATCAGCAGCAACCATTTCTTTATATTTCTTTGTTTCCCCCATAGTATCAAAAAGGATAGATAGATAAAGAATGAAAAAGAACCACAAAATAAGACCCCCATTCTTTAAGACAGGTACATCTTCAAAACGTCTATAACGTACTAAATGAAGTCAAGATACTGCTGAAGATGTTAAATAAAAGAAGTACAAATACCTGGCCCTTATACTTTGTAATCCATTTTTGCTAACAGACACCAGAGCAAGCATGCGCTGGTCAGAAGGTCTAGGACAGCTTGCACAAAATCAATTTATGGTGTTTGGGTTACAGCAAATCCATGCAAAATTCTTACTAAATCCTTTGTGATCTGCTTATTTAGTCTCATCAAGATGCTTTTAAAAATCATTGTTGAACAGTTTTGAGAAAGTCTGACTCTAAAATTGTTTGCCAGTAGGAAATGCAGAATGTGAACGTACATATTATTGAACACACTATGACTTACGCAGATAGCAATATCACAGTGCTCTTGAAGTCCTGCCTGAGTGCTCTACCTACTCTGCCCTACCACCGTCAGAGAACAGACACAGACCACAGGTCCTTGAGGAAAACTGCAGAGAAATCAACTGTTTCTTCACTAGCTCTGAGATCAAGGGTCTGTTTTGAAGACATTCATATATTTGTTCTTTTTTCTTCAAGAAGGAAGAATTAGATAAGTTTCAGACATCTTTTTTTCTTATTACAATCTCCATAAATCCGTAGAAATCCTAGAGTAGAAGTTTTTCCTATTCTTAGATATTTTATTAAGTCATTCATTCACTCACTCACATTTCCAGAGGACCAGCATGCACCTGGGCTAGGTGCAACACATTCCACCATTCACTCACTCTAGAAGAAGAGATGGCAATGTTTTGCGATAGTCTTTTCATTGTTTTGAAAAATTCCTTATTTAATTACTGTTGAGTTATTATTGCCAGAAAACATGGATTAGTCCTAAGTTTCATTTAAATCACAGAGGGAAAACATGTGTACAATCACAGAAAGAAATAGAAAATTTATAAAAGCCTGTATTTGCAATTCTACCTGTCAGTTCTACTAAATGATATCCTAGGCAAAAGCCTCCACCAATTAATGAACCTGGGGCCAATCATCCCTTCAGACCATCTCTGATACATTCTGCCTCTGTTTTGGCATGTGCCCCAGGTTGGAGTACATTTGAGACTGGACTTCAGGCCCCTCAGGGCACCTCTCTGTCCTCTTGCTGTTGTTAAAGCAAAACTACTGCTCAAATAAAGAGATGCAATTACTCTATATGTTCTTTCTGCTTCCCTGTCTGTCATGAAAAAGTGAAGCAATGGCCCCTCTACAAGTCTCTATACCCCTAGGACTTTTTGTTCCCCCAACCCCCCACGTGTCACATTTTTTAAATGCGACAGCTGGGTGATCACAGTGGCACACTATATGATTTTCCTTGATCCTATACCCACCTAGAGACTGCAATAACCCGTCATTCTTCTAGGAATAATAATCACCATGAAAGGCATGATATCAGACTTAGTAGGGTTTAAAAAAAAAAAAAAAGCAATGAAGAAAGGAATAACTTCTTATCATGTCGCAAAGACTGAAAGCAATTCACAGGTAGTAACTATAACACACGCGTGGCTTCACTGATTGAAATTAAATCATTCTAGAGTTTCACTCTAGATGCAGGATCACGGCGCCCTTCTAAAGAGTGAGCAGGCCCCTAAACAATGCGGAGTTGGCTCCCTGCCAAGTGACCAGACCACAAACGTGGATACACCTTGGACAGCGGACATCCTGGGCGCAGCAGCCGCAAAGTTCTAGCTCCCACCACTTCCCACGTGGAAATCCAGCAAAGAAAAACAATCTAGCAGTCACATGACTCAGGGTTGTCATCCTCTGCATCTGTCCCCATGTGTAAACATCTTGATGCAGAAGGAAACTGACTCATCCCTATCAGGAAAAGTCCGTTTTCCTCTGCCTAGCATATACCAGGACTTGGCCCATGTGAGGTCTGGGTAGGAAGCCATACAGAATACTAAGTTGTAACTGTACAAAACAAAAGCTAAACTGCTTCAAACGTGTTTGTGCTACCGAGTCCAACAAAGAAGGGACTGAAGAAAGACAGTGAGTAAGCTAAAAACAAACAACAAAAAGACGATCTCAAATAAGGAGGTAAGTTAAGAAAAATAACTGAAGGATTCTGAATACAGACAGAATCAGAAACTTCACAGTGGTGGTAACTAGGTAGTACTCTCGTGGAGAGGCACCTACTTGAGACACCACTCAGTGACCCTGCTGTGTTCTACTCCTAACAGGCTCTAAAATAGGATGGGGGAAAACACTACGGTTTTCATGAAGCAACTGCCTAATACTGATCAGGCTGAGAAACCACTATATTTGACTAAGGTTTCTTTAATAAGTAAAGATTCCTAATGACACATGAGAGTAGGAGTAGGACATTAACGACCCATGCTACCAGGGAACAAAAGGGCTACAGTAAATTCTTGCTTCCTCTTTCTCACTTAGTAGAATAAGATCAACTAAAATTGCATGACAGACTTGGAAGAAAAGAAATGATAATCAGAAGGACTTGGATGTCTGCGATAGATTGTTTCCCAAGATGGCCACAGACAATAATCCCCATCCCTCGTGCTCTTTTGCAGTGTGTGTGACCTCCCTATTTCATCATGGAAAAGTAAAATTCACTTGAATCTGCACTGGACTTGGAACTTATTTTAACCGAAAGAATACAGTGGGAAGTAACACTGGGTTCTTTTTAAACTGGGCATCAAGATACTACAGTTTAGGCCCTAGGGCACTCCTTGGAAGGCAGACCCGTGCTGTGAGCAACCAAAGCAAGCAGTGGAGAAGCCTATGAGAAAAACATCCAAGGTTCCTGTTGACAGCCCAGCTGAGCTCCCAGGAGCAGCCAGCACCAGCCATGTTAGACCATTCTGGACTTCAGGTCAACCTTATGGAAAGCAGACTATCTAACTAGTCAACCCAAAGAATCTTGAAAAGTAATACATTGTTATCCTGTTTAAGCCACTAACTTTTATGGTGGTTCATTCATTACCCAGCAATAATTAACTAAAAAAATTCTGTAATATTTCATTTTATCAGTATAATGATAAGCTGACTTAAATACACATACACATATGCTATGGAAATGGTTATTTTGAAAATAAATGTTTTGATCTAATAGTGTGTGAGAATTTTCTCATTTTGGTACATCTTTACAACCTATTAATTAAAAGTTTGGATGTATTAGAAAGATCGTAAATTCTTACCAAACAAAACTTAGAGGAGCTACTACAAACTTTGAAAGTTATAACAGAAATATTAAAGTTCCAGGGCACCTAGGTGGCTCAGTCGGTTAGGGGTCCAACTGGTTTTGGCTCAGGTCATGATCTCAGGGTCCTGAGATAGAGCCCCACGTTGGGCTCTGTGCTGGGCACAGAGTCTGCTTGTCCTTCTCCCTCTCCCTCTGCTCCTCCATCCACCTGCACTCTCTCTGTCTCTCTCAAATAATAAAATCTTAAAAAAAGAAATATTAAAGTTACTCAAAAACATTTATAAATATTTAACTTTAATTTCAGCAAAGATATAAAAGAAGCATATGCTTCTTATACTGAAAACTTTCTGCTTTCCTCTTCTCTTTGATTCTTCAAATATTTTCCCAAACTTACAGATGTACACATATTAATAATTGGAAAGCATCAAACAACGGTGAGAAACATTTATGTTTCTCCAGAGCATTGCAAGCACAAAGGTGGATAAGGGTTGCCTCTGACACAACCTACATTTTAATTCTCTAAAAATGTAACAGCTATACTATAAAGAATGTCTATAAACTTGTTTTTATTTTGAAAGCACCCATAACTTTTCCAATTAGCAAACATGAGCCACTGGCAGCTGGAACTTACTTTTTCTTCCATCATATCTCTACCCGGTTTTATGGAGTTTCTCAGATATACACAAGGGGCACATTAGAGATTTATTAAAAACTAGAAAGGGGTCTCATTCAGGGTTAGAGAAATCTAAAAATATCCAGTAGGGCAGGAAAACTGACAAGGACTCGGGCAGCACAGGTAATGCCTGGTATGAAAACTACAGAAAAACCAGACGCAACTGAGAAGCACATTGCCCTTCTGCACCTTCCACCCAAAAGCCACAGAATCATCTACAACTGAAGAGACTTTGACGGGCAGCTGATCACTTTCGCCTCATCAAGCATCACCCCGTACAGAGAGGGGTCTTCCATGGTAACACCAAGGAATGTATGGAGAAGGCCACAGAGCCCGCTTTCATGCCAGACTGGTGACCTGATACTGTGCCCACGACCTGTCCTTCCGAGGGAAATCAGGCAGCCCTCATGTGCTGGTACAAGTCCCCAGTGGGCACGAGTCCTTTTTAGAGATCAGCAGGCTCTGCTCTCCACATGTCCCCAAGGAATGGGGTAGCAGCTAGGGATTGGAGAAAATACCCAAAGGAGATGGGGGTGGGGTGGAGAGGCAGGGATGTTCATAGAGCCCATCCATTTATGGATAAGTGTCTGGTACAATTTATGGAGTGCCCACCTGAAGAACACAACGACACTACGACACTAACAAGCAGTTATCTGACCTGGAATATTGGGTATTGGGTAGTGGCTTATTACCATTGGGTAATGGCTTATGGTGTGATTCATTATATATTTCACTCTGATGAAATAATTCATAGAGCAAAACCAACACTGGACTTGGAGTCAGAAGTTCAATCTTCCAAGCCTTAGCAGGGCCAGTAAATGGCTAGGTGACAGTGAGTCTGGATTTCCTTTTCTATAAAAAGGGAGTTGGACCTGGTGAACTTTAAGGGTCTTTTTAGCTCTGACTTTGCATGACTGTTCTTCAACACCAAATGGAAAACTTCTGTCCTCTACAGTTTCTCCATTTGGTGCATTTTTTTATACCACCTCTTTGTTTGCCAATGCTGGAAAGACCATGGAGAGGAAGACTGATGAGAGACAAGTGTGCATGGCAGTGTTTGGAGGCATGTGAAGAAGTCATGTCTCCCACCGGCTTTTTGGCTATGGCTGACAGTCTAGGCAGTTCCATGGCACAAGCTAGCCACAGCAGGCTAGTCCTGCCTGTGTGATCGATCTCATCCAAAAAACACCGTGTGTGACACACCTTTCATTTCATTGACCTCCATGTCCCAGGACACACACCGAATGGAGCACATTTGATGATGCTTTCATGAAAAATGAAATTTCTGGGGTTAAACAGGACCGTGTTGAGGTTGATTAGGTATACAGAAGTTCCATGTGCTATACCACAGCCCAGAAAACATTTCTTGTGGTTCTAGATCCATAACACGCCTGACATGGCTGTATTAACCATTCTGCTGTAATAAAGGTAGGTTTCCTTATATTTCTGTCTAGGAGTACTGACATTCAAAACAATGTCAAAGGTGGACCGAGCACAGTCTTAGATTGTTAGTTCTAACCTTGATTCAAAAACAGTTTCTCCATTGGAAAATGAGATGTGCCACTTGCTAAGTAAGTAAAGAATATAGGTTATCAACCAGAGAGAAAAAGGTTCTGTCCATAGTGGGAGTTTACAAGGCACTTACGTTTTAGCAAGTCCTCTAAATTACACATGACATTGGCAAAGAGAACTATCACTAGTAATACAAAATAACACAAAATCCAAATATTCCAAATACGCTCATTGGGTGACTGTGTCAGTCGCCTCCCTCAAAATTCATTCTTCCATTCCATTGAGATGTGAGTTGAATTCGTATGGGATTCGTGGAATGGCTGTCTAAAAGGAGCCAACACAGACAAGAAAGATCCTGTTAGCTCTTCCATTTTCCCTCTTTTCCTAACCTCCAACTGGACATGATGATTTAAGTCCCACAGCCAGCAGGGTCTTTTGACGATAGCAAACATGTACTAGGAAGCAGAGCACCAAGAAAGAAAACCAGCTCTGTGCAGCTTATCTCTAGAGCTCTCATATATAAGCAAGAAAGAAGCCTCTTTCTAATTTAGGCTGCTGTTATATGGGGTTTTTCTGTCACGTATAATTATATAGCTCTTGAATGTGTCCAAAGTCTCCTTTCAGTCTTAGATGTCTAAACCACGTGATGTGAATGGCATTTTAGTTGGACAGTGAAGGGAAAAGATGTCTCCAGTGATCAATTGTTCAACACAAAGATATTTCGTTAACTAACAAAAGAGAAATGCTTAAGAGTAAACTCAATTTATTTTTGCCATGTCAATACAGAACTAGGTTGTGGAGGAAATCACTGAAGATTCTGATTTCTCAATCTTCTCATTTTATAATGGAGATAATATTGACCTACCTCATGAGCACAGGCAGAGGATTAACTAATTAGCGATTGTCAATCACCATGAAAATATAAATTTTAAGAAGCAATAAGACTTTTCATTAATCTATTAATAGCTGTGCTGGTAATTTCTTCCTTCACTAGAGAAAATTTACATTTGATAAGCACCAAAGGCTCATAGCATAATAAGAATAAAACTTAAGTGAAAATTAAGTCTGAAGACACTTCATGACATTTTAACAAAAGCATTAAGGCAGAAGATCCTACTATCACATGTAGTCACCTGGAGACAAGCTCAGTATATTTTTAATGAATTAAGAAACTTCATATGATTGTCCACGTCTATGAGGCCACTTTAGAGGCGTATCCCAAAAGGCTTCAGTAACCCAACTCACTTTTTAGCAGTTGCTCACAGGTCCTACCCTACTTGATTCTTTTCAAACTACTCATAGGATGACCTAATACAGAAACAGATATTTTTGCTGGTTAGTAACTAACCTCGTGGTTACTTTGTTTTGTGCACACCCCTAGCACTTTCTCATGCACTGTGCTCTGCTTAACTCTTGAATATTCCAGGAGCGTGCAACACAAAAATTGATGTAACACAGTGCTACTGCCCAGGACATTATTTTCTGGATGAGATATCAAAATTTAACTCAGAGTCTTTATCCATCTACAATTCCCTATCTGGGATGCTTCATCTTGTCCTAACATCCCATACCTACTCCCTTCCTGTCACTTCCTAATGAGCTGTCTGGGTGTGTTCCCTTCTGGTCGCTTTCACAGGGCCTCTCCTACCAGCTCCTGAACACTTAACCACTCCTTTTTTTTTTTTTTTTTAAGATTTTATTTATTTATTTGACAGAGAGAGAGATCACAAGTAGTCAGAGAGGCAGGCAGAGAGAAAGGGGGGGAGCAGGGAGCAGAGAGCCCAATGCGGGGCTCCATCCAAGGACCCTGAGACCATGACCTGAGCCGAAGGCACAGGCTTTAACCCACTAAGACACCCAGGTGCCCCAAACCACTCCTTTCTTTAAACACTCACAGAACTTACTGCTCATATTAGGAATTCTGACATTTAATGACACACTGCATCCAATGTAACTTTTTCAGGTACACGTTTTTGTTCCCTAAGTGCACAGTAAGATTATCCTTTGCAATCAGGTCCCTGACACATTTCTTTGCACCCTCATGATGCATCACAGACAATGTGAAAACAGTAAAAAGTCACTAACATGTACACATTAAGTATGTTGCTTTAATAGGTTTGGTGTACTGCAAAAGTCAACTGTCTTAGGGTCATTTGTTGCACAAATGGATTTCTTTAGGCTCTATTCCCCCTAGAAAGCAAAAGTATGAATCTCCCACATTTAAAGGAACTCACTTAGCCCAGATGATTTTCCAAACCACTGATCACCTGAATCTCCATGACTGCTAGGCCAATTTCATGACACTTCTGCATGCTTACTAAAAGCAAGGTGTGATTATTTTTAATTGTACTAAACCAAAATTAATATTTTATCTTTTGGATGTTAGTTCACAAAATGAGGGAAGTATTTAAAACAACAAAAAACATTCTAAAAGGTGTATGGGAAAATTCTTCACAACTAAATAAATAAGCTCTGAGTACAACATTTTTCAATGCTCTCCGTTGCACAACTATCTTTTTATACTTACACCAGAATGCAGGCCAAAAACTTAAGTCAGGGCCTTAATTTTTAATATTTTGTATAGAATAAAGTTAGAATAAAATGTTATATAGATACAGGGCCTCTCTTCTTTATTCCCAAAATATGATGTTCTCTATTCCGTAAATATCTAAGCATTAAGGTCTTATTAGAATGGCGATAAGCATACTTAATTAAACTCCTTCTTATTTCCTCCAAATGCCCCTTCCCCAACACTGATCACACATTATTCCCTTTTGAATTTTAAAAGGCAGAGAATTTTACACTGAATACCAGGCATTAAGTCATACTAACTCTTTCAAAGCCTCTCAGGATTTTGGAAGACATTCAAATCTGGAATCTGACTCATGTGAGTTATTCTTAAAGGAATCATTACCACCTTTCATGATACTAATACTGATAATTGTGTTTGTAGTGAGCGCTCACTGTGTGCCAAGCACCTTACGGGAAGGATACATCTATTATCTCATTTAATTGTTACAACCCTAGGAGGCAGGCAATATTACTACTTTTTTATTATTGCCCCTACTTTACAGATAAAGAAACTTTAGATGAAAAATTTAAATAATGTGCCTAAGGCCGCACAGCTAGCTCCTGGAGAAGTGAGATTTGCATTGTGGCTGGCCAGTTTCCAGAGTCCACCCCTCTATCCATTATTCTGACATCTCTACTAGTCCCATTAACCACACGACTCTTTTTACTCATTTTAACATCTTGAAGTTTTGTTAATTCATCTTTCCTTTCAAAGATTGGTAAGAATTAATTACTACTGAATGATTACATTGATTTTTTTAAAGCTAATGGAATTTTTAATGAAAATAATGCTCAGGGAGATGATTGGGAACTGCAAGTCTAAAAATCAGGCCTAAAAGCAGCCTGTTAAGATTCACAAGATAGTCACAGATTCCAAAAAAATGAATAGGAAAATTAAATCTGCCTGGTAATTTTGGGAGGGGGGGTGAAAGAGGGTGCTGATGGGCATAACCAGTAATTCCTAAGTGGTAAGATTTCCTATAGTGATGAACCTTAGGATCTTTTTTTAAAAAGAAAACCCACTGTTCTAATCCTGTGAGAATAAAGCACCCTTCTTAGCATCCATTTGCTGGATTTCAATAAGGCATTAAACCTTGTATGTCAAAATTCCTCATCTTGAAAGAAAAGAACACTAGTCAGCCTTTTAGCTTTTGAACGTCTTGCTTTTTCAGGGTGTCCCTTCTGCTTGCTGTAGCAACCCCCAGCTACAAGGGGCCTTCGGACCAGAAGCCAAAGTTTAAGTAGTAACCAACCTAAGGAGAGGAGTTTTTTTGTTATTAAAATGGGGTTGGTGGGGGGAAGCTGTATCAGAAGCAGTGTTGCTGGGGCACCTGGGTGGCTCAGTGGGTTAAGCCTCTGCCTTCTGCTCAGGTCATGATCTCAGGGTCCTGGGACGGAGCCACGCAGCGTGCTCTCTGCTCAGCAGGAGCCTGCTTCCCCGACCCCCACCTCTCTCTGCCTGCCTCTCTGCCTACTTGTGATCTCTCTCTCTCTCTCTCTCTCTGTGTCAAATAAATACATAAAATCTTTAAAAAAAAAAAAAAAATCAGAAGAAGAAGCAGTGTTGTCAAAATGGGGGTAAGTGATGACTGACAAAGGGAAAATAAACCACAAGTCAGGGAAACAGCAAGTATGATACATGACCTGTCTACCTTGGGTTTCTGGTCTACATACACAACTGCCAGTTCAAACAATTAAGCCAGAAAAGTGCCTCAAACTTAAGAGGAGCAAAAAGTGAACTCACCTAACCTACTTCTTTCTCATTCCTGATGTCAGATGAGGGTCACTCAACACACCTGAGGAATTCAGAGACATCGGGGCTGGTTGTAGGTCTTTTCCTAGGTCTTATGACCCACAATCAATCAATCACTACATGTGGATGATTTTACCTCCTCAATATTTGTTAAATTTGACCCTTCTCTCCACACCCCCGACCACTGCACTGATTTTGGTCCCATCTTTTCTTAATAGTGCCATCACAAGAGCTGCCAACTGTCCTCTAATCTACTCTCCACATGCCATTCAACTTGAACAGATGTTCCCCGGAAGAAAACCTTCAATAGCTACCTACTGTCTAAAACAGTAATTATCAGATATTCTTAGGCTTCTAAAGTCAATATTCAAATAAAATCTTACTTGAATATCCAGTACATAAAAGAATCCCGGCCTGGGCTGTTCTGATTGCAGGGAATGAAGGACTGCTGCTAACTCAATCCCTACTTCCACACCTCCTGGGTGATACCTGAGGATTCCTCAAAGCTACATAAAAAGCACAGGCCAGAGAATCAAATTTAAGTTCTTAGCATATCCCACCACCCTCATGGCCAGACCCTACTTTTACCAACCTTCAAGATGGCCCCCAATGATCCCCATCTCCTGGTATTGATGCCTTTGTGTAATAATGCTCTCTCATATCACACCAGAATTGGTCTCTTAGTCTATGTGATCAATAACAGAATTCGGCAGAATTAACGGTAAGCCACTCCCAAGATGAGGTCATAAAGACATTGCAACTTTCACATCCTTCCCTCTCCCTGTCTTCAGAGTACTTGTTCTGAGGAAAGTCAGCTGCCATTAGAGGATAGTGAAGACCTGAGGTGTCCAATCAGTTGTCACGTGATTGAGCTCAGAAGTGGATCTTCCATCCCCACTCAAGCCTTCAGATGGCTGCAGCCCTAGCCACCTCCTTGACCGCAACCTCGTAAGAGACCCTGAACCAGAATCTCCCAGGGAAGCTGTTCCCAAATTCCTGACCTCCTGAAACTGTAAGTTTGTTGTTTTAAGTCAGAAGGCTTTAGAGTAACTTATTACACAGCAATAGATAATTCATACATTCATATTGTCTCACTAATTCCCTATCTTGTACTTTTCCTCTTTTTTGAAGATGCCCAAGCAGACACTATTCTGTTTCCTACCTCTCCCTTGTTCTTCTTCCTCTTTCATCTGCCTGAAGTTCCCTTCCCCACCTTCCCTCACCTAGCTAACACCTTCTCATCACTAACAGCATCACATGCTCCTGGAAGCCATCCCTAAACCTCCAGGTTGGGCTCAGAGAGCTACCCTCAACTATTTTTTTTCCCAGAAGATCCTGAGCCCTGTGTTTCCAGTACTTAGTGGGCAAAGAGTAGGACCTTGATAAGTGTTTATTGAGCTGAACTTGCTGACAAATGCACAGCAGTATTTGGGAAAACAAATTAATGAGAGGTGCTATTCATTTCATTATCTCTGCACAGCCTTCTTTGTGTAGCAAGAAATGATGCCACATATTTTTTGGTTATACTAAGCCACGCTGCAGTAGCTAATCAATATAATAATATTTGTGTTAATAAAAATGTGTCAGTTTTTTGGTTTTTTTTTCTTAAGATTTATTTATTTCATTTACTTTTGATAGGGAGAGAAAAACAGGACTGGGGGAGGGGCAGAAGGAGAGATTCTTCAAGCAAACTCCCCACTGAGCACGGGGGTCCCATTTCTGGGCTTGATCCCACAACCCATGAGATCATGACCAGGGCCGAAACCAAGAGTCAGACGCTTAACCAACTGAGCCACCCGGGGGCCCCAAAATATGTCATTTGTAAACCAGTGTTCACAAGAAGAAAGCTATCCCTCTTTAGTTGGGAGGCACTAGCTTCAGCTCCAACTGGAAGTGACCACAAGCAAAAGTTAGGGCAAAACATGGTTCTTTGTGCCTTTGCTGAGGCTGAGACAAATGAACTTCAAAGGGCAGGCGGTTCGCTTGAGAACGCAAGCCATGGGAGGAGGGCAAAACACACTGAGGTGAGGAGGAGGGGCTGCACTCAGTTGTGCTGCTTGATAACCCTACGACCCTTTCAGGCTGAGGGACAAAACAGCATCAGTAACTCCAAAAGAAGTTTCCCACAGCTTTCCACACGCCGAGGAGGATGATACCTCAGGTACCAAGAAGAAATGGTTACATATCGTTTCTCCCCACACAGACAGGTGCCTTGGGAAAACACAAACCTAGAGGCTAAGGCTTGTGCCCCAAAAATAAAATCCTGGGAAGGGAAGAAAAATGAAAGGTTAGTGAGCATGGGGGTGGTGCACTAAATTATAGGAGCATGCATTCAGAAGAATAGGAGGAGCAAAAGACCAAATCTTAGCTCTCAGATAAAATTCCAGATCTTCCCTTTTGAAGGCATGATAGTATATAATATTTAATATAAAACAATTAAACCAGATCGTAGAGTCACAGAACCCTGCTTTCTGATATCCAGTATAAAACAGGGTGAAAAGCAAATACTTTGCACAGAAAATAAAATTACATATGAGAAATCATAAGCACATGACAGACTTGACAGATTTCTTTTCAAAAAGATTATAAAAGCATTCTCAACTGTCAACCTCGTAATGTAATTACGATGGAGAATTTTTTTACAAATTAAACTATAAGACTTAAGCTGAAAGTCAACCTCAGTAAGAAAAATATACAGTCTAAATAATTCATAAATTAAACGTAAAAATGTTTTCTTGCTATGACAAAAGCATATATCTTAGTGTTTGAATGTGTAACAGTGTTTTTCTAAAAGAATGCTTCTTTTAAATCATTCTAACAATGATAACCTTCTCTACAGAAAGTTTATTTTTAAGAATGATAGAGATAGGTAAATTGGTAGTTGCTTTGCTTTTATTTTCTGTTGGTAATGAGCTCCTAGTGTACAGAAGATCTGAATATTTACCCTCTGTTCCAATATCTCCCACATCAGAAAACCAAGAGCTCTAGGGTCATTAAAATGGGCACAACTCCAAGAAAGCCACATAAGATCAACCAGGTTCATTATGTAGATACTGATGTGAAAATGGACATTTCTCAAGACTAATTAGAATTTTTACTTGGAAAACAGTTCAGAGTACAGGCCTACTGTATGCATCTTAATATTAATTATGCATTTAAAGATTAAAGTTAATGAAGCTCATCACCCCAATCATTCTTGTCTACATTTTTATTTAGTCACCAGGGGGAGCTAATACTGCTCTGTGGGTAGATAGAGTTGAAGAAGAATTAGATTTTTTTAAGGAGGGAAAAATTAAATTGATGTGGTAAGAGACATCATTCAAACGAGGTCCACAGTGTCCATAAGACAAATCTATCATGCATGCAAAAAAAAAATTAGATAAATATTATTTTGTTGTTGTTAAACAAAGATGTTATAAAAAAAACCAAAAGCCATCAATTAGTAGAATCTTGCTGTGGTTAACAGAGGACATCTATAAACCTAGTCATTTATAGATGTCTTCGGTCCCATTAGGGACTTACACCATCCAGATTTTCCACATTTGTCCATTTGTTGTACTGACCCTGTTATTTTCTTGGTTTGAAGCACTACTATGATTCTACAGTCTAGCAACTAATCGTTTCTCAAAAATATCCCCTATAATTACATTATAATTAGCACTGAAACAAATGTTTCTTTATCCTTTGGCTTCAAATATTTCCTTCTGTTCCAAATATATTTTTTAGCACTTTTAATGCGTGTTCAAAGAGTTCTACCCAATAATCTACTTAAATTCATTCTACAATTCACCCAGGAGACACAATCCCTTTAAACTTTGAGAAGCTCCAGTTGGAACAAAGAGGGGAAAAGGGTTCAGAGTTTGTGGAATAATCACCTCTAATCGATCAATTTCCCCTGAAGGTAAAGCTGAAAGAAAGAAGGAGTGAAGAGTTCCAGTCCAATTCCTTGAAGTTTAAAGGAACTAAGCCCTGAGGCACAGTGTAGAATGATTCTTGCCTTCCCCTCCCAAGGCCTATTAAGAGGTCATAGATCTCTGTGACATTGCTGCCGTTCCCCCAAGACAAGATCCCCAGCCATAGACCTAGCACAAAGAGAAAGAATGGGGAAACAGTCTACTTTTAATACTCTTTTAGCAACTCACCACCCTTTAAAGGAAGCATCCTACGTAGAGTAATGTAGGGGGGAAAAAAAAATTAAGTGCAGTTGTGCAAACATGTAAAAATTCAACATCTTAAGTTTTATTCTGTTGAATTTCACGTTTGAGAACAGGCTACATGTGGCAGAGCCCTTGTGTGCACACAACTGTATCCAAATTGCTACGCACTGCCCTGCTTGTAAGACAGACTGAATGGCTGCGTAGGGCCTAGGAAATCGTTGATCTCTTTTAATTCACCTTCTGCACAAAAGAGGCCCCACTGTTTCCACATCCCAAATACATCCCTTCATTTATAATTTTTACACTTCTCCACAGGGACAAACTGACAGCTTTAATTACCATCAATGACCATCAAGGACGCAGTGGAAATTCTTGGAGATATTCTCCCATGGATTATGTTCTTGACATTTTATTTACAATTTTTGGCAAATAAATCCTGGAACCACAGAATTAGATGATTATATATTCATTATCAATTACACAACTAAGGCAAAACCATTTATCTAACAGTTGTGGTTCCACAAGACATCCAAAGGTACCAATGTTTGCTACAGAGACAAATAATGCTAATTTTTTTTCTTGGATTATATTCATGTCAAAATGCTAATTTCTAAAACCTCAAATTAATTAAGGAGCAGGTAATTTGCAAGTATAGTTCTAGCTAGTACATGACATCCTCCACTTAGGTTGTACTTGTAAAAAACAGAGTGAATGCACCCATTTATTTTCTATTTCTAGCACCTTCACACTTCAGGAACTTCTCATTCATAATCGGTAGCTTTCTTGTGATGCACAAGTTATTAAAGCAGGCTGAGAATAAAAATACCAATTTCAAAACGCACATCAAAAATACATAAAAATATTTCTTAAGTTACCCCCTTCAACATTCCAACTATTTAATTTTAGTAAATTAATATAGGTAATAGCTCATTCACAGTGGGAAAACATAACTCATCAGTACAGTCCTTTTATAAATCCCAAATACAGTGCACAAAAGCATTCAATGAGCGTGAAGAAAATGGACCAAAAATGATTAGTTTACATTCATGTTTTGACAGAGAATTTTGCAAACAAATATATCAAGAAGAGAACGGTAGACTATGTACTAATACTGGAAGTTCTGTGTGAAAATAACAAAGCTTTCAGAGCAGGTAATAGCTTCACTGACCCCTCCTCCAAACCCAGAGAAAGGAGCTCACTCGGCCAACGGCTCAGAGGTTGGAACCAATTAGGGACGATTTCTTTTTCTCTGGTAAATGTATAGAATTTAGTCATGGCCCAGCCAGACCATGAAAACGACACACTCAACCCCACCACTTCATCTCAACTGAGAGGAGCACAGATTAGCGAGCTGTTTTTCACACGATGTAGCACATGGCAGTCAAGAAGAGCGGTCTCTGCAATACAGGGTACAAATCCTAGGACAGAGAAGATACTCTGAATATTTAGAAACCAATCAGAACAGACACCAGCCAGAAACAAAGCAGACCTTCTTGGGAGCAGGAAGATATACAGTACCCCCCGTTAGCCTGGGTACCCTTGCCTTTCCAGCCCCTTCCCATGCCTCAAAATAATGCAGGTCTACAAGCCCAGTAAAAGAGACTTTGGGATCATATTAGGCAATGTAAGTTAGTATAATTTGCACAAATCCTCAAATTTTGACAAGTGGTTTTTAAAGTCTTCTGCGAGGAAAACTGCAGGACATTGATAGTGGAGCACAAGTAATCATCAAGAAAATGGCAAATCTGGCCACTGCCACTCCTAGTAAAAGCTGTTTGTCAGCCACTGCATAAAGGAGGGAAACAATTTAATCAGACCTGACCCCAAACTGGTGAAACAAAAATGACATTATCTGGAAAGTTATTTGAAATATGGGCTTAGATCCACCATGGATGATGATGAACCTCATTGAAAAGTATAACAACAACACACATTCGATCTTTGGTGGTTCTGGAAGACAGAGTCATTAAAATGAATTGTTAAAAAAGTGAATCTGGACCAGGACTTCAAAACAACATAAATTTATTTTAAATACCTGTGTATTTCATCTTGACCTCAGTTTTCGATTTCTGCTTTGGTAAATGTTGTACATATGTGCATCTATGAGATGTGCTGATAAATACGTATGACAAAGATGCAGACTAATTTTTTCTTATCCAAGTTTGGAAACCACTCGTCTAAAAAATAAGAAGTGTGTAGAACAGGGGCCGGGAATGGAATTGGTGAAGCCCGTGAAACTGCATTTTGGCGGCTTGGGGATTTGGAGGAAAAAAATAGGCTAAAAAAAAAAACAAAACAAGAAAAAAAAAATAAGGGCACCTTGGTGGCTCAGTCGATTAAGTGTCTGCCTGGGGATCAGTCATGATCTCAGGGTCCTGGGATGGAGCCCCTGCACTGGGTTCCCTGCTCAGCAGGGAGTCTGCTTCTCCCTCTCCCTTTGTGTGCTCGCTCTCTCTCTCTCTCTCTCTTGCCAACAAATAAAAAAATTAAAAAAAAAAATCTAAAAAAAATTTAAGGTAGGACACAAGGAATTGATCAAAATAGAGGGAAATAAAAAAATAAAACACACAATGCCTTAAGCCTAATTATATAGAAATAGATAGCTAATTAACACATAAATGATTAATAACAGAGTATGAATAATGAATTAATATAAAAATTAAAACAGAAATATGCAAATAAAAGTTACAAGCCTTAAATGTAATTGATATAAACTAAAAAGTTAAAATACCACATTTATTTCATGTACTTTATTTCAACTAATGCTTTAGAAAGGAAAAAAAAAAGTCTTAAAAACAGTTTCAATATGCTTCCATGAAAATAGTGCTTCATTCCATAAAATACTCAGTTTCCTTAATACCCTTTGCCAAGAGAACTAGCTGTTAGCGAACTGGTTTTTAGGTGGAACCAGCCAGTCTTTAATTTACCACAACCATATAACACATGTACAATCACTTTCACTTCTTAAAAAAAAAATCCTTTGGAGAAAAAAAATCCAGATGTTGAAAAGTCTTCAGTTCACAAAACCTATTGAAGCTTCCAAGAAGTCTCATAACTTTTAAAATCAAATTAAGTGAACACATCATTTTATCGGATGCGCAGCATCTACATCTCAATTAAGTTCATTTTCCTCAAAAACGTGAGCCTGTACAGTAATAATAATATTTGTAAAGGAGTCACAAATACGCTAGGGTTTTTAAAACATGGTCTACAAACACACTCCCCCAAAATCTGACAGCCTTGCTGTTATACGCATCTCTACTCACTCATTTTACCAATGGTATGGTGGGCAGAGGGTTAAGAACTAATACAATGCTATTCAGGTTTTTCTGCATTTATACCCAGGCAATTCGCATTAATGATGTGAAAGAACACTTAACAGACAACTCAAGTTTGCAAATTAGCAGGAGAGAAGAGAAAAATGACTCAGAACAACAAGCATACAGTATTACCAAATGCACTTTACACATTTATCCTGTTAAGTGTAGCTTAGTTTTGATGATTTACAATGCTAGTTCGTACTCAGTTTTGTAAGCATAATAAAGTCTCCGTAATCTCAGCCTTCCCCATAGCACCCTGCTATTAAATCTTTGTTGAGAAGTGTGATGAGACCCCTCTGGCTTCCAGCCCTCCCCACCCCCTAAGGGAATTGGCAAGAAATGATAGGGTTTGTGGATTAGTAAAATGAGAGGTTCTCTGTGCTTTTCCTTCTTTAAATATATATTTTGATAATCTGTCTTCTGCATCAGAGAGTCCCAGCAGCATTAGACTGTTGATTTCCCTCCCTTCCCAGCCTCCAGGAAAAGGAAAGCAAGGCTGAGGCAGGACAGGTGGTTTCCATCTACTGCTACAATTGAAAAGTGGGATTTAATTTTTTTTTTCTTTCCCCCTTCCCTGTATTCCTTCAAGCAGGGATGATCCATAACTTACTTACACATGTCGGATTGCATACGAGAAGAAAATTGCACCATAAGACAAAAAAGAGAGAACTCCTCCTGATGCGTGCCACTTTGTCCCTACCTATCCTTATGGACGGTTTTGTTTCCTAGATCAGGGTGCTTGTCCAGAAGACTGCCCACATTCCAGAACACCTCTCAGTGATGAACTCCATGAATTATGCGTACGATCCCTTAGATTTCTAGGTCCCCAGTGGCTGAGTTCAGTAGAGGTTATAAAAATCTACTCATGAACTGATCTGGGGCATATGTAATCCACATGATGACTTTCAAATCTGGGTCTAGAATTGGTCACTTTGCTCCCTATTTGAACTTCATCTTCTAAGGCTCAGTCTACTCTGGGGTCACTTGGCAAAGCTACAGCAGGATTTCAAGACTTCTACTGCAGAATCAATCAGTTTTCATCTAAGCAGGCTCCCCAAGGAATGTGCCTCACCCTTGGGGATTTAAGTCACCAAAAGAACAAATTTCAAGTTACCAGGAAACCCTCAGTTATAGGATGGAAAAAATCTGAAATCAAGTATCTACCAGTTCTCGGACAATTGAACTCCCCTCAGTAACTCCGACAGGTGTCATACCACAGAATACCTCAGTTTTCTATTATTTTACAAATCAACAAGTTTTAAGGTTTCTTTCTCTCTTAAGTCTACTCTACAGTTAATCCTTCAGAACATTACTCAGAATCCCCTGTTTCTTCATGTGAATTGTTGACCAAAAAGTCTTCAGGTTTATGGTGTCGCCGGGGTGGCCCACACATGGAAGTAAAGACGTCAAGTTTAATAGAAGGGAAAGAAAGGAGCAAGGGAAAAATGGAGGAAACGGAGGGAGACTGTAAACCAAGGAGAAAGGAAGCAGAGAAATAGGGAAAATCAAAAGATGAAGAGTCTTTCAGAAAGGACAGGAATCTGAGGGAATGAACAAGGATACAAATGGAGCTAGATGAAGTTAAAAGACAAAGAGAGTGGGGGCGCTTGGGTGGCTCAGTGGGTTAAAGCCTCTGCCTTTGGCTCAGGTCATGATCTCAGGATCCTGGGATCAAGCCCCGCATCAGGCTCTCTGCTCAGCAGGGAGCCTGCTTCCTCCTCTCTCTCTCTGCCTGCCTCTCTGCCTACTTGTGATTTCTGTCTGTCAAACAAATAAATTAAAAAAAAAATCTTTAAAAAAAAAGACAGAGTGAAAAAGAACAATGAGAGAAAGAGTACATTAAGAGGGAGAGATAAAACTAGAAATATCCTCCTTGCCAAAGGAGGACACTTTCTCCTCCTTTGTTTGTGTCCATCAGGGTAGGGAAAAACAAACAAAAGCAGCAGGAAAAGAGTTAACTCAAGAAGCAGGAAACATGAATGGGAAGACTTGGACCTCCCAACTTACATTAAAATGATTTAATCAAAGAAGAAGGTAAAAGCATCATATTACTTTTTTTAATTAAAATACTTCCAAGGATCTTTAATCTTTTTCAGATTAGTCTGAAGGGTACCCTTCGCCAACTCAAGTTTCAACTCCAACACCTTCAACAAATGTGAGTGATTGCTGATTTCGTTTCCCCCGCTTTTCTCTCTCTCTGAGCTCCACTTTTGCTTTTCCACGTCAGTCTTCCACCCTCCCAGAGAAATCATCCTGAAATAACAGCAAACAGGACCACGTCTTACCAGATTCACCTTTCCTGAAATGTCTTTCGTTGTCACAAATAAGACTCTGTTTTCCTACCTTTGATTAAAAGGTTGCGGTATGTGAACACAACCTAGATTCCCTACTTTTAGAAAGCTTAAGATCAAAATAAACCATATATTTTATTAGGGTGAGTTTTTTTCACTTTTGAAGAAAAACCGTATTTAACCCATAAATATCTTCACCATACCATGTGCTGAAAATCCAGTATTTTCTGCACTGATATTAAAGTTGTATAATATATATAGGAATACATATTATATAATATATAAAGTTGTAAAGGAATAGTATCTTTGCTTCTATTCTATTTCATAAAGCTGAACGTAAGGATGACTATGTGTCAGAAACTCAATAAAAAATAAACACTAAACGGAATTAAAGGCTTGTTTAACAGCCCACTCTCACCTAAGGTAAGATTTCTTGCTGGCATAGTATACACTGGTCATGTCAGTCAAGTCACTACGTCTTTGCTCAAACAGTAGTGATGATTCTACATGAGTAAACCTTCTTTTAAAACACCAGGTATTCCACTGAAAACAGAATCATACTAATTGTCTGCCTTTAATGGGACTTTCCAGAAATTATGCATTCTAAGGGATAAAAAAATGCATTAAGTGAAGTCAATTAAATGTATATGAGCTAGAAAATGCACATAAATCCACAAAGAACACCAATACACACCCAACAGAATGCTAAAATTAAAAAGACTACAACACACATGTGAGCAAGGTAGCACAACTGGAACTCTCAGACATGGCTAGTAGGAGTGTAAATGGAGCAACCCCTTTGGGAAAAGGTTCAAAAGTGCTTTATACAGTTCAAGGTATCTCACCACCCCTCTCCCATGACTCAGCAATTCTATCCCTACTTATTAAATCAAGAAAAATAAAACAGAAAGGCCTACATAGGAAGGTTCACAACTTTATTCATAAAAACCAAAAGCTAAAAATAACCAAAATGTCTCCCAATGGGAGAACAGAAACAAATTATGACACATTCACATTATGGAACACTACTCAGCAATAAAAAAGAACACATTATTCATCTACACAACATGGATGACTCTCACAGACATTATACTGAACAAAAGAAGTTGGACTCAAAAACAGAGTATATACTGCATGATTCCACTCACAAGATGTTCTCAAACTAATCTGTGGTTTAAACAACTTAAAAGCTAGTGACTTCTGGTGGAGCATTATTGATCAGAAAGGGGTACAGGAGAAATTTCTAAGATGCAGGAAATTATCTCAAGAAGGATGTGGGTCATGCGGGTATATGTGTTTTGTCAAAATTCATCAAATTGTACACTTATGATTTATAAATTTCACTGTATATAGATGTTGCTTTAAAATTATAGCATTAGAAGCAGCTGTGAAACTAGTTAGTTGATCTGCTTGTCTTGATGATATGAGTAAGCAACTCGGAAATGGCTGAAGGCATATTCTAGTCAATATATTAAGGATGATGAAGCTAGGTTTCTCACTGCCAAAGACTGTAGTAACAAATATGGAGAGGAACCTGGGGATGAACCTGAAGTGTTGGATTGAAATAGAAGCATCAACATGAACACAGGGTTCTTATGTGTATATTATATGAAATTTACATATACACTTCCTAATTCTGTCTGTTGGAAGGCTCTATATATACCTACAGCAATGAGCACCCCTAGCGCCCATATCATGGTTTCTAAATACATTTCTTCTTAAAAGAATGAGAGCTCCTTGGGGGGAAAAGGCTAATTATGGGACTGGGACAAGAATATGATGAGCCTGGGGCATTTGTGTTCAGCCGAAACGAAAGTAAGTCCTCAAATAATGATGGAGACATATGAAACCAACAAAAGATCCAGTTTGAAGGGGATTCCCACTGGCTAAATCTCAGGCATCAAAATGATGACAGTAATGAATTTTGACACTGAATAAAGTAAAATCCAAAAGCCCAAAGTGATACAAATAAACAAAAAACTGAACGAATAAGAAAGGAAATTGTGGTAGAAGGCTAATAACGACAAAAATTACAGAGTTAACGGATTTTTATGAGCATGAGGATATTTATGTGGTGTCAAAGCATCTTCCCACAAATTACTTATTACTTACAAAGGGAAGATAGTAACTTTACACTGGAGAAAGTTGGTGGGCACCACCTTAAAGAAGTATTCATCAACATGAGGACAAATCCGCTTCACATGCCTCCAGACCTAATGCACGGAGTAGAGCACAACATCATTTGGGTGGTGTTCCTGCCACAGAATGATGTAACTCGAATGTAATCGCAAAGCCCAAATCCCAAATACAGAGAGGCACTCTATAAAGTAGCTGACAGATACTCTTCAAAAATGTCATGGTCAAGAAAGACAAAGAAAGGCTGAGGGATCATTCCAGGTGAAAGGAAACAAAAGAGACATGACCAATAAATGTTATATATGATCCTGAATCCTAGACAAGAAAAAAAGCTCTAAAGAACATTATTGAAATAACTATTCACATTTAAATATTGATCATGGATTAGATAAGAGTTTTCTTACAGTGTTAAATGTTAACTTTCCTGAGTTCAAGAAGTATGCTGTGGTCACGTGAGAGAATATTTGTTCTTAGGAAATACATAAGATATATTTAGAAGGGTTTGATGTCACCAGTCTTTTCTCAGGTGATTAAGAAAAAAATCAGTGAAAGAAAAAGATAATAATAGAGTAAATGGGGTGAAATATAAATAATCATTGAGTCACTGAATTAAGTAAATAGTGCTGGGCATTCTATGGATTGATTTTGTAATTTTTCGTAAGTTTGGTACTATAACAAGATAAAAGTTACCAAAAATCCTAAAAACCACAGAAAATATGTATTATGACCAATATTTACATATGTAACATCAATGGTCAAACTTAAGTTCCAACCAAGGGAAATGGCTTTTCTGAAAGAAAGAAGATTCTAAGTCCTAAACTTAGTCACTGTAGTCCCTTCGTAAAGAGCCACAGTGCACTTTATTTTTTTTTTTAAGATTTATTTATTTATTTGAGAGACAGAGATCACAAGCAGACAGAGAGGCAGGCAGAGAGAGATGTGGGGAAGCAGGCTCCCCGCTGAGCAGAGAGCCCGATGCGGGGCCTGATCCCAGGACCCTGAGATCATGACCTGAGCCGAAGGCAGAGGCTTTAACCCACTGAGCCACCCAGGCGCCCCGACAGTGCACTTTAATAAAGAAGCCTATTTCATTGGACTTAATCCAACATTTCCACCAAAATCTGTTCAGAAACCCTAAACTAAAATGGAACACCTTTTAAAATCTTACAAAAATGTCAATATTCTATAGAAAACAGTTGGAGAATCACTTTTTACTAAATACACTTCCTATACATGGGTAATGGAAGAAAGATTCATGCTGGGAAACTAAGAGAAGGAGAGAAAGGAAGAGAGAGTTACAGATACACACACACACACACACACACACACAGCCAGAGAATGTCAGCTTCAAATAGAAGGAGAAAAATGACAGGAATCTAAAAAACTATATCTACCTAAAATGTCCCACTCAGCCTGATATAGTCTGTTCTTGTAGGCTATGTTTCTAAGGAGGGTAGAAATTTGGCAAACCGAGTGTTAGTTTTATTCAACCATTAAACTGAACACGTCGTCACGCTTCTTGTTATCTTAAATCGGATCCATCCCATGAACTGCATAGCAGAATAGCGGCCATACCTTTGTGGGAATCTACTGTGGGCCAGGTACTGTGCAAGGCTCAGAGAATATACTGACAAATAAGACACAGTTTCTGCCATCCGTGAGCTCGGAGTCTAAAGAGGGACAGGGGGAAGTGAACACATGGAGTGGAAACTCTTAAGATGTAATGGGTGGGGGGCGCTTCGTGGGAACACAAAAAGGCGCCAAACTCAGGCACAGAGGCATCAAGCAGAGTTCCCCTGAGGAAGTGATATTTACATCAAAATAAGTTAATACACGCTACATTTCTTTGAAAAAATATTCAAAAGTTTCTTCTTTTTTTTTCTTTTTTTAAACTTTATTTTAACCATCATGTTAGATTCTGGATTCAAGAAGGAAGGAAGGGAGGAAGGAAAAATACCCACTAGCTATTAAAATCAGGTACAATTCATACTCTAAGGACTGTGATGTTGAGTTTGCCCGCCATCTTAGAATTCTTCCTAAAGCACTTCGAGACTTACCTATATGTTCAAGTGTGGGAGTAAAACAATGGGGAGAGAGAGAAAGAAGAAGTACAAACTGAAAAAATCAGAAATAGAACAGTGTGCGAAGACAAGAAGTGATAAGTATTGTTTACCTGTCAACTGACATTGATTAATCTTGTGTTCGGTGATGTCGCTCAGTGACTCAAAGACCTGGAGGCAGCTGTCACAGCTGTGCACAGCCTCGTCTTCCAGCTCCTCTCCGTCTTCCGGCCTCTTCTTACAGTCTAGTGCCTCTCCATCTTCAGTCTTGTCTTCAAGTTTACAGTTGGGGTCTGAAAGAAAATCAAGACTGTAAGTATGCGATTTAAAGACAGGTTCTTTTCAAGTAACGTTTAATCTTCTTGCTACCAAAAACAGAAGCACCATTTTCCTCGAAGCGGCAAAAGGAGGGCTTCGGGCAGATTTTATTCTACAGGAACCAAAAGTGAGTCTTCCCTAAGAGGTGTCGCTTCAGGATGGCTGAAGCTTTGCCTTTCCTCCACCACACAGGCCTCTTCTCATCACTTCCTTCAAATAACTCATCCGTCTACCTTTCAGGTGAACTTTGCCATTTTTCGGAGCCTTTTAGGGGCTTTTGCTTAAAAGGTAGAGATAAATCACTTTTAAAATTAAAGTCTCCGATGTAAAGGGAAAAAACCACTGTGCTTAAGAATGAATTCCCTTTCTGCTAAATATACTGTTTCACGGGAAATTACCCGAATTAGCCAAAAGTCTAGAATAAGCTAAGCTAATTACCATAGGCACGAAATTGACCTTTACTTACAAACCGGTCAAAACACACAGTTACCCCATTATTTGTTAGACAGCGATAGCAAAATAAGCTCTACCATGCAGCAAACCATTCTTACAAACACGGATTCAAGTGTACATATATTGGCATGTCTCCTGTTTTCAAACAAGCAATCACCCAAAAAAAGCAATACATACGAGGAGCAATTATAAATTACAATCAAGTCAACGACTTACACCGGCATTACCAATGTCGAAAAGCTAAGGTGGCAGGAGAACTACAGATAGTTCTAGTCTACCTCTAAGAATCATACACAAATAGCAACGGGGAGTAAGAGAGTAAAACACACGTAACAGTTTTACTTAGAGCTCTATACATACTTTAAATACTTTTTGATTCTATGTGCTGTCTTTGACTCAACTTAGAGACGTGCCCCCAAACGTCTTGGTGGAACCCCTCTTCTTCACAGGAAAGCAAAGGTGGGGAAGGAAGAGAAAGAGAGAATATGCCTCTTTAGGGGAAATTGGGTAATATCATCGGTGACATAATTTATGGGACATTAATTTCTAACGGCGAAAAGTCCTCCGATGTCAGAAATATAAAATTATGTCTCAAAATATAGTCAATAAAATGGTTATAAAAGAGTTGTATCAAGATACCTAACAAATATGTAATGCATTATCTGTAGTCAATTTTTTTTTTCATATGGGGAGATAAAAATTTGTAATGTTAGAGTCAAGAATTCACAGAATCAAAATTAGCCCAGATTTCTTAGAAAAGTCCGTAAGTGCCACCACACCACCATCCTCCCGTCTGGAAATGCTCTCTGCTGCCCAGCGTGTTACACGCATCTACAAACCCTACTCCTTACAAGTCACTATGGTCCCCTTTTTGCTGGCAGTTGTTCTAAAGCCTTTCTTCACGTCTGCAATAAACTTAACTCTATCACCACCCTTCAGATGACTCACGTATGCCAAAATCAACTTCCATTTCAACATATATAATAATCTCTTGGGTTCATGAACAAAGCAGAGTTCTCATCTCAAAGAACGAGTATTCTGTTTGTTTGTTGATTCGTTTTTAAAGAACGTAGTGTTTAAGTGAATTGGTAATTTGGGTTGATTTGCCATCTGGAAAATTATTATCTCCATGCTCTACACAGTGCCTGTTTCAATAGACTGGGGGTTTGGCTGCTCATTCCCGGGGGAGTAATCACAGGATCTTTTCTGTGTGTCTTGTACTTTGCTCAGCATAGCACCGTGGCCAGGTGAGGGCTTAGTAAATATTATTTAGTGATGATAAAAAGGGAGAAGAGTGAGGGGGAAACAGAACGTACATAAAAAGTCCTTCAACTGGTATTTTTGCTATAAACAGGAACAGATCGGGTACCACAGAATTAAAAAGTACCTACATGCCTACATTTCCCAAAATTGGCACGATGATCCATCACAATTGACTTTGCTGGTTTCAGATGTCTCATGTAGAGCTACAGACGCAACAAATAGGCAGTGGTTCAAAGATCTCCAACAAACTAAAACTACGTGCTAAAATACTGCCAAATTAGAAAGAAAGTCCAGAAAATAAATAACCGTCCCAATTCCGGCAGACTGGCCCTCACACCACTAAGCACTTGTTGGAAGGCGGTCGGCACATGCTGAATATTCTCCCTTGTTTAGCATGAGATTCCAGTTTCTCATAAAACTGATAGCACTGAGGGAAATGTGGGTGCTAGGTCTGAATTTTAATATGATTATTTAAATGCTCTGCATCAAGTTTGCAGGCCTGTTTGTTTTTAAATAAGAAGACACTCTGAATACTTTAAGTAGCACGCAGAGAAAAATGGTAAAAAACTCACCTTCCTTATTATTCAAGAATATGGACACTTTACACGAATCCAGTATCAAAAATATCAAACAAATAGGAATGCACGCATGATGCTTGAACTCTTCAAAGCTAAAGAATGACTCCAGTCCGTGCTTCTGACACTGTGGCTAGTTATTAAAATAAGGGTCATTTTAAGACTAATAAAAAATGTTTTTGCTTCCACTTCTGCATTTACAGATAGAACCCTTTAGGGACTGAAGTCAGTCAAGCTTATTCACTTCTGCTGCAACTTTAGGATGCATGCTCCAGCCAACTGGCGAATTTGTTTTTAGGTCACCACTTAAGAGGGACCCTCTGGGGGGGTGGGGTGGGATTATAGCCTATGATGCCTTGGTGTAACGAGTGCTAGGATCTCAGTCTCTCTCTCTCTCTCTCTCTCTCTCTCTCTCTGCGAGTAGATTTTTTTCCCAACCTCCACTTCCATGAAGAATTATTTCTCGCCCATTCGAAAGATGTTTATTTGTGTTAGGGGGCTCCGTTCCCAAAGTCAGTTGATGTAAGGAAGATTCTGGAAAGCTTACATGGTCAACCATTTCTTTCCCACAGGTGGCTACACTTCAATAATTGCACATGGCCTTAGTTATGTAGTTTTTATAAAGTCCTTTGAGATCCAATCATAAAAAATAATTGTATTACTCCGCGAGCCACTCAAGTCTCTGACTTCAACCTAAGGGGTTATAAATACAAGGTTCATGCCTGTAAGAACTGCCCTTCTCCCAACACCACTTCAAGAAAGACAACTGTTCTTTCAACTCAATTGTTGTGCTCCCAACTCCCCTGAAGGGCAGTATTTTTAAATATCCACAGATCCCCTGCACTACAACCGCAAACCCCATCCGAGCTGCAGGCAGGACTCTCTGTCCTTTGACCTAAAGGACACCACTCAGACCTGTGACGTCCATCACTACTGAGCTCACGGCACCACCTACTTTCCAGCTCATCACTTCTAAATGTTGCTCTGAAGCCCTGCATGGATAGGGTTCTAACCTGGATAAAAGACTTAATTTTGGAACAAAGACACAATTATTATTACAAAAAATAAATGGCAGCTCTCTGTTTCCAATTTTGTTAACTTTACTTATAAATGGAAACTCAAAAGAAGTATGTTTTTCCCCTTATTATGCTCTCTGGCAGGTGGTGCTTTCCTTCTCATCCTCCCCTTCATAGGGTTGTTATTGCTATAACTTGGTTTAATAAAATTTCAACTTTGGGGAAAATGAAAAATTGCACTGGCTTAAAAGTGTTGGAGGCAATAAACCCATGGACTTCAATTAATTTCAAGTGCGGGATCAGTTTAAGGCCAACCAGCAGAAATTCTATTCTGTCCATGTAAAAATGAGGTTTCACCACATTTACTTTTTATAACCTATATAAAAGTCAAGTCAAAGTAATGAATATCTAAAAGCCATCTCAGTGGACTGGCAAAGACTATCTGTATTCTTGAAACTCATCTTACATATTTCTCTCTGTGCAACAAGGATCCCATGCCTGATCAAAGCTAAAATGTCAAACCACTGAGAAAACAGCCCAATTTCCAACCCATTTCACTGCCTAGAAATGGACCTCCTTCCAAGCCACTTTTGCATGGAAAAGCACTGGCAAAAGAAAGAAAAACTAAGAGATCATGTGGTTGTAATTATTACCAGGCAAGGAATATTTCTGCAGCTCAGTGGTAAAGTAAAACTCTGTCGCTCCCTTCTCCCACTAGTGTCCATCGCAAAACAACTGCCTCATTAAATCTTTGCAGTAAGATTAATATGCCGTAGCTGCACGACATTTATAACTTGGTACTCTATAAAAAGCACATTTAATGGTAAGAGCCAGAGCCTAGATACAAAGTATTACTATAAAAACTTCTGGCAGCCAGTACACAGTGCAGGCCCTCGATCCTTCTTGCAGGAGATATAAAGGAGGCTTTTCCTGATGAATTCCAAGCACGAAGCTCTACCTTACAAACCCCAGTCAGTTTTTACGAGAGTGGCAGAAACACAGGATTCTGAAGATGATGTAAATATGAATGCAAGACGATTACTTAACAACGAAGATTGGCAAGAGATGAATGAACCCAAAATACTCCACTTATACACGCACGCAAACTTAAAACATGACCATTTCCTAACAGTCTGCTCTCTGGTCATAGCCAGCTTTTCACCAGATTAAACAACCATGGCATGAATTACTCAATCCTAAATCAACCCACACGATGCCAGTAAGTTCAAGAAATCGCCAACCAAAAAGTGCATACTGCCTAAAAAAAAAAAAAAAACAAAACAAAAAACAGAAACAGACACTTCTTGGCTGCACTGGGATGACCGTGACCTCCTGGATCTTAATTACCCAAAACTATGAAAAAAAGTAAACGTTCAAGAAAAAGTGGGCCCAACACTACACTACTAGTGGGCTAGTAAAAATACACTGTTTTTGTCACTTGAGAAAGCTGCCTCTGTTTTCTTCTAAGGATTTTGTCTAAAAATTAAAAGAGCATTATAACTTGGTGTCTCATTCTCAGAAACTCTGTGATGAATAAGTAAACAAATAATTGATACAAATGCAACTCTCACTCAAGTCCCCCAAATCACTACAAATGATGAACCCCAGGTTGACAGCCGTCTTGTATCAAATAATCATCAACCGTCTAATGTTGTTTTTAAAGTTCACATCTGTACGTACAGCTAGCTCTAGGGTTTACTGGCATGGCTGGAAGCCCCATGCCTAAAAAGAAAAACCAAATGTTCTCTGTTTAGGGCAAACCATGTCCAGAATCATTCCTCGGGTATAAGCGGGTTCAAACTACATTCACTGAGGTATCTTGACACTTCTTAAGAACAGAGGAAAAGTTACCTTCAGGCTACAAAGAGTTAAACAGGGAGCAGAAATCCTTCCTAGTTTTCAAAAACCAAAGGGCGGGATCATTATTTTGTGCTTTCTGGTCTCTAGCTATGCATTCTAACTTGAAATCCCATAAGATGAAAACAGATTTAGGGAGAATAAATCGCACACTGTTATAAAATGGCAAGCAGGCTGTAATGAAGGAATGTAGCATTGCCAGACTGTGCAGCCGTCTGGCCCACCCCCGCCTGCTGGTCTGCTGCCTCGTTTGTTTTTTTTTCCTACTGTCAAGAAAAGGTAAACAAACAAAACAAAACAAAAACAAAAGAAACCAGTGCGGTAGCCAAGGATGCACACCCAAAACCCAGTCCTCAGCCTGGCAGGACGGCGCCAGCCAGCACTAGCACCTGTCAGGCACCAACAGGTCTGAAGAGTTCATGCGGCCAAGAGAAAAATGTGCTTTTTACTTTTCCTGCAACATTTATTTGCAACCACCCTATTCTCTGAAGGTTATTAAATTGTCTTACATTAAAAAAAAAAAAACCCTTTCTATGTATGTACTTGTTCTTTCCTTTGTCTATAAAATCTTCCCAGACAGAAAGAATGATCTCTCTATTAAACAAAATCACGCTGTTGAATTTAGAATTTCCACGGTATTGCTTGATTGTTCTACAGGTCTATCGAGGTCCTTGAAGACCAAAGAGAAATATCACAGATGTACTATAATCAAGGAGAACATGCCAAACATGAATTTATTAGAACTCTTCTATCTACAATGGAATCCCTTGCAGGAAAATGCTAAGTGGGGGAAAATTCACCTTGGGAGAGGTTAAAAACAACAACAACAACAACAACACACACACACACACACACACACACACACACACACACACACACACAGAACCATATACACACTCCTCGGAACCAAAAAAAAATTTCTCCCCTTCTGATCAGAATCCTACTCCAATATTCATTTCTTCCTCCACTTCACCCCCTTTATCCTGAACATACAATTTAGATGAAAGTAATTTGAGCACTACAACTTTCATGAAGAGTGTTTATCAATGCACTCCTGCCTTAAAGTCATTCAACTTTCAAATTGAATTACAATGGCTGCTTTGTCACACCTTCCGCAAACGAATGCTTACTAAGGGCTGATGCTCAGTGAGAGGCATTTGGCTAAGGCCCTGGAGATGTAAAGCGTAAGACCTGGTCCCCGTCCCAAGGAGCCTGCAAGCTGCCGCAGAGCTTCCCAACCGGCAGGTCAAGAGCGGGTCTGGTCAGGGGTGGCGGGATTCTTTCATTCAGCCCTGGAAGCAGTCATGTACAGCTTGGGATAATGACACTGTGGTCCTCTTGCCTTCCCATTTACCCGAGTGCATCATTCGAAACTTAGCATTTTTCTGCATCTGCCTTGATGTGAGAGGGCTGGCAAGCATGAGTGCAGGCGTGGGGGAGGGAGGATTTACAGATGAGTAAATCAATGAGTGCAGAAGGTGGGGTAAGTACTCAGAGAGGCCCACAGACCAGGGCATTTAAATCACATAGGGCAGAGCAGGAAATTTTTACCTAAAGAAGAGCAGCTTGGGCTAAGTTTTAAAGGATGGGTAGCCCTGAGGACAAGTAGAAAATGGCTCTCCAAACAAAGGAAACATTGGTAAAGGCACACAGAGGCATAAAACCACACGATGCCTTCCAGGAAGTACAAGTTTTTCTGTGCTACTGAAATGAGGGGTGCTGCACAGAGTGGGGGTAGGGGGGAGTCTTGGCAGAGAAGAGGATGGAAAAGCAGCTAGATCACGAAGGAACTACTGTGAGCTAAATGTTCACGTGCTAACCTCAGAACCAGGGGAAGTCCCGGGAGGACTGAAGAAGAGAGGGGCTGATCCCGCTTCCGTTTTAGAAAGATGCCCCACTGGAAATGCAGAGGGTAGGTTGTTAGGGTACCAGATCTGGAAGCAGGGAAACCAGTCTGGAGGCTATGACGTGAGGCAGGAAAGGAGGGAATAGAGTGCAAACAGTCAATGGCGGGGGGGGGGGGGGGGGGAAGGCACAGGAGTCACTACAGAGAAAGGATTGTACACTGTGTGTAGCCATAAGAAAGCGGGGAGCTGGCTGATGACTTCCGGGTACAGGATGCAGGAGAGCCATTCCTAGAGATGGTCTTGGTTTTAAAACAGGTGTATTAATCGAGGTTAATGGCTTACTTTTTCTCACTGTGTTCACACCCAGAGTTTGCCTTTTATCCATAATCCCACCAAAGCCAAAACTGGAGAGAGACTGGCCAGAAATATCACAATCCCACCAGCTAACTTTTTAATCCGGTGCAAGAGATTTGCAGGGGCTCCCATGACACCTGTGGGGATTTAGACCTTCGGTGAGATTCCCTTTACTTTAGTCGCATTTCGAACATACGCACAGCCAAGGGAAAAAAAATCCAAAATTTGACTAAAATCAAAAACAGTGATTGATTCTAACATCTCTTTTTTCAGAAATACTGTAAAACGTTTCTTCTGACAACTACAATCACAAATGAAACATACTTGAACCTAGGAGCTAGACATTTGGATGTTTGGGAAAGGGTCTGCTTATTTCCTCTTTAAATGTAGCAAATAAGCTGTAGCCTAGAAGCATTCACTCCACCCCAGCCAAAGAAAACCTAGGGCAAAAAGCCTTTGTATTCCAGACATCATACTCCCTGATACTTCTACCAACTGTTCTTATTACTTTAGCTATTTTAGATAACACCAATCCAATTGTAACAGTATTTCTGAATTCCACACTTAAAGTTAACAGTCTCAACAATTACTGAACCCCTGGCTTAGGGAGAAAGTGTTTTGTTCTGAACAAGAAACACTCACTTGTTGCAATGTAGCAGTGCTCATCTTTACGTTTTGAGAGGATAATTCACAAAATTCACATTCACAAAAATCAATCCAATACTATCACTCAATTCTCTTGATTAGTGACTTTGCTTTTTCTTTTCTTTTTCTTTTTTTAATTTGGGAAGGTCCTCTTCTAAATTTTAAATGTTGTATTTGAAAGACCAGGACAACTGGATTTGTCTCAAGATTGTGAATTAAAGACAAAATCTGGGACCTTTAATAATAAATCCTATCAAATGCACTCATATCACCCAGGAATATGAAAATTTTGTTGTTGCTGTTGTTTTTCTCTTTTCCCTTTAGCAGCTCTTATTGGTTCTCAAATTGGGGAATCCAACTGTAATTACAATAAAGTAGAAAATGCTTTGAAAACAAATTATTTAAGATTTTTTTTTAATTTTCTTTTTTTAATTTTCTTTCTTAGTTGAAAGTGGAAGGCCCACTTTCTAAGAAGTGATCCCATTCAGGAAGATAAGAAAGAGGTTTCTAAACCACTGTGTTGGTACCATGATGGCTCAGCAAAAGAACAAAAAGGAGAGAGAAAAATCCTACCAAATAGATACTTGTTTGTATAATGAAAGATCAGAGCAAAATGTGGGGCTATGATTTATGACTTATGAGCTATTACAAAATACAAGAAAATTTATGTATAATTGGAAAAAAAGAAATTCATTATGTTCTCCTCTAGTTGGGCTAATAAATTTCAAAATACATGCAACCCTAAATGTCTAGGGTTCCTTCGGCCTGATAAACAAAACAAGAAAAGCAACACAACCAAAAATAAACTATAAAAATAGATCATTATTGAATGAATACCATTTCTGCAAGACTTCCCTTAATGAATATGACACAAAGGAAATATAACAGCATCATTTTTAACTTTTTAACTGCACTCTTCATTTCTTAGAACACAATTCCTTAAGTTTCCATAGGTGTTTAATTAATGTTTTTCTTTAGTTTTAACTCAATCTCTCCAAAAACCAGATTTTAAAAATGCATTTTTCCCTACAGAATGACAACCTTGCCAAATGTGCATTCAATCTGCATGTATCTGCAGACAAGTAATAAAGACACCAATGCCATTAGCATAATCAATACACAATTTACAGAGCTACCCAGATAGAACTGAAAGTGAACGTGTATGCCATTATCTTAGTAACTATAAATTAATAGTCATTTGTGGAAATATGTTCCCACTTATATTGTTTCAATCCTGCCCTGTCAAGATAATGTGAGCATATATTAAATATATGTATATTGTAATATGTATAATATGTATATATGTAAATACAGTATTTATGTTATATACAAACATACTTTAAATGAGGATATATATCATCAGATATCTCCAAATATGTATGAAGTATAATTAACTAAATCAATCAATCATCAGGGAGAATAGATGATAAATAAGCACCCATATTTAGTCATTTTGTTTTTTCACCATGTGATTTAATAAGCAAATATACATACATCTGTGTGTGCATATATATGTGTGTGTACATATATATGTGTATGTATACACACGTGTATACATACACATATATATGTACACACACATATATATACATTTCACAAACATTATTTTCAGTAAATACACATGGGGAAGGAGCATGCATGTTCTCAGAAAGTGAGCTAGAAGGGACATATCTTATCCTATTTTCTGAAAAGCATAACAAGGGATCTAATGTAATCAATCCTACTACTGCTGCTTTTAATTTTAAAAAATCCAGTGCTTTTGAAACTTTCTTTTCAGGCAACAGTATCCAAAAAAAAAAAAAAAAAGTAAGTGCCAACTCTGAAATGCCATACAGAAGACATCAGAATTGAAGTCGTTTTTTTCGGGAATGGTGATGTGTCATGCCCAAGTCCTTCCACAGATGACACCAATGTCCCACCAGTCCTTGGGGCAGACCGTCCCCAACAGTTGTGTCCATCTCTTCATAGCACAAAGAAAACTTGTGCGAAAAAGGTAGCATATTTCAAAGAAAACAGACATTGCCTAAAGAAGGTAAAGTACCAGCCGGAAATTCGGAATTTGCTTCTCCACACAGTGTATTTGAAACAGCTTATGCGACGTTACCAGGAGCCTATTCAACCCCAAGTCAGATCCACTGCTGTAATTTTGCAGGCACAACCATCCCTCATTTTCCCCTCACACTCAGACTGCTGGGCTCCACCTTAGCCAATCTCCTGACCTTTGAGTCAAAGTATCCCGAGGAAGACCTTTGAAGGTCTACTTAGCTTCTGGGAGGATGTCTTTCTGCTGAGATTTTACCAGCAATGGGAAAACGCTCCCGGATCTCTCGCACCAGCACCGCAGCACCACCTCCTCTCCAAGACCTCCCAGATCAGCTTTCTGAAGCATGCAATGCTTTTATCAGCAGCCAAAGCCTTTAATCACACAATTAGGGATTTGTCAGGTTTCCACTGCTTTTAATTCTCTTTCAGGTATAACTGACTAATAAATTTTTTTTCTTGTAGAAGTAACTTTCTCTGGGGAGGTGGAATAGGGGAGGGAACGGAGGTCTTGATGCTTAAAGAAAAAGGGAACAGCGGAGGACAAATGTGGGGGCCAGAGGATTAATTATGTCCACCTCCTGATTTGGCCTAAGTTTGGTTCTGGCCTCTCCTATTTGAAAATTATGAGACTGAAGACTGTGCATTTTCAAGTCCAGAAGTCTACATTCTTTTTCTACGTCAGCCATGCTTATTGGATCAGCCTCGCTTTCCTCACCTATAAAATGGGAATAATAATAACCGACGTAAGATGCACTTTAGATCAAATGAAACAGATACACAGCCTTTTCGGGAACATTAAAGAGATTCCCAAATGCAAAGTATTTGCCATAAATAGTGAGCTCACATCCATTGCCCGCCTTTTATTGTAGAGAATGGTTCCTAAAAGTTTAATATAAAAATTCACACGATTTCTCCCAGGCTGTCTCCAGAAGGGGAAATACATTCTGCAGGACACAAAGAGCCTGCAGAACTATGTCACCCCTCAGGACTTTGCAGAAGAGGGAAACAGGATAAAATGTGCGTGCTTCCTCAACAGTCCCGTGAATTTCTTCCATAATAAAAGGCTACTAGTTAGTAACTTGCTAAGAGCCAGATATATGTTGGGTACATTACTTTTGTTACCTGACACAACAATCTTTTTTTTTTTTTTTAAGACTTTATTTATTTATTTGACAGACAGAGATCACAAATAGGCAGAGAGGCAGGCAGAGAGAGAGGGGGAAGTAGGCTCCCGCCGAGCAGAGAGCCCGATGTGGGGCTCAATTCCAGGACGCCGGAATTATGACCTGAGCCGAAGGCAGAGGCTTAACCCACTGGGCCACCCAGGCGCCCCTGATACAACAATCTTGTGCAGTAGATTCTTGCCATTTTATTGGTAAGAAAAATGAGGGTTACAAAGGTTCAGCAACATGCAGGATTCAAACACAAGCCTGTCGGGGTCCCTAGGGTCAACTCACTGGAACATGTTGGTTGTACCCCCAGGACCAACCCGTACCTGAGACCCTGACAGCTAAAACTTGAGTAAGGAAGGTCATCTCCCAGAGCAGCGAGGCCCAGATTTGGGCTCTTATGAGAGGCAGGAAAAGTCACTCTTCCTTCCACAGTCCAGAATGTGTATACCTGGGAAAGGCAATTCCTAAAACTAGAAATCAAGAGACTATGCGTCTCCTCCCTTTGCATCACAATGTCCTAGTGTGACTTGGAATGAGGCACTAATGCTCTTGGGTCTGGGTCTCCGAGGCAACGGGAAGATGGGGGCCCTAAGTCTTGACCCCTCGGAACACTCTACACCTTGCTTGCTCCTTAACTCTTCCCTGAGACTCTCAGCCCAAACAAAACACCCTTCCTAACGCATCTTCTAGAACATCTATTTTAAATGATCTCGAAGTAGAATTTCTTTTGTCACTCACTATCCATTTAAGGATATTCCACTCATTAAAAGCGGCCTCATACAATCCTCTTGACTCTCTCCACTCTGATTTTCATTACTATTTCTCTCACTTCATTTAGCATTAAGGTTGAAGGGAAAAAAATATAAGTGGCTATGTGAAAGTCATCTGATTGGATATATTAAGGTTTTAGGCTTGGTCCTAATAGAAAGGCAACTTTATGACAGTGGACAATTTCATGACAATAAAAAGAGACGGTAGCAGCCACAGAGAGCATCAGCAGATGGACGGATGAGTGTGCAGGTCAACCGGCGGCCGGTGGCTGAGTTTCTCCAGGCCGAAGGGACCCCTGGAGCCCAGCAACCCTGCAGTGGGGACTAGAGAATTTCATGAACTAAACGCAGTAGAGCTAGTGACCGAATGAGCCAGGGGAGGCCACAGAAATAAAAATAAAGCAAAATGAACCATTAGGATTTACTGCAGAATAGAATGGAGGAGAAGTTAAGAGGAAGGAAATTTCAGACGATCTGCCCCCAAATAAGGGGCATTTTTGATTTCACATAAAATGAAAGCCGTGGCTAGCCACAGCCAGACACGGACTGGTAGTTAAGAGCAGCGGCTGCCCTGTGTTCTCCTTCTGTCTTCACACTCTGTACTCACAAGTGCTTCCAGACAACACTGGATTCCACTCCGAAGCCTTGAAGAAAATGCTTCTAGATAAATGTACTGATGAGTATGGTGATGCAGAAAAGCATCCCCTTGTTCGGCTAATTCCTATGTAAACGCAAACCTAGGTTTACCTTTTTAATTTAAGGATTATTAATAAATCTACTATGATTAAACCTTCATAATGATACGTGAATTATTTGTCTCTAGTTCCTCTCCCAAGAACAATTAGCCTACCTTTGTAAATTAGCATTGGCCCTTTTGCAAAGAACCTCAAAAACACAGACCTGACTTACCAAAAAGATGGCAGAGGCTCTAAAATTAATTAGCTCCACTTTATGTTTCCATTATCTTTTAATTGGAATTTCTACAGGAATTTTTCTTTCAGAACTCTGTCTACATTGACAACGCATAAAATGCTGCTTGGAACCAGGCACTAATTCGGCCAGTGTGAAGGGGCTAGCCGTGACACTGAACCTAGCAAAGACATCTGCAAAGAACCCACCCAAGACAGGCCTCTGAAAAGGCTGTGTGTAGCTCCACAGAAATCCCTACTCCTGAACCACACCAAAAAAGAATTTTTTAGAACAGAAAACAGTTGTATACCATGGGAAGAAGAGCTTCCTCGCAAGACAGAAAACCTTCGAGAGTAAGAGTAAAAACCATTGACTAGGTACTTCTTATTTGCCAGATACTATTCTAAGTGCTTACATGAATTAACTCTCAATTCTCATAAAAACTCTATAAATTAGATACTATTATTACCCTCACTTACAGATAGAGAAACTATCATCCAAAGTGATATCATCACTTGCCCAAGGTCAACCAGACTAGAATTTCAACGCAGGGTGTCTGGCTTAACAGCCATGATCTTAACCACCATATATACTAACCCACTAACTAAATGTTTGCTGAGCACCTACTATATTTCTAGAAATGTGGTTTCACGCTGGGGACACAGGAGTGGGAGGGGACTAGACAAGACCCTGAAGCCAGTTTAATGGGACAGACAAAACTAAAAACTAATAAGAATGATCAGAAAAGAAAAAAAAAGTTTTCTATGTCAGACACAAAATCTGTTACTTACAAGGGAAGGCACTGACAAAACTGAAAATAAATAATTTTAAACTTCTGTAAGACAAAAGAAAAAAAAATTACCACCCACAAAGTCAAAATGAGGAACTATCTGCAACACGTAAGTCAAAGGACTAATTTTCTTATTAAGATGAGCTGCTTTCAAACCAAATGACAAAAGAGCCAAGGAAATACAAAGACAATTCACAGAAAAATAAATACAAATGATGTATAAACATAGGAAAGGATGCTCATGATTATAGAAATGCTAATTAAAATGTCAATGAAATACCAGTTTGCTTGTTTCACAAGTCACATTAGTAAAGATAAAGTATTTAAACACAGATCCTCTCCATCCCTGCTGCTAACAGCGGTGTGAACTGGAAATTACCTCTGTGGAGGGCATACTGGCAAGATCCATCAAAAGGTGACATACATGCTCCCTTTACCCCGCAATCCCGTTTTGGGGAATTTATCCCATTCATATAATCATACATGTCAGCAAGAATGTGTATATACTTATCAAAGCAACATCTGTAAATAGTAAATCAAGCAAACAAGTAAATAAAGAGAAACAAGCTAAGGGCCATCGGTCGGGGAAGGGCAGAATGATGGAATATCACGGCGTGGATAGTACAGTGTTATTAGAATAAAAGAGAGGTCCTCACAGTTGGTATGGAGGGGCTTCTAGGAAATATATTTAGGGAGGGAGCATGGAGAGCTCTCTCACTTGTGTTGGGGAGGGAAAGATATCCAAACTTACCTGCTCACAGACGGCTGTTTGGGGATTTTGTGAATAATGTGAATTATGTGAATTATGAATCCAAAGAACAGAAAATGTCTAAAAATGTGAGTTGAAAAGTTTGGGTAGGTAGATTACTTTTTTACGATCTTCCAGTTTTCTCTGTGTAAGTTTTCAATTATAGAATGTACTATACAGAAGATACAAATACAGAATCAGATTGCTGATGTATTGTCATATTCTAGTGTTTACTGAGCTCCTTGATGTGGAAATTGTGCTAAGAATTTGCAAAGATCGTAAGCAGAAACATATTGCACAGTTTGAATACATTTTCCTAAGTATCTACGAGGCAAAATGGGGGAGAGTTGTTAAATTGTCTTATGATACCAAAATGAGTGAGTTTATCCAGTATTTAGACAACATTATGAGAATGAAAAGAAATCCAGATGTTTGCAAGAATAAGTAGATCTAATGATGAAAAAAACTCAACGGATGTAGTTAGGGTAGTTTACTTAAGAGTGGAAAAACCAGGCTCATGTACAAAGGATGGCCTGAACTTAAACACAAGTTAGCCAAGTGCGAATTATTTAAAAGAGATGCCACTTGTATGACTTAAAAGCATGATCTTGCTGCAAAACCAAGTAGCGGCTGGAGTTAAACAACATTGTGAGGGAAACAAAGAGTCATCTCAATAAGTCTTCAGAGACTGAGAGCTTCATGAAACCCACATGCAACGGGGTCTGACTTGTTCCTTACTATATCCTTAGTACCTGACACATAATCAATGCTCAACTAGAAATTCCTACAGAATGCATGACCTTGTTTAATAGCTTTCATTCAAAAACATATTAAACTTGGGGCACCTGGATGGCTCAGTGGGTTAGGGGTCTGCCTTCAGCTCAGGTCATGATCTCAGGGTCCTGGGATAGAGTCTCCTAGTCAGGGCTCCATGCTCAGCAGGGAGTTTGCTTTTCCCTCTCCCTCTCTCTCTGCCCCGCCCCCTTCTTATGCTCCACCCCCCCTCGCAAATAAATAAATAAAATCTTAAAAAATATATTAAACTTCAGATTTAGTTGGAAAGTGCTTCCTCTGTGATCCTCTCCTGACCTCCCTGATATTGGTGAAACGTTCACATAACACCCAGTGCTTTCCTTCCACATGACGGTAAATTATTAGTATCTCTTTGATTGTCCATCTAATGTGCTTCCAATGCTTGCTTGTAATTCCTTCATAACATCCCCAACTCTGAGCACTCCTGGACCGGTAAAAGATGAACATGCAGTCAATATTTGTTGATGAAACAAATGATTGAATTACTACATTTGTTTGTGTACTTGTAAACATTTGTTTGTTTACCATCTAGATTTAGGCAATAAGGATTCAAGAAAAGAAACAGACAGCCCTCGGGAGCCTGGGTGGCTCAGGTCACGATCCCAGCGTCCTGGGATCGAGTCTGGATCCTGGGATCGAGTCCCAAGCAGGGAGCCTGCTCCTCCCTCTCCCCGCCCACCCCCCACCCCCACCCCCCCGGATATCTCTCTCTCTCTCTCTCTCTCTCTCTCTATCTCTCTGGCTCTCAAATAAATAAAATCTGAAAGGAAGGAAGGAAGGGAGGGAGGGAGGAGGGAAGAAAGAAAGAGCAAGCCTTGATCTCGGAGGACTTCTCAACAAGCCAGAAAACCAACTTCATGCTATGGTTTCTGTGGTGTGTGATGTATAGAGGGAATAATAAAGAGAAGAGTCATTTTAACTCGGGTGGGTCAGGAAAACCCTCACAGAAGATGAGGGATGAGTCTTAAGAAACGAAAATAATATTTGAGTCTTTATTATTGTACAAAACGGACTTGTGAATTCACGGTCTACGCCTAGAGGAGATGCAATGTGAAGCCGTGAAAATCATTAAAGGTTTGGGCCACGCTGCTGTATGAAAATGGTACCAGCATCTGGGCAAATGGATGAACATGAATTGAAGATGACTAGCCAACAGAAGTCAAACTAAATTAAAATGCTGTCCTTAAAGCAACACACTTTGACCTTGGCTCAAACATTTGTACTGCTGCAGGTTCATACCCATCCCACTGCAAACATCCAGGCAAACAGAGTTGGTCACACACTCATGCATACATACGCATGATTTCTAGTCCAAAGCAGCTATGGCTTTTAGAGTTGCTCCCAGTGAGACATGACAATCCCCTAGTGAGGCGGCCCTAGGCTCTCATTTAGAAACTGCCGATTGCTGTATGGAAATTCCAAAACTTGGACAGAGTCAGATTCCTTATAAAAGCCCTGAGGATGGTTCAGTGCATGATATATGTGTTCTTCTATATTAGCTCCCTAAACAGGGGTCTGGACAAGAAATCATAGGGGAAAGTAAGACCATCGAACCTCTGTTGCTTGGTTTTGTTCCATCAGCTGCAACTCAATCAAGTTCACAACTTAAAAAGCATGCCCGCCCCATTAATATGAATTATTGATCAACTTGCCAGAATTACAATTTCTCAGTATGGGAATTCTACGATATTAGAGATAGAAGGGAATCAAGTCATCAACCCATTCCTTCAGCAAGAAACAAAGTGAAGTGCTCGGAAGTTTACAGAGCACCAGGTATGAGTCAGGTACCTGGCTGAGCATTCTCTGACTCAGGGACACAGAGGCAAAGACGGGAGTTGGGGAGCCATCCCAGGGGTCAGCCAGCGCATCGCACTCAGACTGGGTTTTAAATATGCAGATCAGCAAGGATAAAAAACAGTTACATTTAACAGGAGCTATAAAATGGTGTTATTATCTTGTAATGGTTTTATTTTGAAGATTAAAAATTTGGTATAATGATGCAATACTTATGTAAATGACCTATATGATTTTGGAGGAGGCAAAAGGGATTTCATGTTGATCATCTTTTTCTTCGGTCAGTTACACTCCACCATCACCATTCATTCAGCACTCACATCTCTGAACATGAAGACCACCAAGACACCCAGTATCATTATCTCTAAATTGTCTTATGCTTAAGATCTATGATTCTGTAAAAGTTTATTTCAAAGCATTCACTTGTCTCCCACGGGAGAGATAGTCAAACCTGCACTATGACTTTTCAATACAAACTTGTTTCATTCCTTAGGGTTCCACTCCTGAATATTTAATGGAATGAGTTCCTTGTGACTGGTTTCACCTCAATTTTATATGGCGGGGATTCCTAACTGAAGTTTGGTGTTGCTGAGGTTTTTTGGTTTTTTTTTTTTGTTTGTTTGTTTTTTTAAGCATCAGCATCATATATACTCTCTAAGAGCCTTCAATTATCTTAAAGGATGACATAAATCTTTGACTTTTTTAAACGATGAACTTTAATACCACACGATTAACTTTCAAAAATGGTATCCAGATCTTTTAGGAGGAGTAAAAGATATTGCTAAATCAATGACCTAAATCCAAAAGAGATGGGAATATTCTATAGATTGTGTTCAGCAGTTTCAGTTCAAGTGAACATATTTATCTTTTAATTATAAGAGGAAACACTGCTCACTATTCTTAAAAATTATAGCTCACCAACTTTTGGTGCCAAAAATGTTTTGAAACTCATTTGCTCTAACTTTTTTAACTGACTTAATTTGCTGAGAAAGGGAATATATCATATACGTGAGTCCTTTTCTCCTCATTTGCTTTGCTTCCTTCCCTAAATTAAAAAGCAATGGAAGAGATTTAAAATCTCATTCAGTTTCCTAGACCATAAGCTTTTGAGGAGCAAGGCTTCTGTCTGCTTGGTTCACAACCTAATTCTCAGAACTTAGCACAAGGCCAGGAACAAAATAAGCGCCAGGGGAACACAAAAACAAAAACAAAAACAAAAACCTTGTTAAATGATGAAATGAGCCCCCTCATTCTACAGAGAGGAAATCCGAATCCTAGAGAACAGAGGTTAAGTGGCTTGCCAAAAAATGTGCAGACAGAACATCAGAACTCGTCCCCTGCTCTTCCTACTCTACAACCATCTCCCTACTAGTACCAGTAGCCAAGTCACGATACTTATGACCATAATGGTTTCTGTTTTTATTCCCTGCTCTTTCCAGGAATTCATATGCACTCTCATGAGCCCACAGTTTGTTTGTTTTTTTAACCCTTGCCTCTGCAAACAGTCCATCTAACTTTTCATACAGCAGACTGACAGCCCCAACCACCCTCCATAACGCACACAGCAACTTCAGACTCCATATAGGAGCCAATGGACAAGACATTCCAATGAATTCATGAGAGCACAACCTCCCAGCCAATAGCTCTGTGTTGGCTTCATTGTCCCTTAGTGGAGCGTTCTTTCTGAATACTTAATTGCCTTCTTTTAATGTAGAAAAATAAGAAAAGACAGAAGTGTGATACCAGAGAGGGGAAACATATGTCTGATAAACTCAAAACAACCGAGACAAGCTAAATCATTAGGAATGAGAAAAGTAATTACGATTTAGTCTTATTCATACACTTATGAGACCTAATCTGGTTTTACCGTGAAGAAAAATAGTATTAGAGGACACGTATGAAATGCTAGAAGTTGTTTCTAAAAATCAATATAGAGTTTAAAACGCTGCCATGTATGTTGGATTCCTGGTCACAGCGCCCACCCCCCTTCCCCCAGAGAATGGTGATCTATCATTCACCTTATGGACTCCTCACTTGCCATGTCTTCACAAAGGTATGAATCCATGGGGCTGTCTGTACCCAAAAATGAGAGCCATGGATCTCCTTCGTTCCCATCAAACTCCCAATGAGTTTCCTTCTTGAGATATCTCTCACAGTACACTGATGGGATAAGAAACTTTGGAAAAAGCCAGTCGTGAGACAGAAAGGAGAGGTGGTAATAAAAATAGTGAAGTAATGATGCTCAATGGTAAAGTGATTTTAATTTCTAAAAGGAAATTATATTCCTTACAATGATACCATTGTCTCTTAGGCCAAATCCAATTCAATCCAATTCTTCCCTTAAACACTGATTAACTCATGGATTTGCTGAGCAAAATGCATGTCAAGTAGAACATTAAAGTATATTTGTGTGTGTGCGCCTACCACTTATGTGCCTATCTCCTACTGACTTGTGATAACTGAGGCACTGAAATCTTCTGTTTTAAAATATGTAACAAAATATTTCTTATAACCCAAATACCAAAATATGATTCCGACCAGCTGCACTATTATGAAAATAAATATTCTGAATGTCAGTCACTTGACCACATTCAGCTTGAGAGGTACGCTCATAAATGAATAGTATATGCTTTCCAAGCCAAATCATCTGTTTTTGAAAACAAGACTTAAAATGCTCAATACATTCTCAACACATATACACAGGTGAATGACACATCTACATATGGGGTTTTCCTTTCAGGATTTTAAAAATCATTCGCTATCCTATGAAAGGAACATATACGGTGTCCAACAGTAATAATTTTTAGGTGTATATGCATTTATCTTTTTTTTTCAATCCCCTAAGAAGTGGGAGTTTCTAGACAGTCTTATTTGAACCCAGATTTTTTTATGACCAAATTATAAACCTCTACAATCAGACATCTAGAGTAGAAATGCCAACTGTAGTGTGTGCTGCCATAATAATGATACCCCCAAGATCAGCCCAGTGCTTGTAGCTGTGGCAGAGTCCCCAGGCAGCTGGATAACTGCTGCTTGATCATTATCCCTCCTAAAACTGAAGCTACTGAAGTTTTAAAGAATTCGTATCTTACTGAATTTCTTTCATCTCTAATAATTACTAAACTGGCATAATTACTTATACTAGAGGTGGAATGTGATGCATGCTAAAAGCCCAAGCTGCCTAAAATTAAAATTTAAAAAAAAAAAAAAAAGGCACGATTCTACTTAGTTTTCAAAGATTTATCTTGTGTCAGGCTTTTATGCCAAGAGTTGCATAATTATTTAAACCATTTAAAAGCTTTCCTTACACTATTTGATTAATACTATAACAGAGCTATTTAAATTTACTAATGTTAACTTTAATGTTTAAGTTTTAATTGCATTATAATAACGTTTCAGAACGTGTTTTAAATCAGACAAGGACACTTACACTACAACAAAAAAGGTACACAGTCCCAACTAGGGTAACTCATAATCCCCAAACAAAAAACAGGAATGTATTTCATATTTAATTGAAATGGGATTAGAAAGTTGCACACGTCCCGTTCACAGAACTAACTTTAACCTCTGACAGCACAACAGGAGTCAATGGAGAAAAAAAATTCAATACATCTGGGAAAATACTTAGCCAGAGGTTTGACTTGGAATATCAGCCTTCGTATCAAAATTTCATTCAATTCAAAAGCATTCTTTAACGTATTACCTAATGACAACATTTACATTTTTAACAATCCATAGGGCTACTAAAATATGCAAGTGTTCCAAGTCTTAAAATTATTTGCTCTCTTAAAAATAACTAAAAACTCAACATGGTATCTATTAAACCTCGCCCTAAAGAATGTATTCTATGGCAACCAAATTATGACATTAAAACCAGCAATGTGAATTCTGTCAGATGAATTCATAAAGCACAGCAATAGGAAAAACAGAACTTTCATAAAATTCTTAATTGATCTTGGTAGAATTGCTCTTTTCTACTATCAAGACCTCTTTCCCCTTACCGCATGGTTTTAACATCAAAATGAAAACTCAAGCAAGTATACTTAATAGTACATTTCAACTTATGTTAACAAGTATTTCACGAGAATTCACCAGACTAGTCAATTCTCACAGGCTTTCTTTAAAAATAAGAGGAAGGGAGCAAAAATGTTCCTATATGATGAAAAGAAATCTCCTACAAATTTGCTGGAAGACTCACAAGGACCCAAAAAAAGCAAGTAAAAAGAAGTACAATTACTGGCAGCAAAAAGTTGAAAAATGCTGTCATCACTATTGGATGTCACTGCTGTCAATAATGACAATGGATTTAAGGGATATGGGAATATCCTGGCAAAACAAAAAAGAAAACATTATTAACAGCTTGCTTTATACAAAGCTGCTAATCTCAAATCCCTTTGTAATTTCATTTCTGCATGTATGCTTTTATGTTCAATATCCTATTTTTTGCCCTTTTTTGGCTGGATAAATAAAAGCCAACAATCCATTCAGGCATCAAACAGATGTTTTTGTTTTTAAGGCCAAGTGGAATCTTACGAATTTGTGTGCCCTCCCTTTAAGAAGATGCTGCCAGAGCTGCTAAAAATCGTGAAATCCGGCGTTTTGGAAAAGACTCACTGGACCATCAGTTCTGGAACTTTGACTAGCACTCGTGGGATTCTTGCCAACTATAATTGCTGTTTTTGTTTATGTCGGATTGTCTACTGATTGGACTGTAATCAATTTAATGACTTCAACATCTAGTCGGTATAATTTAGAGGTGGTAGAGGGAAGAAACAGTCACTGCTTGATAGATGAACAGAAGACCAAGTGCAACTGTCTGAAGGGGGTATGGATGTCAAACACTGAGCTTCTGCAGTGTTTCCAATAATCAGGCTTTTCTAGCATCCAAATCCAAAAGTAAACACATACACTGCTATATGTCGCACCATCAGAGCATTCTGCCCTCACGATCACACGAAAAAGAACGTATAGATAGAGATAATATAGATCTCTTCTTAATAATTTTTAAAACTCACCTTAGGTTAAAATCTAGTTGTTAAAAAAGAGTCATGTTTAGCTTATCTAAAAAGAATTTTGAGGGTAAAGCTGCATAGTGAGTTTGAATTAAAAGCAAACTATGATACTGTCTTAACGCAACTGTCTTTTCCCATAAAATTCAGGGCTTCTTTTTTTCTTACTATGGCATCACTTCCAAAACCCAAACTGAATCTCTAGTGGTAAGGTTTTTTTTTTTTTTTTTTTTTTTAAGAACTAAAACACATGGAGTATAAGAGAACCACACTTTTTAAAAATATATATATTTCACCTGTCTACCTATAAGAAAATATATTTTGTCTTTGAAAAACAGGAGGAAATGTGTATAAAAAGAACCGGAGAGTTTAACATTTCTATGCAGTTTAGGGGCTAGTACAAGCTCCCTGAGATGGTTTTTTTTTTTTTTTAACACCTACAATTTTGAAAGCCTTTCCACTAGAGAATACAGCCTAATAGATAGGTTTTCTGACTTTCAAAAGGTTATGGACTTAAAACCCACTGCCTTTTCATTCAAACTCTGTAGTTTACATTTCTTCTTTAAACTGAGGGCTACATTTTTGCCACTTCATTATATTTCTAATAAATTACTTCTTTTAAAAAAAAGCGTTATAAGTACAAAAGAAGGTAAATGGGAAAAAGGAAAAAGGTCAAACATTAAGTGTGATAACTTCAAAATGTGCCAAGTTACAAAGGGTTAGCTACTGTGACAGCCAAGTTAAACAAGGTACTTTGGGGGCTCTTTTTCTCCCTGGTTCCCACCATTTCTCTTTAGAGACCCCTGGTACAGGTTTATGAACACCTGAGGGTCCAGATATCCTAATTGTGTCTTGTGTTTAACTTGGCCATTTAAATGTCTAAGTGCTCCCCTCTCTCCTTCCAGCTTTATAACTTGGCTCTTGCTGAATATATCACACCTTCATGCAGAGGACCACTTTTTCCTTCTTATAGTGCTTTTTGGAGTAAATTTCAAAAAAAAAAAAAAGAGAAAAAGAAAGAAAGAAAGAAAGACCCCATTTTTATCAGGTAAAATGGCCGGAAAACTTCCATCAAAGAAGCACCACAAGAAACAGACTAAAGAGCCAGCAAGAAAAATAGAAATAGGTCACAATTGACCAATTTGATGCAACTGATTTGCTGCTTTGAAAAACGTGCTGCCAGCAGAACTATGTTCTGTCAGGTGATCTACTCAGATACCAGGTCTCCTCTCAGGAATTGAGATAAATATCTAAATCACACAAATGGGATAGAAGGGGTGACTCGTTTAATTGTCTGACCACCGTGGCCTCCAAGGACCAGCTGTAACTCTCTTTCATTGAACAGAAAGGGTTATTCTGAAGATTTCGTAGCATAAGGACGGAATAAGTTTCACGACGTGGTGGGCTGAGAGACTTTGGATCCTAGAGCTTTGAGAGGTGGAGGGGTAAAAGACTTGCATGTTTCAAAATATATTTCACAGTTTCCACAAATACGAAAATGAATCTTTTCGGCGTTGAACGGTTTCAGTGCATTTCAGGGGAGGTGAGGAGACCAAGCAGGGCATAACCCTGCTGTATCCAGAAATCTGGCACCCACTCTCAGGAGGTGGGTTATTAGGACAGTTGCATTAAAGTTTGCTACAAACAGAAAACCCTAATTTTTAAGCAAATCTAATTCTTCATTCAAAATACTCAATTTTTGAGAATACACAAAATAAATGCAACTATTGGTAGAATTTCCTGGTAGACCTTATTTTTAAGCACTCGGTTGAAAACAAAAACTCCAAGCTTAACTGTCATATTGTTTTAATGTTTTTACCTGCCTTATGTAATCTACTCCCCTGAGATATAAGTTGCAAATTATGATCTCAAAAGTGACAGCCATATCAGAAATATCTTTTAAACCTTGTTTGTTAAAGAAATAGTAGGGATTTAGGAGACAAGTTGGAAACCGAATGCAGAACTTCATGTTTTCTTTAGAAGGGCACATTGCATTTTCATGGTTTCCAATGCCTCCTCCAAGTTGGTAGAAAGTAATCTCTGTGGTTTTGAAACACTGTCACTCATCTACTAGAATGAGAATTTTTATTTTAGTGAACACACTACTAATCAGTTCTTCACAGAAGAGATTCGAATCAAGTCTGCCTTTTCTATTCCTGCTGGTAGCAAAGTGTTGCTTCTTGCTTATTATTATGGTGATACCAAAGTATCTATCATAATAACACCTCCCTGACTTCTCTATGATCCAAGTGTGACCTTCCAAACAATATAATGTACAGAAATCACACACTCAGAAGATTCCTAAAGCACGGTTGTTGTTTTTTGTTTTTTTTTTTTTTAGAAAGGCGACCCTTCCAGGAGAAATGAAAATACTGAAGGAAAGGCAAGATATTTAACAAGAGGCCACCTAGCATGCCATTCTACTTCTCCAAAACCGCTACTAATTTCATAATTATTCATCTGACATGGCTCATCTAAGTATGTATTTTTCCAGGTAAGTGCATACCCTGAAGAAAAACTCGCTGGCTCTTTAGTAAGGACCGTACTATTTTTATTCCTGTCTTCAGCTTCTCACCCCCAAAGCTCAGCCAGCCCACCTGAGGCCATTCGCTGCTTTGGGAGTCATCCAAGCAGCTGATAGAGGAGAACACCACTGTGTTCCATGCCCACACAGAAAATGGAAGCTGAATCTTTGTTTTTAATGTAAATATTTTATTTAGAGCTTGGCAGTAGAATCAGAGGCTGTGTCTTCATGGAGAAGATATTTGAATATTTTTGCAATATGATAATATAACAAAAGAATAAAATGCCCTTCTTTATTCATTTCCCATCGCCTTTTCTTTTTTTCCTTTTTTGCTTATTAACCTAAGAACTGCCCAGGTCTTGGTCCCAGGTATTTTGCAAATCGACTTATCCAAGACTGTCCCTGCGAGTACCGTCAACTGAAGGCTTCACTTACTGCCCAGAAAATCTTACGTGCCTGAGAATGAATCCTCTTTAGGAAAAACAGGGAACGCATGCACCCACAATCAACAGAGTTTCAACTATGAATTAATTACAAAGGCAGGTGAACTGAATGCTCAGAGGCTGCGGAGAAGCCCAACCACCCACTGTGCAAACTTCAGGAAACTTTTTAAAAAATAAAAAGCCTCACAAATTGCTGAGGGTTCAGGAGCCTCTTTGCAACCCTTTACACGGGACCGACACTGAGCGCTGTCCTATCAAACTCGGAAAGTTGTTCTTGCCAAGAGACTAGGAAGAGGTTTGTCCTGGTACTTCGCTCAGCGTGACTGTTAAGGAAGTAGAGTCTCAGGGCAAGTTCCCCGGACGCGAGCGTCGTCCACGGTTACCCTGACACCCGCGCACGCCGGTGGCGTTTATTTTTTCACTACCGGCGCTGGAATCTTTCAGGCCGTGGGTCTAGGTTTTCCCAGAAAATGTGTGGCCCACGTGAATGTAAATCACCACAAAAACTGTGTCAAGACACATGTCAGAGATTCAGCTCGCTTTCAAACTAAAACTTCTGTGCTTCGGAGAAAAAAGGAGAGCGTTCCAATCTGCGAGGCCCTCCCTCCCCCACCCCGTCCCTTCCCAGGAGAAGAAAGGGCTTTGTGTGTGCGGTGAGGGCTCCGTTAATCGAGTTCATAAATACACATCGGCCGGGGGCCGGGAAGGCGTGGGCCGCCCGGCTCTCCCACCTCCCCTCCCCCGGGCCGCCGGCAGCCTCGGGAGACCGAGTGGCAGTACCAGGGGCAACTGGGCGCCGGGGCCCGGGCCGCCGAGGAGGAAGAGGATGCTGCGCCGCCGGGGACCAGAGGGCGGGGCCCGGCCGCGCGGACCTCGGCGGGACCCTTCGGCCCGGGCGGGCGCACAAGCCGCCCTTTGTCCTCCGCCTCCGGGGACGCAAGGGCCTCCGCCGCCTCCAGCTGTCGCCCCCCACGCCCTCGCCCCGATTCCTTGCCGGGCCTGCCCGCACCTCCTCCGGTCCTCGCGCTCCGCCGCTCGCCCTCCCCGCTGTCGGCCTTGGAGGGCCGGACCTCCCGGCTCCCCGCGGCCGCCAGACCCCGGTTTCCCCGGGGGGGGGGGGGGAGGCTCGGAAGGTGGAGGAGGAGGAGGAGGCCAAGGAGGAGGAGGAGGCCGCCACGTGACTCTCCTCGCCACATTCCACCACAGCCACCAGATCAATAACTTCAGTGTCCCCCGCCCCCCACCCCGCTGCCACAGCCCGCCACCGAGCCCCCCCCAAATCCCACTACTCGTAACCCACAAACTTCCTTCTCCAACGGGGACGACAGAGAGCTGGACCCCATCGCGCAAAGCGAAAGACCAAAGGGGGCGGCGGGGAGGAGTAGGGGCGAGGGGGTGGTGAACTTTCTCGGAAGGGCCAGGAGGGGAACTCTGGGGCGGGAGCGGGGCCCGGGCTCGGGGCGCCCGCAGGCCGGCTCCCCGCGATTGTTTACACCGGCTGCGCGCGGAGGCGAACCCGAGCCGGGCGCGGGCGGGGAGGAGGCGGCGGCCGTTGTGTCCTCGCCCAGGCGCGGCCAAGACCCCGGGCCACGTTTTTAATGAGCAGAAGCTGCTCCCCCCTGTCTGAAATGACTTTTTTCTTCTTCCAAAGAAAGGAAAAAAGAAGCACCAAACGGGTTTGCATATTTATTCTTTGCGGAAAACACACAACAGAAACTTTTTTCTCCAACCCAGATGTAGATCTCAGACGGAGGATTTTTTTCCTCCCCCTCCAGATGATTTTTTTTTCTTTCTTTCTTTTTTTCCTTTTTTTTGGGGGGGGGGTGTCTTTTCTTGCCCACTTTCTACCGCCGCCCCATTTGGGGATCCTCCTCCCGTCTTAACGCCCCCCTTCCGACACATCACCCTCACTCCACCTGGGGACTAAACAGGGGAGGGGAGCGCGCGCGCCCCCGCACTCACACTCACA
>NC_137901.1:45399872-45659872 GCF_963455335.1 Martes martes | reverse complement strand
GTTCTTAACCAGATTAAAAAAAAATTCTCCATTCTGTAAAATTAAGATATAAAGACCACCTACAGACATCAAAGCTTTGAGGAAGTTGTATTTTTATTTCCAGTCTAACCTCTAAACTGCTTTGACCCTAAAGTAGATACAGTAAATGCTTTTTCCCAATATCTTCATTATAATGAAGTGAGTTTTCAGTCCATCTATAGGAATTTCTGAAATGAAATCATAGTTGCAGTCAAATGAATATAATTTTACATGGCTGTGAAATAATAAAGCATATAACTTTAGTTGCAGAATCTACATTCCAGCATTCGGGAGTCTAGATTTTACACATAACTTTATAACCATTCCATTTCACAGAAATCCTTCAGAAAACAAAAATGTGTAAGACTCCAAGTTTTTACAATGCTTTCTTTTCATGTGGTAGCCATATGTGTGCAGGGTGCTATGAGGATGCCAGGTATGTGTGGCCCCAAGTTATGTGTGATACTATCCAAAATATTAATAGCATCTAGACCTGTTTTTACTGAAATGTGAAAAACTGTTAACATGTTGCAAAAGCATAGCCAAATTAATTTGTTAAAGTTGTCTTCTACCTCAGTTGATATTTTTTATTCTTCTTCAATATAGTACTTTGTCTATTTTCGTCCGTGATTGTTCTTTCTCTTCCCAGTGTTAATATTTCTCCAGCCTTCCTCTGTAAGAGATGAGTAAAACCCTTAGATCAGAGAATGTAGATTTGTTCCAAGAGTCTCAGATTCCAGTTTGGGATAGTACTACATAGTATTTCTAGGGGGAGTTAAAGTGCCAACCCTCCAAAAGACAAAAATAACTTTTTACCTAATCTCACAAATTAACCCACAGAGGGAAAATGTTTTTGCAAGATTTCTTTAAATATTTGAAGTTTAAGATCAAATGGCTGGGGGGAAAGAAAACCACTAATTATTTCTCTAAACATAAACTCTAAAACCTATTCATGAGCCTAAGCCACCATCTCAAGACTCTGAGGAAAAAAAAACATTAACTTTGCAAATACTTGAGTACCATTGTTGATGATAGAGTAATAATACATAACATGTAGAAAGAATGATATTAAAGACTGGACAGGTATTTTCTTAGGACTCATTAAGGTGTCTGGAAGCCCAACACAAACATGACCATCCCACCTTTTGGAGGGCCAAGTATTACTGGACCTGGTAGACAAAACCTACTGATCCAGCGTTCCTTACCATTATATTCCATGGGAACTAATCAATTATATGGAAATGGTGAGCGAGTGGCTTTCATTAAGCCGTGCTGAGTAGACTCAAAATTACTTTCTTTATAAATAAATAGACATCAAAAATATACAAACTATCCAAAACATATGATACATACACAGATACCAAAGAAAGAAAATGGTGTTTTCGTCTTTCATTTGCCAACACAACAGAACATAATTAACAACTGAGAATATGTAAGTATGCTTAATTAGAAAACATTTTCTTGCTTAATAAAATTTATTTGGGGAATAGCGAACCACTATATGCTCAGTTACTTATGTCCCAACTTTTAGCTATATTGTTCCATTCTTAAATCAAAACTAGAAATTAAGCTACAATCAAAATGTCATTCATGCAACAACAGTTTATTGAACACCACCATCCATCAAATTGTGGTATCCACCAAGTAGTCTATGTAAAATATCATAAATAAATAGAAAAGATAAATATATAAAGCTTATGAGTTTTAAGTGTTGTGTACAGATAACTTGAATAATAGTATAATGTTTAAAACAAGAGAGAACCTCCATTATTCAGTCCCTTCATTAGGAACTTAAGCATCTATATAATTAAACTTCCCATGTCTTATTAATGCCTGATTTATTTAGTTTCCACCTTTTTTCTTACACTGACCCCATAGCATCCACTTTTAAGTTATTTTGCATTTTTTAAGAAAATCTTCTATCAGTGAAACAAATTTCCTGGGACTGAAAAACCTCATTTGAAAAAGATTAACTTTTTTTTTTCAATTGCAAATTCCAACAATAAAGATATTGCTAAAGGAGGGATTAATGTTAAAGGAGTTCTGTGTCTATGAAAACTGACCTCAAAGGACTTAATTACATAAAACATATTAGGTACCAGTTCAAGTAAATCTTCACTTTAAAATGTCAATTGCAAAACATAAATCTCTTGGTAAGTTTTAAGTCATGGTGTCAAAGTTGCAGTCTGGAGTCTAAACCAATTACAAAGAAAATAGTCTTCGTGATTTTTAAAAAATACCTTTAACATATGTTTTACTTTCTTTTACTTATCTTTACTATGTTATGACTTTATATAACATTTTCAGATTGTTCTAAAGACTGGTTCCAGATTTTTTTTAAAAGGTATTACAAGTTTACTTCAAATCTAAGTATACTATCTGCCTGAGTAATATGCCCTCTTACTTCCCAGAAGCTTTCTAAGGAGGATCATTTACAAAGACCTTTAAAATCATACGAAGGGGCAAAGTTCCATCAAAACCCGTCTGAGTCTTGTGTGTGTGTATGTGTGTGTGTGTGTGTGTAAACTATAAATGTGTTTTTATACATAAAATATATGTGTGTTACATACACACACGTATACTAGCATCCTAATATATTCACGTCAGAACAACGTAAAAGAGGCTTTTAAATTAACATTCGTTGACAGATGTTTATCGACATTTGTGCAAAATGTCAGTGATGCATATGGGAAGGCAATGTTTTTAGCACACAGAAAGTATTATTTGTTCCCAGTTCCTTTACTTGTCCACTGTGTCATCCTCCATAAATTACTTAATACCCATCCCCTACTCCCATAACCATCCCCCACCACTTTTCTTAATCTACAAAATGGGTAGTAATATTTGACTGCAAAATCATTTAAGGACTTCACATGGGGAAGTCTGTACTAAATATGTAACTATAGCAAGTGTATTTTGCCATTATGAATAATAAATTCTGTTTTCAGTGTGTTTCTTTTTTTTCACTAAGTCTTATTAACTTGACATTTTTTCCCTTCATAAAATCTGAGTCATTAAGTTCTTTTCTAAAATTCCGGATATATGTGCATAACCACTTTTCTATTTTGTGGTGAAATATGTCAAGGAAAGAATGTTCTAAAACAGTATACATCATTTATGTTGTACTTAAATGACTCCCATAACTTGTATTTATGTTATGATTGTATGTAATTCAGTGAAATTTTAAAATTTTAATTACATCATGTATAGTAACATTTAAGGCTCATAGTTTGTCACAGTCATCTTTTCTTTCTGAGGCCTTCGTAAGCACCCCAAAGGTCCTTGTTGATCACTGAAACAATAAAAAAGAGGGGAAATCCTTTCTTTACTGTAGAAGTTGTAAAGAGAAAACAGAGGTCTTATACTAGAATGACATTTGCAAGTAACAAAAGGTACTTTTGAAGGTATTTTTAAAAGGTGAGGCATCATATCAAGGAAATAGATTATAACATATTAGAAAAACCAGGTAGTATTCATTTGAAAAGTGTAAAGAATGTAAGGATATTTGTAGGTTGTCAACTAACAAAAAATGAGCATGTACCATTAAAAAAGACCATAAAGGAAAAAAAAAAAACAATTGATAAAAACTGAATTCATCTTTTGAAGTGCTACTAGTATTAGGTGTTTGTAGAACTTATTGGCATGAACTAAAAATAATCACTGTAATTAGAACTATAAAATTTGTAGATAATGAAATAAAGAGGGAATAATCACATTTCCTAAAATGGCAAGTTATGTTTCTCCCATTTGAAAAATCTATGGTAAGCAAAATTTTTCATGTTATGTCTACATAATAATGCCTATGGATAAATATTTTTAAAGTTTTAGATATTACACATGAATGAATTTTATACACTTAAAGTAGATCATGTCATTTGTTTTATACCTCAAATTTTTATATTTAAGTTCTTGTACAAATGAGGACAAATAGGTTCTTTGATTGTCATAGTTTAACATAAGTATTAAAATACCAGAATATATGGTTAGCCCTGCAGCATGCAAAAACCAAAATATTGGTCATTAATATCTGGACATAAGTAAAAGAAACCCAATAATGACTCCATTTAAGAAAAGGGCCACTCCATTTAAGAAAAAGGACAAAATATAAATATAAAAGTTAGAAGCTATCCATAGCAAAGGAAAAATGTAACCATCCCTGATCATCAGTTATTTGGAGGTTAATTTTTAAAATTATGTAGATACATTTTTGCTGTGCTATACTGGTACTAGAATAAATATTTCTCTTCATTAAAAGAAATAATGATCTATATCATGGCTTTCTAACATCTTATTTTCAAGGAACTCAAACACTATAATTTGATCTCACCTGATCAAAAATTTTGAAAAATTTTTTTTTCTTTAGCCTTCTATGAAAATATAGCAAAGGTTCTTATAAAGCTGGGGTTTCAGGAAAAGGGAGATGTTCACGTTATAGACTTCTTATGCTACAGTGAGCTGGATATATTATACACTAGAAGCATGGTATAAAAATAACAGGATTTTTAGGAATAGGGATTTTATATATGTCTGGGAATTGTTCAGAGTTCAATAGAATAAGCAATTTGGTATCCTGCAGCCTGAAAATGGATGATCTGTATTATATAGATTAACACTTTTCAAAAAATTACAACACTGTAAATTCACTTATCTGTGAAGTTGGACTGAACAGCAACTAATCTGTCTTTGATGATTTAGAAGGTACTTCACAAATTTTTGGTACCTTTGAATTAATATTTATGAACCTTCATTACCACTATAATTAAGACATGCAGAGATATCAATTAATAGAGAATCCTAATGAGAGAATGTCAGATCCGACTAAGTTTTATCTGTGTACAGACATCCTATTCTTGTCTGCCCCCTGTGCCAATACTACTGTTTGTGATTTTGATAGCTTCATGCTTATAAATATAAAATCACCAAATTCAAAAGTAAGTAAAGTTTTTGAATGTAAGCTTTTCTGACCTCTCTCTTTCCCTATTTCTGTTGCTAAGACCATGTAAGGTTAGCAGTGTTCATAGTCAGAACTCCTTATTTGGTAATTTCCAAAGAAATTTCTCAAGTTGGTCAAAATATAGATGGAGAAATAAGTGGGTACCAATACAAAGCAGAGAGTGATCATTCTTAGTCTCACCTTTGACACCATGTGGACACATGCCACTGATGGGATTTGACCCTCAACACCGGGACTCTTGTAGGCTCAATACAAAATAGGTGGGAGTCGATATTCTTTTAAAGGGAAAATTCTAATCACACAATTCCTATCAGGGGTTTTCATCTTTCTGTGTATAGTCCTTTGGCCTTTATCCGTGACTTGTCCCCTCTTTTTATTTTTTCATTGCTAATCTTTTATTTATTTATTTTAATTTTAATTCCAGTGTGGTTAACAGTGTTATATTAGTTTCAGGTGTTCACGATAATCATTCGGCAGTTCTAGACATGACTCGGTGCTCATCCATGACAAGTGCACTCGGAATCCCCGTCACCAGTTTCTCCGTCCTCCTCCCCGCCTCCCCTCTGGTCACCATCAGTTTGCTCTTGTAGAGTTAAAAAAAAAGTCTGTTTCTTGGTTTGTCTCTTTTTGCTTCCTTTGTTCATTTGTTTCTTAGATTCCACAAATGAGTGACATCATGGGGTATTTGGTCTTTCTCTGGGCTTGTCCCCTCTTTAAAGAAAGATATCCTATTGCCTTTGGCCACTAGGTTTCCAATCCCGCATTTGTTCTTTTTGACTGGTATTACCGGGCCACTGCAAACCCTAGAAACTTCATAGATTTGCAAAATATGGCAGTTTCTATTTCATATCATTATTCCCATAACATCCGGACTTTACATTATTTGAATGGCATTCTCTTAGGATATCTATCTGGTATTATCTGTTTGGGGTATTCACATCCCTCCTCTTTATGTCCCACGTGATAATTTCTGTGTTGCTGTTTTGTTGTTTTCATATCCTGCCCCTTTCCAAGGGATCACATTTCTCTTCTTCTTAAGGGGCACTGACCCCTCCCACTATCATTCAAAGTGAGGAAGATGAAACCTAAAATGTTTCCCCTAATCTTCGTACTCCTTTTCTTTATTTCTTATTAAAATTGTAACATAAAAATGTCACTCTGAAGGAAAGCCTTGGCTTCATCATTCCCAGCTCCCCTTCCCTGGGAAGAGAATACATTGCCTTTTAATCATGTTGGCCTTGCTTTTCCGTAAGGCAATAAAAAAACAGTCTCAACAGAGGTTGCCAGTTATAACTTATGTATAAAAAATGGAATTAAAAACGTTTGATGAGGCAGAATCCGTTCCATAGGGACCCCGCCCTCTGTATTTCCCAAGTTTTTATATTCTCCTTGTCTTCCTTCAGCCTCTCTTCTTAATTTTGTCCTGCATGATTCTTTCTCCCAAACATACCCTTAGGATTTCAAAGGGGACTTCTTCCCTAATTCCCCCCCCCTTTTTTTCTCCATTCTTACCAGCATGCTTCTGCATTTATTGTCTATTGATTCTGCACTCTGACTGTCTACAAATATTCATTATCATTGGAAGTTACAGTCTACCTTCTGATGCATCAACCACATATGAACAGAGTTCTGTGAGATAGTTTCCTTTTTCTTATTGACTAGATATATGGACTGGCTTTCAAGTCACTGCATAGTTTTCCAAATGGATTTATATTGCTGGTACAGACACATGCCCACATCATCAATCTTACCGTTCCTCTTTAATGATTTTTACCTGCCTTCAAATTGGCCAGTTTCCCCAATCACGTTGCCACCTCATGCACTTGGTTGTTAAACCCTGCGTTTTCATGGTTTAACACTAAATCATGCCCTCTTTTGTGGAATGCTTTCTTCTGGGTGTAACCTAGAAATTCTGTGTGTCTCCCTTCTGGTAGCTATAGTAAGTTCCTTTCCCCTTTCTCCTATTTTTTATAGGCTAAGTGTTGTGTCAGTTATTAATGCCTACTACTTGCAATCTGATGGTATAAACTCTGATGTAACTTGACCTAAGAGGTTCAAATTTCCCATATCCTTCTCTGTTTATTCTTAAGAAATATTTGCAATAACCCATTTTGCATGGATTCCATCAAGTCTTACTTTTTCCTGAATTTCTTGATCCTTTCCCACTTTTTTTCCTGTGTTCTACCCTCACCTGGCTCCCCACCAAGGGCCTAAAGTACCCAAAGAGATCATGTGTGTTGATCATGGTGTGATGGCAGCTTCCAAGATGGCTCCCAAAGAGCCTGCCTTCTTGTATTCATGCTTTCATGTCATTCCAACCCGAGTGTGGGCTGCACCTAGTGAGCTACTTCAAACAAACAGAATATAGCAAAATGATGGGATGCTCTTTCTGAATTTAGATAACAGAAGTTCCTCTCTCTCTCTCTCTCTCTCTCTCTGCTTTTCTTGCTTGCTCTGAGACTTCGCCTGACATGCTGTGGAGATGCCCTATGCAGAAGCTCACACAACAAGGAAATGAGGGAGGCCTCCAACCAGCAATCAGCGCGAAACTGGTTTCTTCTGTCCAACACCCCACAAGAACCTGAAACCCACCGACAACCACATAAATAAGCTTGGAAATAGCTCCTCATCCGGTCAAGCCTTCAAATGAGGTCTCCTCACCCCTCCCCGTAGTCCTGGCTGACACTTTCATTTCAACCTTGTGAGAGTCCCATATCCAGAAGATCCAGCTAAGTTGCTCCCAGAATCCATGGCATCACGTCTCCCTACTTTAGTTACACTCAGTCAACAAAGGTCCCAAAGCAAATGATTCTCCTGACTTACCGTCAGAATGTCAGTAGTAACCTAATGTTGTATCACAAAGCCGGTGCCATTCACCTCACTTCATCTCATTACACAGGCATTTTGTTGTCTCACATCATGGCAAGAAGAGGTAGGGTAAGTTCAGTACAATAAGATATTTTGAGAGAGAGACCACATTTACATAACTCCTATCATGGTATATTGTTACAATCATTCTATTTTATTATTAATTGTTGTTAATCTTATACTATGCTTAATTTAGAAGTTAAACTTTATGATAGGCATGTTTGTATAGGAAAAAACATAGTATGTATAGGGTTTGGTCCTATCTGAGATTTCAGGCATCCACTGGGAGTCTTAGAATATATCCCCCACGGAGAAAGGGGCACTACTGTATACACATTTGAGTTTCGTCTTAGTCTTTCAAGCTTTGATAACACAATAACATACACTGGGTAACTTACAAACAACAGAAATTTACTTCTCATAGTTCTACAGGCTGGAAGTTCAAGATTAAGGTGTCAGCAAATTCGGTGCCTGGTAAGTTTTTGCTCCCTGGTTCCTAGATGACTGTCTTGTTACTATGTCCCCACATGGTAGAAGGAGCAGGGACCTCTCTGGGGCCTATGTTGTAAGGGCACTCATTCCATCCATGAGAGATCTACCATCATGACCTAATCACCTCCAGCTTCCCTCATCTCCAAATACCATCCCTTTGGGCATTAAGATTTCACATACAAACTTGAGGGGGACACAAACATTCAGTCTGTAGGAGGATTTTTAGTAACCAATTTAGGCAAACTTAAACAGAAAAACAATCTCTTAAAAGGCTAACAGGTAGCTCAGAAAATTGAAGAAGGATGTTCAGGGAAGGCGTAAGTACCGAGAGAAGGTGATATCTGTCAGAGCCCCGTCAAGGTCCCACATCAGGGACATTGGTGAGGACAACATGTTGCAGGGTACTTGGGCTCTGCTAGACTTTGGATTTCACTGCAGCCACAATGCATGATCTTGAGCCGTTCTGTCTTTTACATCCTTCCCTAAAGACCCCAAGTTCAGAGTGGGGCATCTCTTGGCTGAGCCGGGGGTCTCAGGCCTGCTTCACCTGCCAGAGCTCAGAGGCAAGGAGCGTCTGCCCACCTTTTAAGAGACAGAGATGAGTTCCTACCTCCCTCTGAAATCACGGTAGGTGCTATTTCCCCAAAGGAAAAAGGAGTACGATGCTAAGAGGCCAAAACTGACCAACGGTCATGTTCTTCTAAAGAACTTTAGTATTCTCTTCTAAGTGATCCTGTTTTTCTTTTTAAGCTTTCTCACCAAATGGATTCCCTTTTTAGTACAAACTCTCTAAAATAATAGTCCAAGCTTAGATATTAACAGCTATTCTTTCCTTACCTCCCACTTGCCAGTTATTATAGTCCATTTGCTAGTCAGGTGTGTGGAGAACTAAAAGAGCAGGTTGACATCCTTTTGCTTCTCAGAAACAAATTTGCAAAGCACCCAGTGCTGGACCGGGTACCCCCCACCGTTAAGTCAATGGCTGGCATTTTCCTTTTCTGCCGCATTGTGTTTTCCAAGAGCAATTCGAGTTTTTCCTCTTGCTGTAGTGTAGATGATACTCTACACTTGGAACTGGTTATTTTGAATATTAATCGTCCCTGCTCTTCCCTATATTTTTAATTATTTATTTTCAGCCCCAAGAAAAAATGACTTACTAATCTCAATCCCCATAATCTGGATTCTTCTCTCTCTATGCGCACACACACACACACACACACACACACACACACACATTTTTCCTGGGCCTGCCTTATTCCTTCTTTCCACATTTCTCCAGTCTTGTGGTGGAGATAATGATCTGCTTTTGCTTGTTTTCCTGGATTTTTCTTGAGTTCCTCCCCCTACTCCTCATCTTTGCTGGTGTTCTGAACATCTTTATGTTTTAAGTTGCTGGCTTTCTCTCTTTGCCATCTTTCCTTCTTCACATTCTCTTTCTTTGGCCTTCGTTATTCTTCCCACACAACTACTTTAAAGCTCTTCCTCTGAATCTTCTCATACTGAACCTTACTTTTGTACCTCTATCTTTTTTTTTAAGATTTTTTTTTATTTATTTGACAGACAGAGATCACAAGTAGGCAGAGAGGCAGGCAGAGAGAGAGGAGGAAGCAGGGTCCCCCCTGAGCAGAGAGCCCGATGCCGGGCTTGATCCCAGGACCCTGGGATCATGACCTGAGCCGAAAGCAGAGGCTTTAACCCACTGAGCCACCCAGGCGCCCCTGTACCTCTATCTTGACGGAAGACTTTCTCTCCTTCATCTTTTTCCCACCTGTTTTGCTTCGTATGGACAATAATTTTTAACCGCGCATCATTAATTCAACACACATGTATTATGTATTGCTTCTCGGTTAGAACTACGTGAGGTGCGAAGGTGAGCCAAATGAGTAAATGAGAATCCTGCCCTGAGGGGTTCAAGATCCAGCAAAGAAGGAAAACTTCTTAAAAAAACAAAAAACAAAAAAAATCCCAAAACTGTAATTAAAGATGATAGGCACAATCCTAAGAGGATACCCCACATGCTTAAGAGCAGAACAGGAGAGATCAGTCCTGCCTGAGAAGGCTGAAGCAGGCTTCACGAACCAGGTGCCATTCACCCTGGCTCTTGAAGGATGGGGAGGGTTTTGCATCACAGAAATGGGGAAGGCTGTTTGAGGCACACAGCTAAGCAAAGTCATGGGTTTTATGGTTATTCACAAAGAGATGAATAGGGGCTGAAACCCAGCCCAAATTCTGTATGTTACTACCGATAGCCCAGCGCAGAGTTTTATCAGCCAGAGTGAGGCACACGGAAACATCACACGGGCTGGTGGAATGAAAGCGCAGAGCTTGTAAGAAGCAAATACCACGCAGCCTTTCGTTTCCATCGTATTGCTCCTATATTCTGTCCTTCGTCATAAGCCTTTCCAAGTGAAATTCTTCTTGGATCGATACACACAGTAAATATGTGGCCATCCTCAGAACCTGCAGTGTTTCCAGTGAAAGGGGTTATCCCAATCTTTTCTTTCTTGCATTTACAATGTTTCTCAATATGTACAATGGTACAGAACCTCTTTAGCTATACGAATATCTGGTTTCCTGCTCCTGTTTCCAGCTACTGTTACTGACTTTGATTTAACTAAAGCTATTAACACAAAGTTCTGTCACAAAAAAAATTTTCTTTCTTTTCTTCTTTTCTAACTTTCTATATTATTCTTCCAAAAGGAACTTCCTGGAATTTCAATAAACCATCTCCATCTTAGACCTGAGAGAGATCTCAGAGGCATAAGTACGAACCTTAAGCCTCCTATTCTCAGATGCGGAGGGATTTGCTCTAAGTCACAGAGTTGGTAAACAGAAGAATCATCTTCCATTATTATTATTTTTTTTTAAAAGAGGGTTACAACGTAGTTTACACAGAGGCCATTATCGGAGTTCCCATATTGTTGAAGACTCATTCGCTCGTCCTCATATCAGAAACTCATCTTGGGATCTATTTTTCCCTTGCTAACTTTTTTTTTTCTTTTTAACTCTGGATCCTAGAATAACACACCTAGAGAATTGCCACGTATTCCAAAGTGTTGCCCTCTCTTGCCTTTCCTTTTTTAAGAGATTAAATTTCTCTATTACCAGCTCTTTCCACACCTAGGACTTTGCTCCTCTCTTTTTGTGCTGGTTCATGATCTGCCACCTGGCTGTTCGGCCAGTGTCCTGTTTAGAACTTTCTCAGGCCCTTCCAGAAGGATGTCGCTCCTCTGACTGGACCAAGCTCCCGTGTTCCGTGATTGATCCACTTGCGGGTGCTCTGAGCACCTCTTGGTGCTCTGTCATCCCCCGCAGAGGGCAGAGAAAAAGGACCTCCTGGGAGACAGAACTCTAAGTCCCACCTTAGCTGCAGTCCTGCTCTTCTTTCTTAGACAGAATTTGTACTCATCTTTTCTGACAGGTCCACACGAAGTTTTAGTTTTCAGAAGTGATTTAAGGATAGCATACAATGATGGCACTAAGGAATACACAATTTAAAATATACACATATCTTCCTTTATCATAACAGTCTTATATCTATCCCCTTATCTTGCCAGTCCTGGAAATTCACCTTTATAAGACCTGCTTCAAGTGGCCAGAACAGTCTTTTAAAAATACAAATCGGGTCACGTCACTCCTTGTTTAAAATTCTCCAGTGTTTTTCCATTGCAATTAAACCAAAATCCAGGCCTCTTACCATGGCATATACAGCCCTGCAGGTTATGGCCCCTGAACCTCTCTGACTTGCTATCTTTCCACCTGCCTCTCCTGCTGCACTGAGCCCACGCGACACTGACCTTTCCATTTCTCAAATACGCCAAACTCCTCCTCACCTCAGGGCCTTTGCACTCACTGTGCTCTCTGCCTGGGAGGATCAGCCCCCAGAGCTTTGCCTGGCTGCCGCTTTCTACCATTCAGCATCCTGTGTGCTTAGTCTGCACTCCATCACATCTATTCTGTTTCCTTCTTGCTACTTACCACTATCTGAAATTACCTTGTTCACTTGTTTGTTTATTATCGTTGTTCTAGTCCCTCTAGGATAGCACTGTCCAGTGGAACTTTCTGCAATAATGGAAATGTTTTCCCTGCTGCACATTATGGTAGTCAACAGCTACATGTAGCTATGAGCACTTGAAATGTGGCCGATGAGAAACAAGTATGTTTTGTGTGGCTTCATCAAGAAGTCAACAAAATACTGGGAAATCGCAGCAAACTCTTATATAAAGTCATTGGGCATCTACTGCTGAAATATTGCTGTAATTCGGGTTGCTTCACTTTAATAAAAAACTAACAGAGTAGGGAAAGGTCAGGGGAAAGGCAAATAAAATAAAATGATGATGGAGGCATTTCCGCAGGGCAATATTAGCCCAAACAGTGCCTTGGTGTGAACTGGATGGACATAGCCTCTTTGGTGGACATAGTCCCTGGTCTCAGTCCCCTTTTTTGGGAAGTAGAGTGTCAGCTGGATTTGAGCCAGCACTTACTTTCCCAGCGGCCTTTGTGTAGGGCAGGTCTGCAGCACCCTAAAGGTTGGCCTCAAGTTTCTGCAAAGGGTTAAAATTATTTGTATTCTTCAGCCTAGAATAGTCTGAGTGGTGAGCAACTAGTCATGTGATAACACATTATAATTATAAAGTATATGACAAAATATAGTGAGAGAAAGGGAGAGGAGGGGAGGGAAAGGTTGAGAGGGAGAAAGAGGAGGAAAAAGGGAGAGTTTTGTTTATCTACTTTGGAACACTAGAAGTAGGGGCACACTTTGAAATTGAATCTCAAGTGTTACCACCCCCCCAAAAATTAAAGCAATCATTACTTGTTCCAAATAAGCTTCCGAAATTTATACTCCTAGATTATAGACTGAAATGTATATCTTTCAAAGACTTTTAACAGTCAATTACAGATAAAAAGGAATAACTTAAAAGTAATTTAACATTTCAAAATTCAGATCTGCATGATCTTAAGCCTCTATTCCAGAATCCTGATGATCCATTCCTGTTTCATGCCCTTGACTATCTCTCCAGGACTCTGTGCCTGGGAGGTTATCAATGACCCCTATCTTTCCAGAATCATCAGTTTTTCTCTGCCTTCTCCCATCTTGACTCATCTGTGACTTTCAGCTCTGATGACCACCCACTCCTTAGAATTCAACAAACATTTTACAGAGAGTTTCTATGCCAGACACTGTATAAAATCACAAGGAAATAAAAATATTTTCCCTTGAGGAATTCATAGTTTATTGGGAGAGGCAGGCATGTAAATAAGTAATTTCATTATAGTATGATGAGTGCAAAAAAAAACATGGTCTAGACCCTGAAGTAGCAAAGCGAATGGGAAGTTTAACACCATTTGTAGTTGGGGAAGCAGGGATTTTTTCCCTAAGAAAGAACCAAAGTTTAAAGAATGGCCAAAGTTTCCTTGTCAGATATGTAGAAGACTTGGCATTCCAAAGAGAGAGTACACAATATGGGCACCTGGGTGGCTCGGTCGGTTAAGCCTCTGCCTTCTGCTCGGGTCATGATCCTAGGGTCCTGGGATCGAGCACCTTGTTGGGCTCTCTGCTCATGTGGAAGTCTGCTTCTCCCTCTCCCTCTGCTCCTGCTTCTGCGCTCACTCCCTCTCCCTCACTCTCTCTCTCAAATAAATAAAGTCTTTTAAAAAGAGAGAGAGTACACAATATGCAAAGGGTGGAAATGTGGATGAGCAGAGATCTACAAACAGTCTGGAACATCTAGGGTGAAAAGTGGGAAGACTGCATTTGGAGGCGTGGTAGGAACTGGAACAGGGAGTCCTTGAAGGCTTTAAGCAGAGGAATAATAGGATCAGATTTGTGCTCTGGAAAGATCCTTAGGATAGGGTGCAGGGAAGGGGAAAAGTGAAAGGCAAAGACAATTAGGGAGGTTTATGGTGAGCCAGGCATGTTGAAAGTCAGAACTGAAATTAGGGGCGTTGATAGTGGGTGTAACAGTTGTAGATCATTGAGGGATAATCTATGGATTGAACCAAAGCCTTGGTGATTGGGTGAGTGGTAAATGAGGAAGAAATGAAGTCTTTCAGACCTGTGGCTTGGGTAGATCAGGGAATAGGAATGCATCAGCCATATTAGGATGTAGCAAGGGCAGAACAGTTGTTGAAGAGGATAGCAGGCTTGGTCTTGAACTTGCTAATTTGGATAATGTCACACATTGGACACTGATAGAAGAAGGTAAAGCAGGCCCAACTTTGCCACAGAATTACTTATCTTACCCTACACAAGTTATATAACTTCTCTGGCCTTCGGTTTCCATACTTCTCAAGCTGTTGACTCATCGCCTGGCATATAATAATTCCATATAAGCAGATTTCCCCAATAACCCTGTGAGTTATGGGAAAGGTATTAGTATTCTTGAAAAACTGAAGCCCCAAGTAACTTGCAGAAATTATAATGGTGTGGGATTCCTGGGTAGTTCAGTTGGTTAAGCATCCAACTCTTGGTTTTGGCTCTCATGGTCATGAGGGCCAAGGGTCGTGATCTCAGGGTCATGATCTCAGGGTCATGGGATCCAGCCCCCTGTCAGGCTTATGTTCTGTGTGAAGTCTGCTTGAGGTTCTTCCCCCCCACCCCGCCACCATCCCCCACCCCTTCTCTCTCTCTGGCTCTCAAGTAAATAAAATCTTAAAAAAAAAAAAAAGAAAGAAATTATAATGGTGTATGTAAGAGCACCTTGTAAAGTGATATTGTTTATTTACTATTGTTGCTTTTCCCTTTTGTTGTACTCATAGTCCTATGCCTACAATTCACAGGTGATTGGTCTTTAATTGTCCCATGATGGTGATGGTTTTCACAGATTTCGTGATATTCTGAGGGCAAAGACTGGTCCTGGTTATCATTTCCACGGAGCTAAGAACGAGGCACATTCTCAGTCCATGCTTACGGGAGTCAGAGAGCCTACAGAAAACGGACTAGTTCAACAGCTGGCGTTTTCTTTGGTAGTTTGTTCTACCTTCAGCTGCCTCCGAGTGGCGTTTACCCCTAGGGGAAAAAACCAGAATCCTCTGGGCAATATAGCATATTAAATATTAGAGAATCCATGCATAGGCTGTGTTCTACATTCACAGCAATCACAGTGTTCTGGATTTACTGTTTCCAAAATGGAACATTATAATGCTAAAAATTAAGAAATATTTATTTTAATTTATGTTGGCAGTAAAAGTAAGTAATATGATCGTGCCGAAAATGTCCTGGGTCTGTTGCAGAATAAAAAGTTGTTTTTAAAAAACTAACAACTTTGAGCACAAGGCAGTTTCTGTTTTCACTTCACCCTCAAGAACTCATTGCACCCGTGAGTCTGAGCCCATGAGAATAATAAAATAATTATAGTTTTATTTTACTGTATTCTGACACTGAATTTGATCCACTGATGTCTGCATATTTGGGGCAGGAAAAAAAGGGAAACTGGATAGATAAAGCTGATTTTTTTTTCATAATTTTAAATTCTCTGTGAGGAGATCTGGTCATCATTTACATATTTCTTACTAAAAGTTTACTTGTAATGATCTTAGTACTCTGAGCACATCAGAAAACCCAGTCATCACGCGCGTGTGCACACACACACACACACACATCCCAAACAATATTTTTTAAAAGAATTTAGCAATTAATCAAGCAATGCTGTATTCTGAACCTCTTGCCTTTGTGTGTGCAGCCGCCAGGAAAGACAATTATAAGAGTAATACAAATAGTATTTGTTTTTGGATTTCCCTATCACAGTGCTTATAAGAATTGATGATTTTTTTTTTTTTTGCGGGAAATACAGAGATGAGAAAGAACGTTAAGCTTATACTCTGCACAGAAATTTCATTTTGAAATGCATTCAGTTCAAGGGTTAAATGAAAGCAAAGCGAGTCACTTCAACCATGTTTTTGAAGAAAATAAAACAGCTTGATGTGAGTTAAATGAAGGGAGTCTCTGACTTAAAAGAAATGGACAGATAGAGAAAAAGGTCACAAGATTCAATTTTCCCTGAGGGGAAAGTCCTTCTTTGGAATCATTAACCTCCTTCTAGGTCACTCCTGGAAAAACAGCGGGAAATCCTCCTGCCCCTGGAAAGATGGGTGCACCCCAGCCGTCCACTGACCTGGCGGCTGGAAGACAGACCTGATTGTGCCCCCAGTTCGCCTTCAGGCAGGCTTGATTTTAAGACCTCTATTTTAAAGAAACAAGATCTCCCCTTTTTGAACTCTGAAATAACAAAATATAAAGTATGTTCTTAACATGAAAAGCCTAATGCTATTTCCTGTAGACAAAGGAGATACATAAAAGTGATAGCAGTTGTCACTGAATTGAGATGATGGGGTGAGTTTACCCCCCACTTTCTATGAGATTTTCTTACAGTCCTTAAATTAAAAAAAAAAAAGTCAGTTGTTTCTGCTCTAAAAATGTGTAATTGTTCTATATCAGTATAGAATTTTTTTGCTGTTTCATTCCCTAGTATTAAGGCCACGTCCTTGGATGGAGCATGCAAGCTTTTCTCTCAGTGTGCATTTACTGCTTTTACAATATATCTTCTGCAACTTCTGTTATTTACATACTGATTTATGAGTATGCTGATTTACGATGTATAAGTATATTAATAAAAAACTTTTGAGGCTAAAATAAAATTATTTTTAAGCCTCAAAATGAAATACACATACGTCCTAGCAAAATTATTTTTAAATATCTCCCTTCAATTTCTTCTTTCCAGCACCGATTTAAGAGGGAAGCGTGACTATCCACGCAGGACCGCTAAACCTTTAGTTAAAATGAGTCCGATTTCTACCCTACAAAATAATAGTTATTCCAGCCCTGCACCCCAAAACTCTCCTAACATAATGCACCACAAAGCAAAACTCCATGTTTTAAAAATAGAATCTGACTGCTTACCACCAAGCATGAAACAGAATAATAAGCCAAAGTTAAGACAAAACTAGAAACTCCGCAGAGTGCAAGAGCCCACTGTGAGGTTTCTCCCCCACTCTTTGATGTCTTTAAATTGATACTAAGAAAAGGGACAAAATATGTTTAAGAGTTTCAAAGAAAAGAAAGATGCATAAACCACTCACAGCGATAGAAAGAAAAGTGCTCTGTTCTGGTTGTGCAGGTGGTTTGTGCATTCTTTTCCAAATTGGTTCTAAAGCAAGAGAGAATGTTAAAGATTTTAAAAGACAATGAGGCAATTTCGCAGTCCCTGGAGAATAAAGAGAAAGTGAGGCATCCCGGAGAAAGGAAAGAAAAATGCACTTTGTGAGCCTAACGCAGCCGAGGTGTGGGCACGGGCTGGACTCACGTGCCTCACAGTCCTCACCTTTGCGTTCCTGTTCGCACACTGATCGAATAACCCAGAAGTAACCATCTCAAACGGCCTGTAGGTAACTTACGATGTAATATAAATTGGGTACAAAGGTAACAATTTCCTGACCGTGGCATGCTAAGAACAAGAATTGTGTGCCTCGCTGTTTTCTAGCCAAAATGCATTTCTGAAGCAGGAAATCAAAAACACATCACAAAGCTCACAACTAGACTAAACACATTAAATCTGCTGATATTAGTAACTGTCACGAGGCTGCCAGGCTCGGGGAGCAGCGGCTACTGACAGCTTCCCGCTCCCTACCTCTAAATACAACTTTCCTCGGATACTTCGTGGAAGCAAAGTGAACAACTCCTCCATTGTCACCGCGGTTTATTAAATGGTCCCTCGAAATTCCCCGCAGACCCTGCTAAAACAGAAATAACGAATGGGACACCCATTTGATGCACAACACAGATCCGAACTGAGAAGCAAAATAAAAGGTTTCAAGTGACATAGGCCAGAACACGTCTGAGCGCCCCCCCCAACACCCAAATAAATCACAAAAATGTCCATTTTCTAGGCTTCCTTTGTGTTCATTGGCTTCAAAATACATCGTATTAACTCTTCACTCGTTTTAACTTAATTTCACCTCTCAATAGCAAGATAGTATTTTAAATTTCTGAGGATCTAAAACATACCCAGGTAAATGTCCTATATATCCTATATATATGTAGGATTCGGCTTCAGACGGGCTTCTGTTGACCGCAATGCCTGTTTATTGCTGAGGCTTCGTGAGGGTTTATATCCGGCTTTTAAAATATTTCTTTTCTGTCAATTTCATCTGAAGGGCAGATATCTTCCTAGCGTCAGCTAATTGTTGGCACAACATCTGATCCATTCATTCACATAGCCAGACTTACTCCTTCTAAGCCAACTCCTTTGTTTCCAGTGATTTCTTTCCCACTGCCCACCAACTCGAAGCCCATTTTCCTGCCTGGCACAAGATTAAGGAAAAGGTAGGAACTAGTCTGATGAGAAGACATACTGTACTCTCAGGCAGATTTCTCCAGAAGCCAACCTTGCTCCAGAAACCACCCTCAGGAAAAATGCTACATGAAGTAAAACAATTATAAAGGTGCCAATTGTCACCTCCTGAAAAACCTTGAGAATTGAAAACTAAGTGGTATGTACCTCCCAGATTACCTTTATCTCTTCTTTGTTTCCATCCCCCCCCCAACTCCACCTCCTCCAGCAGCCTTTTGTTTTTCTTTATCATGACGATTTAGAAAGTAACTGATATTAAGGAAGTATACATGAATAAATTTCTAACATTATGAAATCAATGATGTCTGGTCATTGCTACTAGTTTTATAGAAATTATATGATTCTGGTCTGATGTAAAATTTCAAAAATGAGTCAGCTACAATGAAGGAAAGACAAAGGCGGGGGGGAAGAAAAGAAAAAAAAAACTCAATAGAAAACCTTGGAGTAAAATGTTTTATTTCCATTTGTTTCCAGTGCCTTGCTGATGTGAGGGGCAAGAAGGAGGCTAATACATCTCACTTTGGCAGTACTAATTGTTTGCATTATCACAATAATCAAATGCAGCCATATTAATCTCTCCGGTTATTAACTTGATTTTTACACATTAAGATTTAGATTTAATCCCCTGGGACCATCTATTAATGCTTTTAAAGTTGAAGGGTTTCAACAGTTTTAAGTTCTTTCCCTTCTTTTAGCTGCAGGCAGTAAAATTTGAACGTGTGTGGAGTTTTGTATTTTGCATTCCTGGGGGATTTTCAGACACAGTGCTGTCAAGGACCATGAATCATGTTAATACATAGCAACCTCTACAGCTATTAAAATGTCTGCAATAATGTGATTATTTTAAAATGGAAAAACTAATATCACATGTGTTACTTAAAGATCAACTATTCTTTTAAAGTCACAGAGAGAATGCATTTAGGGAAAGAAAAAAAAATGAAGTTGTTTTTTGCATGCAGCCAAAATGTGAAATGTCTCATCTACCGAGAAAGAAAACTTTCAGCTCCTTTTACAAAATACATCCTTACTGAGCTTCAGGTCAACAGAGCATAAAAATGGCAAAAAGTCCAAGATCAATAAGCATGGAAAGCTGTTTTATTTCTGTTTGAGCAAGTTGTAGTGACAACGACCTGCTGAAACAGTCTCCAGCTTTATGCTTTCATAGTCACAGAATGATGACATCCAAGCAGAAAAGGGAGCTTGGCCTGTTCTGATGAACTGTCAGTATGGACCCAGCAATACAGCTTGCTTCCATTGGCTCAGGGCTTGGTCTTTAGAAACGTATTAAAATCAGCATATAAGGAAACAGGTAGGTAAACATTATCCAGGAAATTACATGGAGCATAAAAGACAAAAAGAATAAGAACATGGCTTTTTTTTTTTTCACTGCTTAAAGGGATTTAAATTATATTAGCTCCCTGATTTTTATGTTGATTTTTTAAAATTATAGATACAACTGGGATGCCTGGGTGGTTCAGTCGATTAAGCATCTGCCTTCGGCTCAGGTCCTGATCCCAGGGTTCTGGGATTGAGCCCTATGTCGGGCTCGCTGCTCAGTGGGGAGCCTGCTTTTCCCTCTCCCACTTCCCCTGCTTGTGCTCTCTCCCTCTGTCTCTCTGACAAATAAAATCTTTAAATACATATATATATGTATATATATATATATTTATGTGTGTGTACACAATCACACACACATACACACACACACACACACGTATATATATAACTAATATATGTTTGTTCCAGGTATCTCATTCAATCAACAGATCATACCAGAGCCCAGGAATAATCTATCCCATAAATGATCGATATTTCTGAGATTGGCACGACATCTTTTGTCTTATTTTTTGAGATGTCTTTCACAATAAAAGAAACATAACCTGCATCATGTCATTATGAATATTTCCAATGGGTAGGGATACTCTGTAATGTTCTTATTTTAGTATTTCTTACCTGAGAATAGAAAACAAAGAATCAGGTTTAGTATTTGAAAGTAATGACTTATCAAAGGGCATAAGGAGATATATATGGTAATTTTCTCTTGAAAAGGCAGAAACGTTTAAGAGCATCAAATGATCCCAAACCCTAAGGTACATGGCCCATTTTGACATTTCCTAGAAGCAGTTGGACATATCCTGAAAGATATGATCAAGAGTTCTCATTTCTTCTTTTTCCTTAAGTTTTTATTTATTCATTTAAGTAGTCTCTACACACCATGTGGGGCTTAAACTCACAACCCCAAGATCAAGAGTCACACATTCTTCCCACTGAGCCAGGCCTCGCTTCTTCTTACTGGGCAAAAGCTTGCCACACTTCCCAAATGCTTTAATTGGACTGATGACATTGGCACACATTAACTGTCCAATGGATAAAAAATGCCGCATCCTATCCAGTATCTTGTTACCTAGGGGTCAGTATATATGCAGCTTATATGAAGTTAAAGTCAACTACCTAGAAACTTCTTCCCTAGTCCTTTTTGAATCTTAGAACAATATTGACGATAGGGATAAGGAAGGATTAAAGACATTCTCCATTATTTCATCAGTTACCTGGAGACATACACACAAAGAATTCTACAGGAATAAAAATGTAACACCTCTCCAAAATAGTTTGGTGTTATTTTCAGCTGTGACTGAGCGAGAACCTTCCTTCAGAGTATGGTCCACTCCTTGTAGGGAGAAGTCAGCAGAAGCCCGAACAGAAGTTTCTGTATGAATCTGACAAAGACGAGAGAAGACTATCAATTGCTGGACCAGATTCTGCATAGACAGGACTTCAGGTGCCGTCACCACAGCTCTGCGGGGCCATAGGCCGTTTTGCAGAAAGGGAAAGTCCTGGGGAAGTTCAACATCTTGCTCAAAATCACACTACTTATAAGTGATGTGATGGAGACTCAAGTCTAGAGCTGTCACATTGCAAAAGTCATTCTCTTTTTAGGAAATCAGCTGCCTCAGACCTGGGGCTGAGGTTTATCACAAATGTCACAGGTTAGCTCTTAACAGATAGCTGAACACCAGAGCAGGAACACGCATGCGCTTTGGTCAGGCAGGACTTCTGGAATCTACAGAAAATTTGGTCTAAATCACAGCTCTAACTGTTATTGCATGACCCTAGGCAATAAATAATAATATGAGAAGAAGAAGACACAGAAGAATAGCTACTATTCCCTGAACGTGAACATGATGCCAGATAAGGGACTAGACGCTTCACAAAACAGCTAATGTCACAACAACACTCTGAGGTAAATTTTGTTTTCTCAATTGTCAGATAAAGAAACAGAAGCACAGAAAGGTAAGAAACTTGCTGAGGTTTCTTAGCTTTTTCTACCAGGAAAGCTAGTAAAGGCTTTGGTTCCTCTGACTTCCTATAAATTTGGAACATCTTAGACTCTCCGCATCTTTAAGATGGATTCACGGAATCGCTGAGTTTCGTAAGTGGAACAACATGAAAGACTCTAAGTACTATTCTACATGAATCACAGATCATTAAGAAAGGTTGATTTTTCTACCACCACCCTCCAAGGCGGGGGGGGGGAACATACATTCCTCTAATTCCTTGCCATAGTTCAGGCTGTTTTTCTCCTGTACCTATCTGTAGAACTTCCAGTCTTTCGTTAAGCTTCCCCTCCAAATCAACTCTTCCCTGCTCTCACCTGGCATGTGGCTTTTTTGCACATATTTCTATTGTTCTTGTGTCCTCCATGCTGCTGAGCTGTTGCAAGGCAGAGATGGACCTTATTTCTACTTCCCCCTCAATACTAATCTTCCTGAAATGGATTAATTGTTCAGCAAATACTGGTAGAATGATCACATACAAAAAATGTCCATTAAGCACCACTGTAGAAGCATCTCTCTACTAGGTCCACACTACCGCTGACCAAGAGCTTTGGGAAATTTCCAGAGGGGTCCTAGAGGTGCACTGCTCCATGAACCTCACTTTACCTGCTGTAGAGTCTGACCTCTTACGCTTTGCTGATGACCAACACACCAAGCCTGCATGTCCGCTCAGGCTCTCAGCCTTGGCTTCATGTCTGCAGATGCCCATATGGGGGTGATGACAACAAACACGTGTTTAGACCCGCCCTTGTTCCTGGGTCTATAGGTTAAAATGAGTTAATCTCTTTGTCAGATGATATTCTCTCAACTCCTTTTTAGTGGATGAGTGAAAAAGTAATGGCCAAGTGAATATCTAAACTCAGCAGCAAGGAGATCTTATTTCTATGTGTTAGTCAAGATTCTCCAGAACCAGTGGCATATATCTATCTATCTCCATATATATACATATATATACATAGGCATATATATACTATATATTAGTATATATATACTAATATATATACTCCAGTCATGGAAGCCAAGAAATACCACGATCTGCCATATTCGAGCTGGAGAACCAGGAAAGCCTGTGGTATATAATTCAGTCCCAGTCCCAAGGCCAGAAAACCAGAAGCTCTCACAGCTGAGGGCTGGAAAAGTTAGACACCCTAACTCTAGAAAAGAGAAAGAGGATTCACTTCCTTGTCTTTTTAATTCATCAGGGCCCACATGACACCTACCCACATTGGTGAAGGTGTACCTTTCTACTCAGTCTACTGATTCAAATGTTAATCTATTCTAGAAACACCTTTATACACACATTCAGAAATAATGTTTTCTCAGCTAACCAGTCATCCCCTAGCCAGTGCAGCTGATATGTAAAATGAACCATACCTTCACACTCTATTGTAGTTTACATGGAATAATTAGGGTTGCCTGGGTGGCTCAGCTGGTTAAGCGTCTGACTCGTGATTTTGGCCTAGGTCATGATCTCATGGGTCGTGGGATGGAGCCCCCATGTTGGGCTCCTCGATGAGCACAGAGTCTGCTTGAGATTCTCTCCTTTTGCCCACTCCCCCAAAGAAATAAACAAATCTTTTAAAAGAAATTTTAAATAAAAATAAATAGAATAATTAATGCACCTTGTTCTCATGGCTGGGAACGGGGCCTGCAGAGGAAAGAAGCCACACAAGGTGATTCCTTGAACTTCAACCAGCCCTCCACTGATGTTCTATGATCATCCAAGTACCACTGAGGATTCCCAGCACACATCCACTGTGTGACGTCTGAGCCTTCCCTACTCTCTGCAGGAGTGCTACCCAACTTGGGAAACAATTTTACCTACCCTAAAATCAACAAATAAAAACAACCAACCAAACCAAAATATGACAATGTGGGTGAGCTTCCACATTTCCTCTCCACTCCAACCCTTTCTCTGGCTTACATTCGTCTTCTCCTTTCACTTCTTTGCTAGATGAATGGGTCTTACTCCTCTTTGCTTAGCGGACTTCCTCAACAGAAGTTCTTCTGGCCTCTCCCACAGCCTCTGTTCTCTCAAGAAAGTCCCCAGCCCAGATAACCCTGTGATCCTTTACCTGTGCATTTCCTCACTTACTTCGGTCCCTCAGACATGCAAATATTCCATTTTTAAAGCAGCGGTTCTTAAAGGGAGGTCTCCAGATCGGCAGCATTAACGTCTTCGGGAAACTTGTTAGAAATGTTCATTACTGAGCTCCACTCCCGACCTATCCTTCGGATATTCCTGGGTGGAGTCCGGACATCCTGTTTCACAAGACTTCTAGATGATTCTGGTGTGCTAATGTTGGAGAACCACCATCTTTAACAAAAGTCTCCTCAGGTTGCTGTTCTCTGGAGCTACTTTCAAATTCTCTTCCTCTTTGAACTGTCAAAGCTCTTTATGAAGCAATCTTCGCTTACTCTTTTTCCACTTCCAGTTTTTTATAGACTCACCTGAAATCCTGCTTTCTGAAATGACCAAATTACTGATATTATATGAGCTATGTGGAGGACTTTACAATGAAATTGGAGATAGAAAACCTGACTTTGAAGACTGGTTCACTGCTTTCAAGCTACGTGACTTGGGCAAATTACTTAAATTACCTAATCCTCTGAGTTTCCTCTTACAAAGTGGGAATAATAATACCTTCTTTACCGGATAATTGTGGAGATGAAATGAGATAATCATCTGTAAGTATTACACACAGTATGACGAAGACGCTTAATAAATGTTTACTACGTGCAAATTAAAATGGTATACACAAACTTGGTGTGTACTTGAGAAACAAAACATTTCAGAAATTTCATGGGCCGTGTAGTGAAAGATGTGTTTAAAAAGACCTTATTAAATGCTCGTTTACATGACACAACTTAATGACTGTTGAGGAACTGCAATGTTCACTAGGTTAATTAACTATACTTTCAAAAGTTGTTACATATATTTTTATATGATACTGAATAATTTGTATTCTTACCTGCACAGGGTTTCATCCTTTTTTTTTCTTTAATTGTTGTTGTTGGCCTCAATGTTGTTTGAATGTTGTTATTTTCGACTCTCTAGAAAATGAGCAGAAACAAACAAAGAAACACTGCTTGGTACTGCTTTTCTCATTTTCATGGAACTGAAACCAAATAAAATAGAGATTACAAGAGAGATTTAAAGTCTATACAAGAATAATCTAAATTCTTTAATTTCCATAAATCTGGCTTCTATCTTTGTCAGTCTACTATAAGATGTGCTTTCATTGTTGCTATCCACGAACAGAAAGAAATCTGGAGATCTCGGAGGGCACTCGTCTTTTCAACCTCCCTGTCTCATTTATTGTGTTAGCCGCCCCCTCCTGGAAATGCGGGAAGGGGTATTATTTTTGAAAGAGTAGAGTCACCAGTGTTTGCTTTTGTGTCATTTTCCTCCAAGTTTTCCCTTTGCCCTACCCAGTCTGCCCTCACACCGATGTCCAGCAGGTTATCGGCCGGGGTTCATGGGCTCCCTAGAGGAGTATGACAGGGTATAAAGCAGGAAGAAGAATGTGAGTCTCTGATCTCTCTCTCTCTTTTTTTTTTTTCTTCTCTTTTTAATTCCAAAGCCTAAACTCAGGGAATTTAGAGGATTAAGACAGAGCTAAAACATCTGATTCAAAGAAATAGGTATTTTCCCTTGAGTCTAGGTAGGGACTCCCTCAGTCTGGGGTAGCGAGGAAAGCTGGAAGGCAGCAGAAGAGAGGAAAGTTCCATAAATGTCAGGGAGAGGACTTAACGAGTGTGGAGGCCCTCTGAGAAGCTGCGCCCACCTTCCTGCCAGAGTCCCCTTCCCTACAGGCACAGAAAGACTCCAGAAAGGGAGTCACTGCCTGCCATCCTCAGGTTGCTGGGGCTATAAGGTGCCTGGTGGAGATTCTTGTGCTCTCCCATGGAGCAAAAATCCATGGTGGAAGCTTCCCCATTGCAAAGAGAGCTACCAGCAGGAATGAAGATATGACATGATGACCATTGGGGCACAATGGCCTGTAACCAAACAATGAAGGGCACACATAGATCTCTCAAGGGTCTCATGAGCCCAGTCACAGAAGCCCCTTGGAGCTCAGCAAACTCCGGGAGGAGGTGAGAACCCCAAGGAGGGCCAAATGAAGTTTCTGTCTCCTCTTGCGGAATGGAGATGATCTCGGGAAGTTTGTTTGAATCGTATAGTAATAAAATCCCCTCTTTCACACCTTGGTGGTGGACTACAGACAACACCTACTTTATAAGAGTGTATCGTCCTTGTGCCCAGACGATTCTGCACCCACCATCACTACGCAGGCTCAGATGCACTCAGTGAAGGGTCAGGCTCACAGTGAAGGTTCGAGAATAGATTTCGATGGAAAAATTTCTGCAGCCCTGGCATACAAATTTCAGCATTTCCCCCCCAAATCTCGGCTTCCCTCAGTCCTCACTGTACCCACTGCTCTGGCTTGATGGTTCATGTTTCTGGAATGTGCTGCTCCTGGTACTGTGCTGAGCACGGAGGTTCTGGTCCCAGTGGCAGAGACCAATATTTAAAAAAATAACTGTACAAACGTCACGCTGTGTATTTGTTCGGTGCAATGACTATGCATTATTAAGTACCATGGCAGTATATACAAAGGAGAACCCAAATAGACTAGGAGTCCAGAGAAGTTTCCCTAGGCAAGTGGCATTTAAGGTGAAGTATGAAGAATAGGTTGAAGTCCGGCAGGCTAAGACAGAATGGGGGTGGGGGTGGGGTGGGGGGAGGAGGTTAGTGTTTCGAGCATAGAGAATAGCATGACCAAGGACACCAAAGGTAAAAGGATTACCGTTTCCTACTTAAATAGAGGAGGTCAGTGTGTCCAGAACGGAGAGAACTGCTGGAAAAGTCGCATGGGATAAAAATGGAGGGATTAGCACTGGCCAAATCAAGCAGCCACACATGGCAAAACAGCACACCTGGATGCTAGGAGCAAAGGAAAACTATCGAAGCATTCTACCCAGTGGAGTGATATGAGCAGATTTGAAATTTACATCAAACACAACTATAGTAAGATACCATTTTCATCCACTGTATCGAGAAAAATTAAATGCTAAGATATTGTGCAGGGCTGATGAAGATATAGCAAATAACCTCTTTTACTGTTGGATCGAATGTAAATTGATGCCTCCTTTTTGAAGATCATTTTAGAAATATTTATATTTATCAAAAATTTAAATGACCAAGTAGTTCTATCATAAGAAATTTGCACTATGACTATATCCTAAAAATATAACCAGTTAATTATACAACAAATTTCAATAAGGCATCATCCCTAATATAAAAAATTTCAAAAACAAAAACTAGAAATAATCTACCTGTCCACTAGTAGGGGACTGGCTACATAAATCACAATTCAATTATGTAATGAAATATTATGACATTAATACTATGTTACAGATCTGGTTGGACTCATATGGAAGTTCTTAGAGATATGTAAGTCTGTGTATATGATTGCATTTATATACATACTTAATGAAGATTTTTTTATTGGAAGGATACATACACAAAAAACTGCTAACGTGGCTACCTTTGGGGAGAAGAACCACAGATAATTGATGGAAGAATTTGATTTTTGATTTTATTTGGTTTGATTCCTTTTACAGTGTGCTTGTATAACAGACATAGTTTGTTTTCTGTATCCATTACCGACATCATTTTTTCCCCCGACATCATCTTTGTTAATGGAAGCCTGATGTCGTTCAGTTGCCATCTTGCAGGACTGGTGAACCAGTTCCCAGATCAGGGATAAATTGTGTGCAGTCCCGTGGTCTAAAGACAATCTCATTTGCATTGCCAATTTGAGGGTGGACTGTGATTCAAGTCTCCCCTAGGAGATGGGAGGTAAGATCTGATGGGTGCCCCCAGGAGATCCTGCTTCACTCTTAAGAAGACACCAGAAGATAATGGGACCACGGTATCTTGTCTCCAGGCTGCTGCAGGCATTTTGTGACAATGAGGAAAACCAGTCGGAGGGTGACACCAAAGCCGAGAATATCAGACAGAAGAGTTGATCAAAGATAAAGATCTATATCACTGGTGAGTTTTTTGAGTTTCTGATTATGCCAGCCATGCAGCCCTTCTCTGGACCTCTTGTCCTAAGAGACAATGTATTTTCTTATCGTTTAAACCATTGAATTAGGGGCATCACCATTTGGAATCAAATGTGTCTTATTTGATATGGCATTTTCAGTGAATTGATGTACTGAGAATGCAGCCCACAGAGTAAGAATTGGAAGGGGTAGGCGGGAGGCTGGGGCAGGCCAGGTAGGAGGAAACCGTTGAGTGGCTCAGAGTCATGATAGAAAAACAGCAACGATGCAGGGTGAAGAGGAGAGCCCCGGGTGAGATCGAAGCTTTCTCCACTTCCCTTCTACTTTCCACATTTCTTTCTTTCTTTCTTTCTTTCTTTCTTTCTTTCTTTCTTTCTTTCTTTTTAGATTTTATTTATTTATTTGAGAGAGAGTGTATGTGTGAGAGAAAGAGCACAAGCAGGGGAAGCTGCAGAGGGAAGGGGAGAAGCAGGTTCCTGGCTGAGCCGGGAGTCCAATGCGAGGCTCTATCCCAGGACCCTGAGATCATGACCTGAGATGGAGGCAGAGGCATAACCAACTAAGCCATCCAGGCGCCCCCAATGTTCCACTTTTCTGAATTAATTAGTGTATACTGTCAAGTATTTGCACCTTCCTCCATTAACGGATCTGAAATGACTTATGATAAAAAAAAAAAAAACAAAGAGGCAATAAACCCAGTTACTCACTTCAAGATAAAACCAGAAACCAAGACATAAAAGGGAAGACAAAAAATTTAAGAAATCTTAGCAGAATAAACCCTAAAAATCGGGAAGATATCCTAGCTCTGGCTACAAATTTATCTATACATTAACCTATTCACTCTTCCTCCTATCCTATTAAGGAGCAAGGCAAATCCTTAATCTTTCACACAACCAGCATCTCTAGCTCTTGTTAGAAATCCTGAAGCTTCTACAGGGCTATGACTTCAACTAAAACGATCAGAGAAGATAGAGCTGCTGGTATTAGTGAGACTGGAGAAGTTCCAGACTTCTAAAGCAGGAAGAATGGGAAGTGGAAAGTGACTGGTCCTATTCCAACAGTGCTTGGTAGAGCCAAAGAAAGGAGTCACCAACATCAAAATGACAGAGCCATTTACTCCTTTTAGGAACCAAGGCAATATCTGTTTTTAAACAAATCTCTGTGCAAAGTAAACCCACAAAGGAAATAGCTATGTCTCTCCTACTCTGATTTGTCAAACACAGGAATATCATCCGAGCAAAAAGAGGAAGGGTGTTTCTTCATCTCCTGCAAACTGCCCCCCCCACCAGGAAGCACACCTGTAGCACGTCTTTCTGAGCATATCAGCGGGAGCCTCAGAATTTTCCATATTTTATCAAACCACATGTAAGTAGAGTGTGAGAAAGTGGAGAGGAGGAGGGAAGAGAGAATTGGCTGATGGTCCCAGAAATTTACTTTTACTTCCAGATTCATGCTACAGTCTACAAGCTCCATAGCCATTTTGGGCTCCTGTTTGACTACACTGTTTCTCTGCGGGTGATGGGAAATTCTTTGCCACCACAGACACTGTATGATAACCCCCTGGAACGTGTTTCAGTAGGACTTCACATGAGTAATAGATGGCTATCCAACTTTTATCTAGAAAAGCAAATTCTTAATCAGTGACCTACACTTAAAGCCCTTCATTTCCTCCATAGGCTTCCAAAAGACTTAACTACCAGCTACCTTATGGGGCAATTTCCTAGCTTTTTAGTATTTTCTTTCCTCTCTGGTAACATGATTTTTTTTTTTTTAATGAGTGCTCTCCCTGGGGAATTAATTACTACCTTGAAGAGTATATTCACATAGCTCTATCAAGATATCTTAAAAATTACTGAATTCCTGACAGACACACTATGCAGCTTTTAAAAAATTATATAACGTACGTGTGGATTTTTTTCCAACTGCATTGAATCAGAAATTTTTTATTTGGGGCTACAAGACCTTCTCTCTTTTTTCTCTGTTAAACGCAGAAATCCAGCTCACTGGCTACTGCTGCCCATGTGCATGTGCCAGGACCCACCGACTCATTACGGTTCCGTGTGAGAAGGAATCTAGGGCACAGGAAGAAAGGAGCTCGGTGGATATGGACAGGCATCACTGCACGGACATTTGTTTTGCAGAAAGGAGGCTCATTAGAGCATGGCTTGTTTGCAGTTTACAGAGTTTTTAGAAACCTGATAATCATTTGGTCCTTTATTGAGAAACAAGGGCACCACCCCAGTTGCCATATTCCCATGAGGCAACACAGTTAAATAATGGAAAGGTTGCAACCTCTAAGAGAGCAACAGCACAGCCCGGATGGAAGCTACTTTTAATCTTTATCTCATAGCAGATCAGACCTTGTTGTAGTACAAACTGTGTAAAATGCCGTGATGCCTAATACTGGGCACATCGAATTACACACAGTGACAGGGGTTAAGGAGAGAGCAACAGGGACCTCAACCTCACACTCTGCCACTTAAAATTCGGGGTTGTGTGAATACGTTTGAGAAAGGTCGGGAAGGAATCTCAACAGCCATGCTATGCTCTGAGACGAAAGGCAGCGCCACACAGTGATGTGGTGTGGGGTTGCTGTGGGAGATATCTTGAGGCTGAGCTAGAGGACATCGTGTACTAACGGTGTGAGTTCGGGCCAGCAGTCCAACCTCTGGCTGTTGGTTTCCGTGACCATCACTATCTGGACATGGTAGCAGAAATGGGATCCAGCATTGGGAGGCCATGACACTGAGTTGGGCGGCTGGATCCCCTCCTTCCCAGACTTCTGTTTGCATGGGTTAATCTGCATGAAGGAAAGGACACCTGTAAGAAAGAAATTTCATGCCTACTAACACAATATTGGAAGAACAGAAAAAGGAATAAATTATTGTCCTCAGTCGACACAAGGTGAGAAAGGCCATGGGCAGAAGCTAAGGAAGTTGTTTACAAAAGGGATTTTTTTTTTTTTCTTAAACTTGGAGTACAGGCAGAAGAGTTCAGAGCCTAAAGCACCAAATGCCAATTGCAAGTTGAGGAGAAAAATATCCTCCCATTTCTGCAAGGGTGTAATGGGTCTTTAACAGAATAGAAGACTATAGGAGACCTGATACCATTTAGCAGCATGGAGGAGTTTAACATCAGAGCACCAGGAAAGGCACTAGAGCTATAGAAACCAAGTTCCCAAGAAGGGCCCTGGCCCCAGAGCTGTATGGCTGGTGGCTGGCTGGCAGAGGGTCCCCTTTGGGATGCTGAAGCAAGTGCATACGAGGCAACTAATTGTAAACATGGCGAGATGTCTCCAGATAGCCCCAGGGCTCAGTGTAAGGGGAGCACCAAGGACTTCAGTAATGTAGGAGGAGCCTCTGAACAACAACCTGTATGTATTACCATCAACACGATCTCATTCACTCCTATAGGCTGGTAGAATCCTGGGACATTCCTATGATGTATAGTGAAGAGGATGATACTGTTCTTCCCTCTAGCAGTGCTAGTAAGGATTAATGAGACAACATAATGCTAGCACAGTGCCTGGTATGTACTAACCACTCTGCTCATTTCCCTTCCAACCTTGACCTTTATAAGAAACTATTTTAAAGATCAGTCTAGAATATTCATCCTTTCAATGATTCTCTACCATAGAAGACAATATATACTTCATTTTTTCATATTAGGGAACGTCAACAGAAATAAATGAACTACTTTCTAATTTAGAAGGTGCTTGTTATTTTACATAGGCATCCAATAGCTTGGAAATAAGTAAGTGAAACATTTGGGCCTTTGGAGGATTTTCAGTTCATTAAGACAGTAATGTATGAAAGAAATACTTTAGTGGTCCTAGAAATGCTGACTTTGCATGGGTTACTATATGAGCCCTAAAGAAGACAGTTAAAAGGTAAAGTGGGAACAAAAAGGAATACTCTCTAAGGTCACAACACACACTAAAGGATTTGTATAAAAGACCTCGATGGCATTATATTCTATTTATGATATTTCACCAGATTCTTGTTATACTTAGAAAAAGCACTCTCAACTTTTTATGTGATGCCATGCAACAGCCCTATTTGGACTGATTGCAAGGTCATTAATGAGTTTCAATTGTCCCCAGAAGTCTTTTTTACACTTGATTTCTAGTGCTTGGAAATTTTCCAATAGAATGAACACTTCTAGATTAGAGCCAAGATGGCAAATTTCTCACTTCCTGTGCTTGTATGTGCAGACATCACTAATCAATCACTGTTCTTTTCTGCTGAGTCATCCTCTCAATACAGCTACAAGGAGCCACTTCCAATCAAAGCCGTTAACACCCATTTTCTCTATCTGCCTTAATGTTTTGCTCCCTGTGAAAATGCAAATGTGTGATGAAGAGTAAAAATTTAAGTTATCAGTCACTGACAACTAAATGTCAAAAAAAGAAATTGAAAGCAGCCCTTGCTCTAGCATTAGGGGAGAGAACTCTAAGGGCTCTGGAAGAAAGGGAGGATAGACGGCAGAATCTAGGAGTTCCCTGAAGATATACTTCACCTACTTAACAGTTTTGCCTAAGGCTAGTGCTGCCAAAAGAACCAGTTCTCTCCAGGGCATCTATTTCAGCCATTTACCATCAAATAAAACTTATATCTGGCATATGAATTCTCAGGCCAAGGGCATTTTATTTTTTGAAATTTTAAAGTACTTTTTGGGTAAACTACTTAAAAAATTCAAGACCCATAAAAGAATCCCAGAAGCAGAAAGAACAGTGCAGAAGAAGGTAAGCTAGATGCAGCCTATAGTCACAAGTGCTGTGGGTCTCTATATTGTGCGTGCACAGAAACTCGGGTACACATACTTGCAAATTGTTATGTACTTTCATAGTTACCAGTCCTCTGTGGCACACTGGCAGGCCAACAGGTAAGGCAAGGCAAGATGAAATACATTTTCTTTAAAGATTTAAAAATTTTTTAAATTTATTTTTGAGAGAAAGAGAGAGAGAGAGAGGGTGCTGACAGTGGGGAGGAGTAGAGGCAGAGGGAGAAGCAGGTTCCCTGCTGTGCAGGGAGCCCGCTGTGCAGGGAGCTTGATGCGGTACTCAATGCCAGGACCCTGGGATCCTGACCTGAGCTGAAGGCAGACGCTTAACTGACTGAGCCACCCAGGCACCCAAGAGGAAATACATTTAAAAAGAGGTTATGGGATTTGAGCTTATAGCCAAGATGGAATAATAGGGAACAGATTCATTTTCCCACCAGAAACCAACCAAAAGATAAACACAATATATGAAACAATACTATGTGAAATACTGGACATCAAGCCATGAAAGATGGTAATTTTGACAAATGGACAACAAATGAGGTGAGTCTAAGTTCTCCCCAACTGACTGGCCTGAATGAGCTTTTCAGCCATGGTGCAGGGAGAGTGAACCTAGGCCAATCCAGAAATCTACCTGCATTGAGGATGAAGACCTGAGATCCAGAGAAAACAAGGTAGTTATAGTTTATAAGAGTAACAGAGAGGAGAGAGCCACACAAAGGAGAGCTCTCTCTCACAGAGGAGAGCTCCTCCCCACACAGAGGAGAGAGACCAACAGAGGGGCCCCCTCAAGGATGCAGCTGTGTGTGAGCAACACAGGCATGTGAAGTAACTCCAGGAAACCAGGCAAAGAATCACCTGAAAGGATGAGAGTGTCGTTTCTCAATCCTAGCATTATACACATTTTTGGCTCCATAGTTCTTCATGATGGGGGCTGTCCTCTGTAGGGCAGGATATCAGCATCTCTGGCCTCTGCTCATTAGATGCTGGTAGCTCTCCCTTCCCATCCAGCCTCCAAGTGTGACAACCAAAAATGTCTCTAGACATTGCCAAATGCCCCTTGCAAGGCAAAATCACCCCAATTAACAGCTGTTGGATTAAAGCAATCAGTGCCCAGTGCACATGGGGCTAGGAATAGAGTTTGTTTCCACTGGCCAGACTGGAAAACCTCAACATCCATAAGATACTGGGTTGGGTTCGCAAAAGGGTCTTGTCCCACTAGGGAGGAATAATGATTTTTCCTAGATGGAGCACTGTTTCAGAGCTACCTAACAAATCTTAAAAGCAAGAACTGACAGAATCAAACTATTCACAAGCAGCTTAGCTGCATTCCAGATCAAAGTTCAAGAACATTTTAGGAATACAAAAATACCTAGTACCCAACCGAACAAAATCCACAGTGTCTGGAATCAAGCGGAAAATTACCAGGCATGCAAAGAAGCAAGAAAATACAATCCATAATGAGGAAATCAATTAATCAATCAAAACGGACTCAGAACTGACACAGATATGAAAACAAGCAGATAGAAATCATAAGTAGTTCTTGTATTTGTATTCTGTATGATCAAAAAGTTAAGTAGAGACATGGAAGATATATAAAAGACCCAGCTCAAACTTCAAAAGATGAAGTTATAAAGTGTGAGATGAGATTAAAAACTACGGTGGGTGGTATTTGTGGCAGACGACAGAAGAAACAGTTAGTGAATTTAAAGGCAATAATACAAACAGAGAAAAAGAACATTTTAAAAAATGAACAGAGCATTTATGAATTGTGGGACGGCCTCAAGTGATCTCACATCCACTCCATGTCATCGGAGTCTCCAGAGGATAGGAGACAGTGTAGACTGCTGAAAAATATTCTAAGATATACCTGCTGAAAGCATTCAGACTTCACAAAACCCATAAGCACATGGATCAGGAATCTCAGCAAATGCCACGCACAAGAAACATCAAAAAAAAAAAAAAATCCATGAAGGTACATCATAATCCAATTGCTCAGAACTGATAATAAAGAGAAAGTCATACAGACAAACAAATACAGATAAAAGCAGGTTTCACATTAGAAATAACACAAACGAGAATGTGGTATGTGTTTCATACTAGAACACCACCTTTAGTGTACTGAAAGAAAAAGCTGTCAACCTAGGATTCTATACCAGGCAAAAATAGCTCCCAAAAGCAAAGGTGAACTAATGAGTTCCAGAAATACAAACACTGTAAGAATTTATCACCAGCACACCGCATTATAAGAAATATTGAAAGAAATCTTTTAGCAGAAGGAAAATGTTGTTGCATAGAAATATGAATGTAAACAAATGGAATTAAGAACACCAGAAGTAATAACTACATGGTAAACATATAACCTTTTTTCTTACTATTTGAATCTCTTAAGAAGATTATTGAATGTGAGGTTTTATAGTATATATAAAAGTAAAATGTATAGGGAAGCTTGGGTGGCTCAGTCAGTTAGGCATCTAACTCTTGATTTCAGAGTCGTGGGATCAAGCTCCTCATCAGGCTCTGTGCTCACTAGGAAGTCTGCTTAGGAATCTGTCTCTCTCTTATGCTGAGCAAAATAAGTCAGTCAGAGAAAGACAATTATCATATGATCTCCCTGATATGAGGAAGCTGAGAGGCAACGTGGGGGGTTTGGGGGTTAGGGAAGGAATAAATGAAACATGATGGGATTGGGAGGGAGACAAACCATAAGAGACTCTTAATCTCACAAAACAAACTGAGAGTTGCTGGGGGGAGGGGGGTAGGGAGAGGGTGGTTGGGTTATGGATATTGGGGAAGGTATGTGCTATGGTGAGTGCTGTGAAGTGTAAACCTGGCGATTCACAGACCTGTACCCCTGGGGCTAATAATACATTATATGTTAATTTAAAAATTTAAAAAAATAAAAATAAAAAATAAAAAATCTATCAAAAAAAAAAAGTAATCTCTCTCTCTCTCCCTCTCCCACTGCCCCTGCCCTGTTCGCTATCTCTCTAAAATAAATAAATAAAATCTTTAACAAAAAAAAGTAAAATGTATAACATCAATAGCATAAGTGTCAAGAGGGGAGAACTAAGAATATGCTGTTGCTGGGTTCTTATACATAAAGTGGTAGAATATCACATAAGGGAAGATGATGTATATGATAAATCCTAAAGCAATAACTAAAGTAATGAAATAAGAGTTGTAACTAATTAGCCAATAGAGGAGATAAAATGGAATTAAAAAATTAATCATTACATATGAAGCCAAAAAAAAAGAAAAATGAACACCAATGGGATGGAATGAATAAAAACAAATAGCAAAATGATTATACCAGTTATGGATTTATTCCTTCTCAATTTTAAGAATAGGCAAAAAATTTGAATAGATTTTTTTAATAAAAAAGATATGCAAAAGGAATTAAAAATGAAAAAATTTCAACATTATTAATTATTAGAGAACTGTATATTAAAATCAAAATGAGATCACTTCACATATATTAAAATAGCTAAAATTTAAAAAGAATGACTATTCTAAGTGTTGATGAGGATGTGTAAAAACACTGGAACTCACACTGCTAGTAAGAATGGCATAACCAGGGATGCCTGGGTGGCTCAGTTGGTTAGGTGGCTGCCTTTGGCTCAGGTCATGATCCCAGCGTCCTGGGATCGAGTCCCACATCGGGCTCCTTGCTCCACAGGGAGCCTGCTTCTCCCTCTGCCACTCTGTCTGCCTGTGCTCGCTCTCTCTCTGACAAATAAATAAAAATAAAATCTTTAAAAAAAAAAAAAAAAAAGAATGGCATAACCACTTTGGGAAACAGTTTGCCAGCATCTTACAAAATTAAACTTACATCTGTCACATGACCCAGTTGTTTCATTTGTAGGCATTATGTTGATATGTATTTTAATGTTCATAGCAACTTTTGTAATATGAAACAACTGAAAATAACTATTGTCTATCGACCAGTGAATGGATAAAAAAGACAAAACTGGTTTAATCCACATACGTATAAGTATATTCCACTACTCAGGAATAAAAATGAATGGCCTGTCTATGCACACAACATTAATGAGTCTCAAAATAAGTACAGACTGTGGGGGCACCTGGATGGCTCAGTGGGTTAAAGCCTCTGCCTTCGGCTCAGGTCATGGTCTCAGAGACCTGGGATCGAGCCCCAAGTCTGGCTCTCCGCTCAGCGGAGAGCCTGCTTCCTCCTCTCTCCCTGTCTGCCTCTCTGACTACTTGTAATCTCTGTCTATCAAATAAATAAATACAATCTTAAAAAAAAAAAAGTATACAGACTGTAAGAAGCCAGGCAATATTAAAGTACACTGTATGATTCTGTTTGTTTATAGTTCTAGAAAATAAAAAGGAATCTATAGTGATAGAAAGCAGATCACTGGTTGTTGGAGATTGAAGGTGGGTAAGGAGGTATGTGAGGGAAGGAGGAAATTTGGGGGGGTATGAATATGTTCATTATCTTGATTATGAGTGTATAATGGTGTTAAAACATGTCAATTTGTATACTTTGAATATGTGTAGTTTATTGTAATCAATTTGATTTACTCTCAATAAAACTGTTAAATAATTGAAATTGTAGGAAGAGTTTCTTATAAAAGGTTATACTCAACCTTGCTACTAGAATGGAGGTCAAGAGATCTGAGTTCTAGTCCAAGTTCTGCCTCACATTTGTTGTGTGATCTTGTCAGAGGCACGTAAAATCTCTTGGTTTCAATTTCTAACTTAAAAGTCAAATAGCTGATTTGGTGACCTCTAGCGTCCTTTATAGCTCCGAAATCTGATCATAGATAAAAGCTAATCGAAGAGATGTTGCATGGTGAAATGAACAGTTTGACCTGGGCTCAAATTTCAGCTCTATACTTATGACTTGTGTAATTACTTCAGATTAATTATTCAACCCCCCCTAAACCATTGAAAATAAGGTCCATGAAGAAAGGACTGTATAGGTTATTCACTCCTGTGACCCAGAGCCCTGTATAGATGTCAGCATATAAATAAATGTCTTCTTTTTCCAAAAAATGAAAATAATAATATGCCTACTTGCCATAGAGGGTGTTGATTCCCCTGCCCCCATACCGTGTTGTACCAATTCTACCTTTATTTCAGCACAGGGAGGCAGTTTCTGACACGCTTTCTACCTCAAGCATCAGAAAGAAACCCTAAGTAGGGAAACAGTGCTATCAAGAAGGGCTCTGATCTGAGGAAAAGGTAGTGCCCTGAGGGCCACCTTTAAACAGTGAGGGTGGGAGGCAGGGGATCAATGTACGCAGCCCACACCTTGATCATGGACCTCTAGCCTCCAGAACTAGGAGGAATACTGGGATGTTTTATGGCAGCTAAAGCAGATGAATACGTAAAGGTACCTTAAACACCGTAAAGCCAAATATAAACTCAGCTCCAGAGGAATGGGAATTTTCTGAAGCTGAACTTTTGATTCTGTTGTTGCACTCCAAGTGAAAAAGAAAAGTTGAAACTATTTAAAACCAAATAAAAAAGAATCAATATGCAGGGTTGCCAGATTTAGCCAATAAATTACAGAATGCTCAGTGAAATTTGAACTTCAGGGAAATGCTATTCTTGTTTTGGTTTGGTTTGGTTTTTTAGTGTAAGTATGTCCCAAGAATTGTATACACTACAAATTATTTGCTATTTATCTGAAATTCAAATTTAACTGGACATCCTGTATTTTATCTGACAAGCTTATCAATATAATTATATAGTCAGCTCTCTGAGGAGCTCAACTTTTTATAAAAAGTTGTGTACAAAAGATTAAAAAAATGAAAGATTGATTTTTAAAGCCAAGTGGCTCAACTTAAGGGAATTTTATGAGGAAGTCTAAAACCCAGGCTGAGCTGAGGCTCACAAAACAAACTAAAGACAAGAACAAATTCTTTAAAGCTCAAGAAAAACAGGGAAGGCATTGGCCCACCGCATGGAGGAGATGGCATAAAGTTAACAGATGACAGGAAGAGCAACTGAACTTTCCTTCGGCCTTATATTGTCCCTCCCCCCCACCCCAGGGAAATAGACCCACCCCACCCTCCAGAAAAATAACTAGCTGACCTCAAGCAGGCCAGGAATTAGAGATAATCTATCTCACTGCCTTCACCGAGCTCCCAATACTTCTATCCCAAATTGCTAAGACATTGAAGATGTGATCTTAGATTCCTCTGAGAAATCATCAACAATGGGACAGGAGCCAGAAAACAAATAAATATTCCTATTTTCAGGAAGAGGAGGCAAGTGGACACTATTGGACACTATGGAGTGGGAAGTCCAGTGTCTAGAAGAATTTCTCAGATAGTTTCCTAAGGAACAAGTCAGGTCAAATGAACCTTTCTTGCTTGCTCAGTTTATATAGACTACTATAATGACAATGCTTCAATTTCAACAAAGCATTTGATGAATATTTTCCATGATAACCTTGTGGACAACAGAGAAATGTGAGAACCAGTTTTTTGGGGTGTTGTTTTTTTTGTTTTGTTTTGTTTTTTGTTTTGTTTTGTTTTGTTTTGTGACTCTGAACTTAAATCCCATTTAACTGTGTTCATAATGTCTTAAATAAAGTTATGCTTATTAGATTTGCTACCAACATAAAGCTAAGAGAATAGCAGATTAATTGGATTACTTGGAGTCTTAATTAGTAGAAAGGTACTAAGCATATAGCTGAGCCTCAGCCACGTAAGAAACAAGACTTCTGGAAAGGCTATAAATTGCAGTGGTTTTCAGTGCAGACTGGTTTGAATCCCAGCTCTACATGATGTTGGGCAAGTCACTCCTCTGTGCCCCAGTTTCCTCAACCACCAATTAGTACCCAATGTATAGTAAGCACTGTGTCTTCAATTTTATATTATATATGGTGTGACTATTTCCCCCTTCTCAAAGAGCAGCTTCCTGCCTCCAAAATCCGCATGACAGAGACAAACATGGCTCCGGTTAGCACTTGAGTCTGTTATCTTACAAATCACGCACAACTGTCTTTATCCCTGGGAAGGGAATGTTATTTTGTTTGTACCTGATACCTTCTCAAGACCAAACTATTGTGGTGAAGAGATGAATCCATCAATTTATTGGTTCATTCATTCAACACACTGGAAATGAGTCCTTAGCATGTGCCAAGCCCTGTTCTAGGCACTAAAAGTATAGGAATGAGGAAATTAAAAAAAAGACAAAGTCTCTGCTCTCACAGAGCACATATTTGCAGAAGGGAGATGGAAAAGGTCAATAAAGAAATAATTTAAAATAGTATACCAAGATGATGACAAGTATAATATAGAAGAAAAATAAGTGGTAAGTGGATAGAATGACCCAGAAAAGAAGGGAAACACTATTTTATAGAGGTGGTCAGGGAAGCTTCCTCTGGTGAGGTGACATTTGAGCAGACACCTGAGAAGGGACGATACCTGGAAGGTCGTTCTAGGCAGAGGCAACAGGAAGTGAAAAGCACTAAGGTGGGAACATGCTGGGATTCAAGAAGAACAAGGCCAGTGTGATTGGAATGGGAGGAGTTAGGGTGAAATGGTGTAAGAGAGGTAACTGGACTGGGGTCATGAGCTCAGGGGGAGCCTGATCAAGAATGTGGATTATTATTTTGAGTGAGGTGGGAGCCATTGCAAGGTTTGGAGCAGAGGAATAGCATGGGCTGACCAGGTTTTAGAAGGCTCACTTGGGCTGCTATGTGGGAAAAGACCACCAGTGTGGCAAAGTGAAAGCAGGGAAGGTACCAGAAGGTTGTGACAATAACCCATGTGAGATATAACAGTGTTTTAGACTCTGGTAGGAAAGACAGTTAGCAGTGGTCAGAGTCTTACTGTGCCTTCAGTAATCCATTACTACATTTAGGGTGTGAGAGAAAGAGAAGAAAGGTGACCCCAAGTCTGTCCCAGAGAGAGTGGTAATATGAAGTGAACTTTTTGTAAAACGAGGAAGAATCTGGAAGGAGCAGATTTGGGGGGAAATATCAAGAACATGCTTTTGGACATATTAGTTTGAAATGTCCTTAGTCATCCAGGAGATGTTGTCAAGCAGGCAGTAGGATGCGTAGGGTTCAGGATGGAATGGGAACTAGAGAAACAGACATGGGATTCATTTGTGCGTAGATGGCCTTTCCAAGCTGTGGGATTTGACAAGCTTACCTAGAGAGGAGAACTTGAGAGAACACAAAGGAGAAGGGAAATTGAACTTGGAGGCATTTGAAAATACCCGAAAGAAGGTAAAGGAGACTGAGAAGTTGTGACCAGGGAAGGCAAATAAGGACCAGGAGAGAAATGATCAAGAGACCAGCTGGGAATGTCTCGAGCAGGCAACTACGGTCAATTATGCCAAGGCAGGTAAGAACTGGGAGGTGAGGCCATCACAAGATGACAAGACCTATAAAAGGTGGCTGAAGGGACAGTGCCACAGGTTTCTGCTACATGTAGCTAACCAAATAGATGAAAGCAAGAGAATTCAAACTTACTTTGGTAAACTGTAGTGAGAAGCTTAAATCCGCAAATCAAACTTAAATATGATAAATGCTCAGTCTGTCACTTAGTTTCAGACTAGAAACTATAAAATCCACATAGACCCACATACAAAAGACTGAAAGAATATGTCCCCAAACGTTAACAATTATTAGCCATAATTGTTGGGGCTAGAGACAGTATTTATTTTTCTTTATATTTTTCACAATTTCAAATTTTGTCTGTATTAAATATGCATTACTTTAGTAGTCAGAAACATATAACAAGTGTTACAAAGTATCAGTTGTGTATAAATAGGGATGGGAAGAACTTGTTTTAATTTATGCAAAAAAATCCCAAAACCTGTTGAAAAAGATCTCGGGTTGCATTAATAATAAATGTATAACATGCATTCCTGTATTAATTCAACTGGAAGTCGGCAAACTAGACAGCTACACTACTGGAAAATATGCAGAAAGGGTAGGGATGGGAAGAGATTTGGAATGTATATCGTGAGGAAAAGTTGAGGAAAATAGAAATGTGAATCCTAGAGGGAAAATTTAAACCATAGGGAACATGAGACGAGTTGCCCTGCGGTAAAAAGTATCTGCCTCAGCTCCACATATAACCTTGAGCAAGTCACTTAATTTCTCTGACTCCCGGGACCCTCACTGATAAAGTAGCAATAACACCTTCCAGATAACACTGTGATTTCGATCACCCTCTTTTCTGACTCCTGTGTCAGTCTCTCCATGGTCTGGTCCAGAATCCCCTGAGTGCAGATCTCATGAGCTCCTCTTCAGATTCCTCTAAAATGTCCCCTCAGAAGCCTTGGTGAGCTATGTAGATTTCATTGAAGATGTTACCCCCTTCGACGAGGAGATAAACATTGCACACTTCCCAGAGGAAAAAGCTGAATTCTACCCCTGCCCCCTTACTGCTATTTTTTGCAAAGTCTTTGCCACAGTGGCAAGGTTGGGGAGGGGGGGCGCATGGGAACGTGTATGCGGTGGGCGGATCCTTCCACCATCAGACTCACTACCTCCTTTCTATCTCCCCAAGATAGTGGGGTCTTCAAATTCCTTCACCCTCTTCTATGAAAGCAAGTCATCCTCTTCCAATTCTCATCCTTAATTTGAAACCAAACATTATTATTCTTAGCAGAACAAAGATCCACTCATGTAGGGGAATCCACCTCCCGTAGGAAACATATTTGTGTCCTGAGTGTGACCTTTGTAATCTCCAAATCCCCTTCCCACCTCCCCACTGCAAGTGCTATCAAGTTCTCCTTGCAGCATATCCAGTGCTCTACCCATGAGGAAATTGGGTGAAGGACATCTCTTCATCCACTTACATACATAAAATATCGAGTACACTGCTGTCACCCAGTAAATGATTAGGAAATGATCATTTTTTTAAATTATTATCGTGACTGCCTTTAAATATTTAAACAGCCATGTGGCGGCTGAACATGGAGATGTATTTCCTATAGTTCCCAAGGACCCAATAAGGACCCACAGATAAAAATCATTGGGAGCAGAATTTGGCTCGATATAAAGCAGATATTTCTAGCAATTAGAACTATTCCATCACAGGAGAGAAGCTCCTTGATGTGGTATGGTATGTCTTGTACTGTTTGCATTGTCTGATCCAAGACAGAGAACAGAGGACGGTGTATGGGAATTGCATTCACTGACCCAAACCCTCTCTCCTATGCCTAACGTTGTGTTACAATGAAAAGTGCCCAAATGGTTTCTTCTATCTTTTCTTCTTCTTTCCAGTGCCACCCAAATCTAAGGTGATATAATATAACCATAAACCTGATCCCTTTTGGGTCTGGTAGTGTTTAAAACACTCAGGGACAGAAAACTCTCTTGGAAGGGGTGGAGCTGACGTCGCTGCTGGTTTCCTGTCACCACTTCAAAAGCCCTGGGGTGAGGGGGAGGGCTAATGCAGCTGCTGAGGCCACGGAAATTGTAGGATACAGAGCTGTGCTGTGTCCTGGGGCCTTCGTGGCTGGAGTCATCAACCCCAGGGAAGGGGGAAATGGTAACCAGACTCCGGGACACCCCAGGGGCTTTCAAGATATACATACATTTGCCATTTCCCTGATCTTTTCAGAGCCCAGAATTAACTTAAAGTCCTCCACATGCCACTGTGGCTTTGCCTGTAATATAATCTTTTTAAAAGGTTAAGTTAATCTTGACTTTTACTGTTGCAGCATTTCAACCTAATGGTGCTCCATGCACAATCTAATTGGATTTTTATGGGCCTTTATTTAAAGAAATTTGTTTAGTGACAATGACAATTTGAGTATTATAGGTAGGTCCCTTTTGTATAATATCAAAGCGACATAGTGTACATACTGTTAGACTACGATAACAGATTTCTAATAGGTGGTTATTATCTAAAACCTACCTCGGTTTAAGAACAAGCCATATAAGAATTTATGTGCTCAATGATGTTATTACCAACCCTGAAAAATTAGAGCAAATGGGTAGGTGGGCCCAAGATCACGCTAATGGAAGGTTTCATGCTATACAATGAGTAGGTCACGTGACTTCAATAGAAAATTCAACTCGCTTCAATAGTGAATTGAATACGAGGTTGAATTTTTTAAAGGCTATTTGTCCTAAGAGTTATGAATTTGTACTGCCTTGGGTTGTATTCCGTCATTATTAAAGTCCAGGAGTCCTCCGTAAAGTTTGTTTTACCAGCCGCAATTGGCAGTTACATCTCTTGCAATAAATTCCTTCACATTGGCTGTTTGACATTTCAGGGCTAACCCCTGGCTTAACTGACTGCAGGTAAAAATTAGAGGCGTATCTGGTTTTAACAATGGTCTCTGGGTCTACTTATTCCCAAGTACTCAACCAATTACATCTTTCTTTATGGAACATTTTTTATATTCCACGGGGTACAAACCTAACTGGTTTTCTCAATTACTTAATGGTTTCATTTGCTTTTGTTTCAGCTTTAGTTTGTAAAATTCAACGTGGGCCTTTCCTTAAGAATGTGGTAAATGGACATATTGTGAAAAAATAATCTTACTGATGTTTTTCAGATGCTCAAGATTATGGGTTATGCTGGGAAGCCTTTCGTTCTGGAAGCCAAGAGAATTGTGCTGTATGTGGATTTGGAGTTAAATATTTTTTCCTAGGTGATTTAGGTATTGTTCATATTTGTTTACCAAAATGGAAGAAGTCTAAGTTTTCTTCTGGGAATTTTAGGGATCTGGGTGTTAAGGAAAACAGAAGTTTGCAGGATGTGGGAAAGAGTAGGAGGAAAAGTATAGCTGAGGAGAGCAGAAAGTGGTGATGACTGAGTTTTAATTCTCTCTGATGATAGTCATAGGAGTAGGGATAGATCAACTTATAATTGGGAAGAAAAATGTGGTTGTTAGTGAAGTATCTTTTCCAAAACGAAGAGCTGTGATGGGCAGGGAGGGTCTGACAGATATAACTTTCATACGCCACTGAAAATTCAACTTTTGCCTGCCTCTTCAAAGGCTTAGAAGACATCCTTAATCCATTAACATGTTTTAGTGATTTTTTTTATTTTAGAATGGTTTTATATTTAGGGAAAAATTGCAAAGACAGTACAGAGTTCCCATATACCCAATACCTAATTCCCCATTATTAGAAGTGTACATTTGAGTGGTATTTTTGTTGCAATTAATGAACCAAAATTGATAAATTAAAGCCTATACCTTATTTAGATTTCCTTAGTTTTACCAAATGTCCCTTTTCTATTCCAGAATCCCATCCAGGACACCGTATACATTTAGTCACCATGTCTCCTTGGGCTCCTCTTGGCTGTGGCAGTTTCTCACACTTTTCTTGCTTTCAATGACCTTGACAGTTTTGAGGAGTACTGATCATTTATAAAATGTCCCTCAACTTGAGTTTATCTGTTGGTTTTTTTTTTTTTTTTCATGATTATTTGGGATTGTGAATTTGGAGAAGACCAAAAAGGTAAAATGCCACTCGTATCACATGACATGACATCACAGGTCCATACCGTCAACACGTCCACCTTGTTAATGTGTTGATGTTAGCCCTGATTACCTGGCTGGGGTAGTACTTGTCAGGTTTCCTCCATGCAAACTTACTCTTTTTTCTCATTTCCCATACTGCATTCCTTCGAAAGAAATCACAATATGCAGCTCATATTAAAGGAGTGGGTACTTATGTTCTACCTTCTTGAAGGCCGAGTATCTATAAAAATGATGTGGAACTCTGCTGATTCATTGCATATTTACTCAGTCATATATTTCCATCAATATGGACTTAGGGATATTACTTTATATTTCAGGTTGTGTATTTATTTTATTGCTCCAATTGTTCCAGCTTTGGCTCCCAGGGGCTCCTGCAGTTTGACATATCCCTATCATTGCGGGTTTTTTTCTTTTCCCACCCATTCTCTTCACTTCCTTTCTGAGCCTACAAGATCCTCTCATCTCATCTTGTACATTTCCTGCTCTTGTTTCTAGAATCAGCCATTTTTCTCAAGGGAAGTCTGGTTCCTCTTGTTGGGAAGGTTGCAGAAACAAAGATCTGGACAAAGTATGCTTGTTGCTACTGGAACGTGGTTGATTGTAGGCCCTCTCAGCTGACAGAGCAAAGAAGTATATGTGTGTACACTGACCCACATGCCTACACAACTCTCTAAATACTTCTCTTTGTAACCATGTGCCTTTTATAGGAAGCTAACCCTAAGTCCATGCTGATGTCTCCAATTAATCCATTACCACCTGGATCATTCTTTCTTCCTCCCTTGCTTATCAGCATAGTCCCACTCCAACACTGAAAAACCTGAGTCCTACCAATGATTGTTCTCCACTAATTAATTGTTCAATTCCAGCATATATGTATAATGGCATCAGAATTATTAATCCATATCCTCATGTGAAATGATGTCATCGGCTGGAGTACAGTACTTATGTCCAACTCCTTCTGCCTTTAGTCTTACGGATTCTACTTATTTCTAAATCTACTTAGATCAGTACCTCCACACCCCCCCCCCCACTTTCACTAAGGTTGTTTCATACATTTGTAATTCAGTTGGATTCTCATATCACAGTTGGCATTCCATTCTGGGATCCCCCAACCTTCTAAATGATTTTTTAAAATTTGCATATATTAACATTCAGTCTTTATGTTTTAAAGTTCCATGTGTTTTGACAAATTCATAGTATCATATATCCACTACGACAGTATCATATATCCACTACGATTGTATCATACACAAGAGTTCTAATGCCTAAAAAATCCGCCAGACTTCACCTCTACAACTATACCCTCCCCAACATCACCTCCCTAGGACCCCGGCAACCACTGATCTGTTAATCATCTCTATAGTTTTGCCCTTCCGAGAACGTCATATAAATGGAATCATATACTGTGTAGCTTTAAGTTCTTTTTAATTGTGGTAAAGTATAGATAATATAAAATTTATCATCCTAACCATTTTTGAGTTTATAATTCAGTGGCATTAAGTATATTCACACTGTTTTGCAACCATCACCATTATCCAATTCTAGAACTTTCAACTGGCAAAACTGAAACTGTGTACTCATTAAACAATAATTCTTCATTCAGTCTCTCTCTCTAACCCCTGCAACCAGCATCCTACCTTCTGTCTCATGAATCTATGAATTCACAAAGTGGGATTATACAGTATTTGTCCTTTTGTGAATGGCTTACTTCACTTAACAAAACATCTTCAAAGTTCTTCCATATTGTTGCATGTGTCAGAATTTCCTTTTTTTTTTAAGGCTAATATTCCATTGTATGGATATACCACCTTTTGCTTATCCACTAAGTGATGGTTATGTAGGTTCTTTCTGGTTCTTGCTAGTTTGCATAATGCTGCTGGCATTCTATAAACATTGTAAATATTTACCAATGTTGTAATCAATATGTAATCAATTATGTAATTAATAAACATTGAAGTATAAGTACTGATTTAAACACATGTTTTCAGTTCTTTTGGATATATACCTAGGAGGGGAATTGCTAACAGGCCCACGTTTACATTTTTGAGGAACTTACAAATAGTTTTCCAAGGTGGGTGTACCATTCTACATTCCTTCCAGCAATGTGTGAACGTTCCAACTTCTCTACCTTGTTACCAACATTTGTTATTTGATTTGTGATTTGTTTTTGATTATAGCCATGCTAGTGTGTGTGAAGTGGTATCTCACTATGATTTGACTGGCCCTTCCTGGGTAATTTTTATTATATTTCTGTGTGCTTGACCAGTTGTATATATTTTGTGCTGGAGAAATGTCTGTTCAAATCTTTGTCCATTTTAAAACTGGATTATCTGTCTTTTTTATTGTGGAGTTTTAAGATTTATTTACATGTTTTATGTACAAGTCTTGCTGTTTACATGATTTGCAAACATTTTCTCCTCAACTAGATTGTTTCTTCCCTTTCTTTATGGTATTCTTTGAGGAGCAAAATTTTTTAATTTCAATGAAGGCAATCTTACATATTTCACTTCTGTGGCTTTTGCTGCTAGTGTCATATCGAAGAAATTGTTGCCTAATTCATGGTCATGGAGATGTACTTCTTCTTTCTTCTAAGCATTTTGTATTTTGAGTTCTTACATTTAGATCTATGACCCACTGTTAGTTATTTCTGTATAAGGAATAAAGTATCATTGTTTACATTTGCATTCACCTGCTGATGAATGAAGCCACGTGTCTTTTCGTATGCTTACTTGCCGTTTGTGGATCTTCTTTGGTATGGTATATATTCAGAGCTCATGCCCATTTTTTAATTGGGGTTTTACTTTCATATTGTGTAGTTTTAATGGTTCTTTGTATATTTTAGTTGCAAATCCTTTATCGGATGTAGTTTGCAAATATTTTCATCCTGCCCATGACTTGTCTTTTCATTCTCTTAAACTGTCTTTCACAGAGCATAGTTTTTTTTTTTATTATTCTTCGTAAAGTTCCAGTTACAATTGTTTTTCTTTCATGAGTTATGCTTTTGGTGTTGTAGCTGAAAAATAATCATCAAACCCAAAATGATGTAAATTTATCCTCTTTTCTTCTAGAAGTTTTATAGTTTTTCATCTTACACTCATGTCTACCATCAATTTTGAGTTCATTTTTGTGAGAGCTTTAATGTCAGTGTCTAGGTTAATTTTTTTTAATGTATGAACATTCCAATGTTCCCGCATCATATGTTGAAAGATTATTCTTTTCCATTGAATTGCCTTCATACCTTTGTCAAAAATTAGTTGACTCTATTTGTGTGTTTTATTTATGGGCTCTCTATCCTGTTCCATTAAGCTCTGTTTATACTCTTTTTTTTTTTTAAGATTTTGTTTATTTATTTATTTGAGAGAAAGAGAGAGACAGAAACAGGGAAATGGAGAGAGTGTGGGAGTTGGGGGAAGGGGGAGAGGGAGAGAATGGCAAGTAGATGTTGCACTGAACTTGGAGCCAAATGCAGGGCTCAATCTCACAATCCTGAAATCATGACCTGAAACAAAAATCAAGAGTTGGTCACTCAACTGGCTAAGCCACCCTGATGCACCTCATCTGTGTATCTGTTTTTTTGCCAACACAACACTGTCTTAATTCATACATCCATTCTTTCATTCATGCATTTATCCATCCACCCATTTATTATTCCCTTAATAAATATTTATTGACTATCTTCCTTGTGCACGATATGGTGCTGGACACGGTGGAAAAAATCAGTCATGGATACCATGATTCAGACATGGTAGTTGCCCTCTAGGAGCTGCAATATAGCAGCTGGGGAGATGGAGTGAAGCATATTGCAATGTACACACAAATAGTGTAAAACAAATTACATTGTGACAAATGCTGTAGGAGATGTACAGAGTCAAAGAGGTTTTCCAAAGAGGATGTTATCACGACTGACTAAGAGGACTTAAGATTAGAGCAGAGGCTTGAGGGACAGATAGCATTTAAATGAGAAAACGATGGCAAAGATGACTGTAATATGTGGAAAGCATGGTGTGGGCAGCGCGGGGGCAAAGTTCAAAGTCTAACAGCCCCAAGAGAAATATAACCAAAACCATGCCAAATTTAAATTTTCTACTAGCTGTAGGAACGAGAAACACTTGAAATTAATTTTGTAACTTATTGTCTGTGGCCCAGTGTATCCAAAATATCATCATTGCAGTGTGTAGCCAATTTAAAAATACTGAAATAGTTTGCAGCCTTTTACTTTTGGTGCCAAGTCTTCAAAATCTGGCATGTAGATTGCAGTTTACATGTCAACTTGGAGGAGCCACATTTCAGTTGCTTAATAGCCACATATAAACTGTGCCCACCATATGAGACGGCACAGGCCTAGGAGGTCGGGAATGAGAGAAAAGACTGCAAGGGTAGGTGGGGGCCACGTTACGGGGAAACTTGCATACTGAGCTAGAGTTTGAACTTCATTCTATAACCATTGAATAAACACTGACACTCTTGAGCCACTAAGTGACTCCCAGTAACATGATGCTCCATCCTGGGGCGCAACGCAGGTTGGCAGTCAATCCATGTGTGCGGGATGGTGGATCCATCAGACCAATGTTTAATGGGGATTAATTGGTCCTTCCTCAGGGAGGCAGAATTGAAAAATAGGAGGACAAACGCCTTGGTTCTTTTTATTTAAACCACATGATTAATGGAAGCTTTTTGATATGATATAGATACTTTTCTTTTGCCCTTTTTATGAGGGAAATTAGTGCCTAAAATATTAGCTATTTAGTGTCGGACAGCCATTTCCAATGTTTTGTCCCTAATTGTGTTGAAGTATGAATGGGACAGGCTTATGCTAGGAACTTTGGGTGGCCTTTAGGAATGGGTCTTCTCATACATTATAATTGCTACATAAAGAAATGACATGCTTTTCTGAAAAGATATGGCTGGGGGTGATTAGTTGCAAACAAACCTGTTGTATAAATTAATTTTTTTTATTTGAGAATGCTCCCATGATAAATCTAGAAGCCTTCTAAAATGAGAGTGATAGTGGCATTAAAATCCTTGTCCTTAGTGGGCTGTGGAAAGAAATCAAGCAGGTTCCTTGGGTTTGTTGTCATTTTGGGTGCCATTCTTCTTGCCAAACCAAGTCTCACAAACTAGCAGGAAATTAAAGCTGAAAAGCTGTCTTTCTTTATACATTTTTGACTTGAGATCATTTCTAAAGACTGAGAGTGAAAAATCTATCAAGAGGCCATTTTTTTTTTTTAAATAGAAAATGTACCATTTGCATGCAGGGGTGTGTGTGGGTGCTGCGTTTTAGGCCTGTCAAACTTGACGGCATCCTTTTAGGCTTTTCAAGAGAAAACTGTGTAATATCAGAGTCCTATTCTCCACCAGCTATGATAGATTTCGACATGTTCATATTGAGATTTGGTTGTACTTTCTTCTTTGTAATGAGCTAACTTGGTTTCTACAGGCTTGTTGTTTTAATATCTCTTTAGTAAAATTTGAACAGCACCAATTTGGACTTTTAACTCTCGGGGAACAATGAGATTTTAATGTATGTCATAGATGTGTGGGCGTACCTGATGTCACTGATTAATACCAGTGTTGGGGAGCTTTGCAAATTTTTACTGCTGCTTTTGTTTCTTAGCACAGTAAGCATCTGGGAGACTGGGTCTTTGCTGTGAGGTCCTGGTTAGAGTATATGAGACTTTGAGAAACTCTCCTTAAGGCAGGGCTTGAACAAACAAAGATTTTATTTTGGTTCTTCAGAAAATGGAGGGACCTGGTGAGCAGGAGCAGAGCGGCTTCCCAAGCCAATTTCTTGGGTGAGCACAAAGTCTTAGGTGATTTTAGGAGAGGTTTCTACTCTAGTCATAGGCTATATGGAAATAACACGACTTTAGTACTTAGCAGTAATTAACTACATTACAGACCGCTCGGATCAAGAAGTGATTTCAGTGGGAATGCACGGAATGGCTTTGGAATGGAGAGTCAGCCTTGAATTCTGGCAATACCAACAGTTGCTGTGTGACCGTAATTGTTCTAAGACTTAATTTTCTGTTTGTAAAACAAGTTAGTAAGACTGGCCCCGTAGGTTTTCTGGGATGTCTAACCTGGTAACAATAGTCAGTTGCTGGCACATGCGTAAATGCGAGCTGCTGGTATAAAACCATGCTAAAAGCCCTACTTGGCTTGCGGGTCAAGACCTCTCTGCCCTACTCGCCCTTGACTGCTTCTCTGGAATGAAGTCAAGTAAGGCAGTTGTGACCAAAATGTGCAGCTCAGAGCTCCCGCCGAGCGGCGTGTCACGGGCTGATGGCCCGAGCTGTTCCCCTTCTGGACTCAGCACTACGTCTGCACCCCCCAAGCGGGCAGCATCCATACAATGGTGGCCAGGAGGCTCAAGGCTCAAGACGCTCCTCCCCGGAGCAACACGGGCCCAAGGACTTCACGGAAACCTGGCCAAATCTTCCCGAAAGCGCCTCTCCGTTGGACCTCCTTCTACCCAAACCATCCTTCCGCTTTTCCCCGCCACGGATGTCAGCTCCCCCAGCTCTCCACGCCCCCGCAGGTGCAGCGGTGGATCTTACCGCATTTGGTGCCTCCTTCTTGGCGGACTAGAACCACGGCGGCGTCGGGCGGTGCCTGGTTTTCAAGGACTTGTCGTTCAGGGTTTGGTTTAGTTTAAAAAGAACGTGCAAGGAATGTTCCAGGATCAAACCATCGTAAGTCCTGGAATCGAAAAAGAGGAACGACTTGAGCGGATAATGTACCTTGCAGGGAAAAAGTAAAGCGGGAAGAGCTGTCCCCCTTTGCTTAAATTGCAGTGCCTTTCCCACTGCTCTGGAGCTACATGCGCTCCAGGTGCGCACCCCAGCAGGAGGCCCTTCCCTCTGGCCCCTGCGCGCCTGTATCATTTGTCATGTTGGCCACTCATTTAGCGCTGGGAAGAGACTACTTATTTTTTCCAGTGGAAGAAGTCTTAGGTTTGCTTTGAGTTCCTTGAAGGATGAGGGTGCGTTTTTGTTGGACCTGTGTCTTAGCTCCCATCGAAGGGGACTCTTGGTTTTTATTTGCTGTTTAACTGTTAAAGAGAGAAAACCAAGTAGCCCGCTAAATCTAAGAATGCAAGAACTCAGGGCTACTAGCCGGGCTCCTCTCCTCTCCTGGGAGGGCCCTCTCGGCAGCCTGTGGACAACTTTTATGGACAAGAGGCTACAGAAGTGTTGTCACTTAAAATATATTCTTTTTCAGAGGAGCAGGGGGTGGGGGAGGGAGGCAACATGCAAAATGCCTTTCGTGGATTAAGAGGTCCAAACTTCCAGTTATAAAATAAATGTTTAAAAATTTACTCTTTGCCTTCTTTCATTAAACTGTTCAATTATTGATTCCTCTCTAATTATGTTGAATCTACTTGACTTCACGCTTAACTATTTCCCTGCACCGCCACCCTCAAGTTCTAAGAAGTAAATACTTGCCGTAAAAATAAGGAACAGGAGGAAGAGGGACCATTTCGGAGAGCCCGGAAGAACAGCAAGAATGAAATTGTCCTCAGGGGCGACCCTGGACTTAACAGAATGGGCCGCTTACCTGTGGGGGCGGGGGGGGGGGTTCGGGAGGCTGGGGCCGACCGGGGCACTGACCCCGTGGAGGGGAAACAGAATGCATAGTGGGCTCCAGAGATCAAAGATGCTTCCGGGGGTGGCCTTTAGACTCACCGCGTGTCTGTCATGGAATTAGACATGCCGGCTGCCCCACACTTCATTCCCTTGCCTCCCTGCTGTTCTCTGAGTTCAAACCAAAAGTGCATGGGGAGGGGGTGGGGGGGCGCGGAGGGGGGAAAGCTCAGAGAGCAGATTTAGAAAAATTCTCTTCCCAAGAAGGTGCTTTGCAGAAATTCTCTGGCAGAAATGGAGGGGAAAGAAACAAAACAAAACAAAACAAAAAACAAAAGACCAAACCCTGGTATTTCACACAATCCCTTTAGGGGCAATTTTATATCACTTTGCGAAAAATTGGATATGTCTTCCTAAGTCTTCCACAACCATTGGCTCAGCAAGAGTTTGAAGTGTTGTGGCAGCGACCCTGACTTTTTCCCTTGCCTCATCCACTTCCCACTCACCCCCTGCCTCTCTTTTCCTCTTTTATGTGGATCTATCTGTGTCTAATTTAGATGGCAAGATCCTCACCACTGTACGTTAGAGTGTCTAGCACACTGTGCACACTTATAAATGTTAAATGATAATAATGATCATACGAGAGCCCTAAAGGTGCCAGCTGCTTCATTTCACTTGAGAGAAGAGGGTTTTCACTACAGACCGTAGTTAAATAAAATAAGGGCAGTGGGGGGAGGGAGGGTGTTTGGGCTTTCTGAGGCAAGGAAGGGGTGGAGAAGCTGATAGGAACTCGCAGTAGAAAAGAAAATGTGTTTGGAAAAAAAAAAAAAAATCAGCCAAGACCTTGGGTTGTCAAACAGAATTCAGCGCCTGGCCTTGAGTTTTACAACTTTTGAAGCAATCTATTGGTTGCCCAAGGTTTCAGACAAATTTGAAGGACGGAGTCCCTAATGGGGACAGAACAAATACCTTTAGCTGTGAGCGAGAAAACTGCGGGAATAGAAGAGCCTGTGCCTGGGTCGCAGAACCCCAGGGTCCCAGACCTGATTCGACAGCTCACTGGCTCCCTACTGTCTGCGGAATCTCAGTGTTTCCATGATGTGTTTTCTCACCGACAAAATGAAGGGGGAGGTTTACTAGATAATCTCCAAGAATCTTTCAGGCTCTGAAATTCTGGGGGTCAGTGGCTGTGTGAAACCTACCATTTCATTGAACCTTCACTGCGTGCTCATCAAGATGCATTGCTTTCATGCACCTTACCTCATTCAGCACTCCCAACGCCATCACTCTCCTGTTTTCAGATGAGGAGATGGAAGGGAGGAAGAACCACCCCTTGTCCAAGGTGCCCCAACTAGGGGTAGGAGAAGGAGTCGGTGCCATCCCTGTCTGAGCCCGAGGCCTGTGTGCTGACTTACGGCAGTGTACTCCGTACCGGCGCCATCAGCCAGGCCCAAGTTCATGGAAGGAACACACAGCGATGTTCTGGAAGCACTGGGAGAGTCTCAGAAATGACCGAGGGTAACAAGAGTGTTTGGGATATTTACTTTAGTCAAATCACAATGACCTAAAGCTACCTCCCTTCCAGGACTGAGATTACTTAATAATAGACTTCTTAAGCACCAGCCAGCTCTCCATTTCACTTTATTTCATCGTCTTAGCAACCCTATAAGGCTCACAATAGATGAGCAGATGGAGGCATGGAGGTTAAATGCATCCAGAGTAGCAGATGATGGAGATAAGGTTCTGATCCCCCCTCCTCCCCCAAGCCCTGTCCTTAGCCTCTGCCGCTGACTACTTGCTGGTCATCTTCTGATGGCCAATGGTTGGCTTCACACTGTTCAACACGGTGGAGAAAAAGCCCACTGCAGAGCAATAGAGCTCCTACAGTCAAGGCCCCAGGATGGAGAACCACCCAGGCCACGTGTCAGGTAACGTAAAGGGTCCTTGGGGAAATGTCCGTGGGCCTGCAAGTCTTAGCTCTAGCACTCCCTGTCTGCCCACACTTCCCGTGTGAATGCGCATCCTATGGCTGGGATGCCAAATAGAGAGCTGGGCCCCGATGACCTGGGTCTCACCTTTGTCCTACTGGTGCCTCTTCAGACCACGAGCGTGTTGTCCTCTCTTCCCTTCCCCTTGTGATGATGTTCATAGGCTGGGAAATCAGAACAGACTACACTTTTCATGGTGGGCTTTTGTTTCCCATTGGTCTCTGCTGGCATGGAGAGAAAGACGGACAGAAAGTTTCCTTTCACGACAGAGGATGGGAAGGAAACAACATGCACCTGCTCCTGCATCCTTAGCTGGAGACTGACACCTTCACCAAGCGAGAGTCCCGGATGTGGGGTTGCAAAAGCTGCCACAGCAGCCACTCGTCCTAGCATGTGGTCTTGTGTAGTGAAGCGGGGAGAAGCGGCTCCACGTTTCCTTCGAGAGGATGCTGGAGGCTGCCCTGGACCTCGAGTGCCCTTAATACAGAAAGCAACAGATGAAACTGGGTTTGGAAACCATAAATTTAGGTTTTGCAGCAGCAACAAAGACAAACCCACTGTCACTGTCCTCTGTCCACAAGAGAGAAATGATAAGATGTTCCCTCACAAAGAAAGACGCTTTGACAAACAGCGACCATAAATAGTTGGGGTGCTTATTTTTCCCTCCTTCATTTCTCCTTCCCTCCTTCTTTCCTACCTTCCTACTTCCCTCCCACCCTCCCTTCCTTCTTTCCTTCTTCCCTTTCTTTCTTCTTCCCTCCCAGTCTTGTCATTTGAAAAACCATAATGACAATATGTCCATCATATGTGATATTTCTAAATATACTGATATCAAATGAACTTCAAGTTATTTTGTTCTGTGAAAAAAGAAAGCAAGACGAGTAGTATATATGCAGGCATTCACTCTTGTTATTCAAATAAATATATATGTAAACACATACCACACACACACACACACACACACACACACAGAGTTTGTTTTCTAAACAAGAACAGCAAAAACAGCACTTACCCCATAGGGGTAATGCCTGCAGCCCCTGCCTCTGGGCTGTCCCACCAGCTACATAAAACCATAATAAGGGGCTGGACCCTTGGCTCCCCTTCCCCTAACCACCCCAGTAGCCTGACCTAAGGAAAGGCTTGTAAATTTAGACATACACACGATATCTTAGATATAAATATGTACTCACAAAGACTATTTCTGGAAGAATAAACAATTGGTAATCATTGTTGTTTCTGGGTAGGGCAGATGAGACCAGGACCCTTCTCATTAGGTATCCTTTTGTCCTCTCTTGATATTTTTAAATCTTGGGCATTTGTTTTCTAAAAAGATGATTACAAAGGCAAAAATAATCCAAATAAATTATCAGAGGTAAATAAATCAGTAGAGAAAAATGTATGTGATTTCTCATGGCAAGGGCTGGGTACTGGGGCTTGGAACTTTTTCTTGCCCTCTAGAAGCACATTAACAGGAAGAAAAACCTTGTATGAAGAGAAGAGAAAAAACATCGTATTTTCCAACAGCCACCTATGTTCTCATCGTGCTCCTGCTGCTTCATTTCTAGGAAGAAGGTTGCTGCTAGACTCTGCAGAGAGCAGTCTCCCTTCCCTCCTCCTCCTGGTCACCATGGGTTACCAAGGCAGACACAGGCAGAAAGCCTACAGGTGACAGAAATGGGAAAAGGATGCTAAGTAGAAAGTGGACTGCAGAAGTGAAGAGAGAAGCTACAGATGCGCATCATGGCAGGTCTATCCTGGAAGCCCTCGACCCTCAGCTGTCTGGTCTCGCCTCGCTGGCTCTGGTTGTTCCCCACAATCCACAGAGAAAATACGCTCCTTACACCATTATTACAGGTTGGCTGGGAATCCAGTTAGGTGACTGGCAAAAAGAAAGCTACATCCTAGAGAGAGCTTGTATGCATTTTCCTGGGGTTCTGCTTTGTGTCCTCGAGAGTTTCGTGGACAATCTGAACTTATTAAGAATAACAAGTATTTTGGTACTTTTGAACCAAGCTCTATCTTCCTCTTTATGACATCCTTGACAAGCAAGTTGCCTGTCTTCTGGAGAGAGGTAAACGTGATTTATATTCGGGGGACAGCTAAATAAACTACACTCCTCGAGCAAAAGAAGGCCTTTATCAGCATTGGAGGTGTAAACCAGGAGAATGCGGTGAGGGTGGCCACCAGCAGCTACGCACATACGTGTGTGTGTGAGTGTGTGTGTGTGTGTGTGTGTGGTGTGCAATCAGAGACTTCCAGGTTTTCAGGGAGTGTCCCTGACATGAGTCTGTCCTTCTCTTCTTTATCCTGATGGCAATTCCAGAAACAAACACAGTGTTGGGTTCTGAATAAAGATGTTTAGCAAAGGCCGAGAAAGACAGAGCAGTGGAAGGGGGAAAAGCCAGTGCAGGAAGAGAGCGTGTAATAAATGGGAGCGTGTGGAATGTGCTCCACCTGACTTAGCCAGATGCCTCCAGAGGGAAAGAAAGGAAACAGCTAAATGCCTTATATCCCCTGGAGTCTTCAAAGGAAGCCTGCAAAGCAGGGCACCAGGGTAATCCTCACTTGTTTAATATCTGACGCGTTTGCATCTGTGATGCGAAGAGTAAATTAGAATTCCTGTTACAAGGACAGAATTTTAAGCCAGGAGTTAACACCAAGGTCAGACCATCTTATCACCGCCTTATCTTAGTTTGCACGGTATCCGGATGAATATTTTGGGACAAGGATGGACTTTCTTCCTCCAGGATCATTAGGAAAAACCATAAAGAAAATGATTCTAAACCCAACAGTCTGCTGTGTGAAAGGAAGTTTAATTCTATCCTTGGCGGCCATCCGTGCCTTCCACGGACCGTCCAGATTCCCACTATTAAGACAGTTTAGCTGGAGTCTCGGTGCAGGTGCGTTGTTATTTTAATTATTTAGGATGTAATTTCTGGGTCTGAGGAAGACGGATAGCACATCTTAAAGAAAGCAGACATTTCCCCTCAACACACCACAACTAAATTCTTCTATAAAACAGTGACAGTGGATTAAATCGTATGTTTGTTAGATATTGTTAACTTTATTTTCAGAGGAAGCACTAATATTTTTGCTGCCTGGGCTTTGGGGATCAACTTACCGTGGAGACATGGTCTAGATTTATTAAAATCATGTGGTGTGAAGTCCACACAATATTACTTTTCTTGTACTGGGCTGAATGCTTTGATTATTATTCACTCTCAAGTTACCCCTGAGACATAAAACCTTCTGTATTATCATGTTTATGCTACTGGTCAAGGAACTCTCAAATATGCCTGCCATTATTGCCCATTTTATAGCTTAATAAGATGAGGCAAAACAAATACATTATTGATGGAGGGAGAAAGAGAAAAATCCTTAAAGCTTCATCCTTAAAGTCTTAAAAAATAAAGTTCACTGGGCACCTGGATGGCTCAGTTGGTTAAGCATTTGCCTTCAGCTCAGGTCATGATCTTGGGATCCTGGGATCAAGCCCCTCATTGAGCTCCTTGCTCAGCGGGGAGTCCGCTCCTCCCTCTCCCTGCCCCCAATCGTGCTCTCTCTCTTTCACTCACTCACTCTAAAATAAATAAATAAAATCTTTAAAAAAAATAAAGTGAATCATCTTACAGAAATATGTTTTCCCAGACAAGTGTGAGCACAGCAAGCTAGTCTACAATTAACTATAGGTCATGCGGTGATAGAGTTTTATTTTTCTAATATAGTTCTACTTTATCTTTTTGAAAGTAATGATAGAGTTTCTTATTTAAAATAAGGAATTCTTGAATAGATGTAGACTATGACACAATCAAGAAGTTGTAAATGCATAAGAAAATCCCGGAGTGGTCTGCAATGCCGTTTGATTGAACTCTAGACTGGGAAGGAACCCCAAACAGTATTCTATTCCAACTGGCCTTCTTTCTTATACAATATGCATCTTTGGAAATTAGCCAGAGCTGGTTTCTGTCATGTATCTCAGCACTTCTTCGGTAGAAGTTGTGAATACTTTTCTAGATGACAGACTTCTGCCTCGTTCTGGATTCTTCAGAGCCTGCACGATTCCTGTATGTGTCTCTAGAATAATTTATAGAAAGAAGAAAATGGGTTCAAAAAGAGATGCAGAGAGTTCCACCCAAGTACCCCTGCTAGAAAACGTATTCCTTACGCCTGATAGCTAAATCCGTGCTAATTTATACGGTCCTAGGACATAATATAGGGTCTTGGCTGGATAAGAAGGTACAGCCGCTTCTACATACTTGAGAACGTTCAGGTCCCTCTGAAGAGGTTGGACACTCGCCTTTAGCCTTTCAAGACACGGAGGGGACAGCAGGACTTTCTCTAGGTGACCCCGGCATACTGGCAATAGACTGAGTCAGGCAGAGTCCTCCCAGGTTGACCAAGAGGAAGAGAAGTTTCTTGGAAGCCTGAAGGAAGAGAAAGAAAAGTACATTTAGCTGTCTTTCATCTGTTTGGAGGGTAATCACCAAGCTTTTCTCTCTTGCCTGCTTCTGCCTACCTTTTGACCACTTCACTGTTCATTAACACCTCCGACAGAGGGTGAACAGAAAAAGGGAGAAAAGATGAAACTCGAAGTCATCCATTTGAGGTGCTAATTCCCGACTTCCACACCACGCTAAATTGCTTGGACAGGTTATTGGACAATTTAGAGTTGTTTTTCTCAACCCTTCGTCTATCAGTGAAATTTGTACTGTACACTTTTTCAAAGTGAAGCATTTTCGTCCCACTTCCTTAGTAGCTCAATGAAACATTTGTGAAAAAGAGAAGACCTGAATACCATAATTCCGCAAGAGCACTAAAGCTAACTCTAGTTTTTCCATGTTAATGAAGGAAAGGGATAAGATTGGAAATTTAATTTAAAATAAAAAGAAAAAATACTATATTTTTTGACCTCCTTCTCTCATTATAGCTTACATCAAAAGCCACTACCATAGTGAAAAAGATTAGTTTGAGTTTAATTTAACTTAAATATTCTCTGGTGGAGATGCTAATAAGCAACCAAATGACCTAAAGCTAGAGAACAGGAGGGAGACAGGGAAGAAGCAAAGTGCTTGTAAAACTCACACTTTGGATCATTAACCCTTGAATAACTGAGAGTTGGTCTGAGATAATTCATGCTGTGTTTGTCTAAAAAAGTCATGAATTGCCGCAGCCAATTGCACTGAACAAGTAGCGATACACTTGCTGAGAGACCATGTCGATCCCGTAATGTAATACTTATCAGGGATAATAGGGGATGCAGACAACATGGGTAATTGGAACACACAAATAATTCCAAAACCTGATATAAAGTGATAGTTGCAACTGCTTTTTCACCAAGCTGCTAACAGGCACCAATATTCATTCAGTTTTATTTCCTTTCTCACCCTTTTCTCGGCACGAGAGGAATGGAAGTATAAATAAGCCACAAAATGGCCCAGAGGAGGACAACGGAAACAAAAGAGGAAAAAGGGGGGGAAAAAAGTAAAAGGTACTTCATATTATTGAGCAGCAGCCCCTGAAAGGTTGACTGATGACTGAATTTGCATCAATTCGTGATATCACTGTGTAATTTGCTTCAATGGAACAAAGAACCACTGTAAGCCTCATAGGAGTAATATTTCCCATTCCTTTAAGGTTTATAGGTTTGAACTTTCAAGACCCGTGCTCCTGAGGCTGTTTGTTTTCTCCCGCATCCTTGGCCTTCAGTTATGGTAAACTCCAGCCCCAAGGTCTGGACTAAGGCCCACACACGTGGTGACACTTCACCTACTCTGCAGACAAGCGGATCAAGGGAGTGAGACCCTCTGATGGGAATGGCATCGAATTTGAAATTCACAGACCGTGTTTTATGTTCCAAGGCCACTACTTGTATGTGGGCTGTTGGCAAAAACACTTAAAAGTTTTAAGCCATAATTCATTTATTTGTAATATTGGGAAAATAATATCCTATAGGATTGTTGTGAGGATAAAATGAGGTGGTATATGTAAATGTCCTTTATAAGATACAACTACTGTGTAAATCTTAGTAAATATTGTAAAGAGGAGGAATTATACGGCACATCAAATGAACAGCTCCAATGGGTCTCACGCTCTAAATGCATATTTGAGAAATCTGATTAAAATGCTCATTCTATGGCCCATCCCCAGACACTGTGATACAGGAGATCTGGAGGGGACCCAGGCATCCTTGTTTAAAATGTGCCCAGTGTTACTGATGTAGGTGATTCACGAACTGCTCTCACAGAAACACTACTGTAAGCCACCCATTGACACATTTGGGCCAGAGCGACAAAAATAGGTAAGCAATTTCTAAAAGCTGGACTAAGTCGATGCCACTGCCCTGTCGAGGCATTTAGAGCTGCTTGGCCCAGTCACGTTTTTTTGTTGTTGTTGTTTTGGTTTGGTTTTTTTTTGTTTTTGTTTTTGTTTTTTGTTTTTTTTTGTTAAGACTTTATTTATTTGACAGACAGAGATCACAAGTAGGCAGAGAGGCAGGCAGGAGGGGGTGGTGGGGGAAGCAGGCTCCCTGCTGAGCAGAGAGCCCGATGCGGGGCTCCATCCCAGGACTTTGGGATCATGACCTGAGCCGAAGGCAGAGGCTTAACCCACTGAGCCACCCGTGTGCCCCAGCCCAGTCACATTTTAAGAGAAGGGGCCAAGCAGCTCTTCCGGCTCTATTATCTTTCTTTGAGTGATTTCTCCCCAATTCTTAGGGTGCCGTTTCTTTGTGCTAAGAATAGTTTCTGGTTTCCTATGTCTCTCCAGGTGAGCACCTCACTCAAAATCCGTCTTCAGCCACAGTTTCTGGTTTCTAACTCTCTTCAATTTCCCAGCCTTCCTTCTCCCCCATATTTTCATGTGAATAGCTTGTAAATGCCATTGAAAGAATGCTGTTCAGGTCAAAAGAAGGATCAATTCCAGATAGCACAAATAGTGTTCAAGAGACAAGTAAGATATTAGAACTACATGCAGGTGATAATTGGGACCTCTACAAAGTCAGTGTCTGCACATGGTGTCAACTATGATTCCTGCCCTCTTTGTGACCCTGGTATTGCTTCCTTGGGAAGAACCATGCCTCAGCCACAAGAATACACAAGGAGTGGGGAACTGGGCTCCCCACAGTTGACACAGTTGACACAGTTGACACACTTGCAAGTCTTGCTCTAAACATTGTTGCAGGCAGTTGTCAATGGCTGTACCATAATGTGAATTACCTTTCAGTTAAACCGATGTCGTTACCAGTTCTAGAGAATAACTTGAATCTGCATCCAGGTCTATATTCTTGCTTTTCTAATGAAGAAAAAAAAATGGAGTTGGATATGGATATGATTTATCTTCTTAGCGCTTGTTACGTGCAACATTCAATGTGTACAAACACTTATGTTCTCCATGGAGAGCTGCTTTAAGGCTAATTTTACAGACACTGGTCTCTGGACCCACTACTGAAGCTAATTTTTTTTTAAATCTACTTTTGCTTATTGGGTTTTCTTTCTCCCACTACCCTTCTTTTAAATTTAAAATTGTTATAAAAATACTAGTTTTAATTTTCTTTTTCAAAGTGTTATCCACAAAATCTAGTCCACAAATTTTATTTTATTTTTATTTATTTTTTTTACTCCACAAATTTTAATAATAAAAATAAATTTAATAATAATTCCTAGAAAATTGGGTTTGTCAGATTCAACTTAACCTTCTAAGGTAATTGTTGGAAATACATCTCTTTGCCTATCTCATCACCACTGAAGACCTCACAAGGCATTTGTTGGTTTATCAAAACAATTTAAATTATTCATCCACAAATTAAAACACTGGGTATGACCTGAGAGTTCTTTGGAGAGACAACTCCCCCCCCCAAAAAAAAAATCCTAACATGATGTTTTGAAAAGAAATATTTCAAAACTAGGGCACCTGGGTGTCTCAGTCAGTCGAGCATTTGCCTTCAGCTCAGGTCATGATCCCAGGGTCCTGGAATCAAGCCTCGCATCGGGCTCCTTGCTCAGCAGGGAGCCTGCTTCCCCCAGAGCTTGAGAGAGCTCAAGCTCTCTTTCAAATAAATAAATAAATAAATAAATAAAATCTTTAAAAAATATTTCAAAACTGTAATCAGTGAAAGAACACAAGAAACATATATGAAGATTAAAAAAAAAATTATCTACCTACCTCTTTGTAAATGTCATTCTAGCATCAAAGTACATCCAAATATAGAACCCAACCATCTTCACTCCTGAAAAGGCCAGTGTAAGGTTTGGAGGACCCGCTATCTAATTCAAAAATTTTATAACTGACTAATATATAGATTCTGTACTCTGTCACCCAAGAATGACAGAGCCCCGGAGTATAATACATGTTCACACCACCTATCAGTGGGACTGTGGGCTTTGCTCGTCAGGCTAATGATGGCACCGAAGACCCGAGAGCTTCCACTGAAGGAACTGAGGCAGTCAGATGTGACTGGCCGGTGATCAGAGCAGCGCCTGTCTCACCGGTTTCTTTTTGACAAGGAAATCCGAAGCCGCGTCTGCATCTCTAGCTTGTCTTCAGAGCTGAGAATTCATTTTGGCCAAAATTCTGTCTGCAAAAGTATGACCCAAGTGAATTCAAGTTCAGAGCTTCTTGAATTGAATGGGCTGCGATTGTGCAAATTTAATTTTAGATAATATGCCACACTGAGACGCTTGCTTCCAGGTTTCTATCACCCAGAGGGAGAACTGCTCAATCAGAGGTAAAACGACAGCGGTGTGGAGTGGTATAGCCCCTGCGCCGGGAAGGCAGAAACCTCCAAAGCAGCCCCTGTTCTGCTATAATTAACTCACTGACCTTGGGCAGTCCGTGTGGCCTCTCTGGGCCGCATGTGGAAAATGAGAGGGTCACATTCGCTGATCTCCGAGGCCTCCCCAGCTCTGGGTTGCTCGGCCTCTGGGAAGGCACAGGAGTTGGCTTTTCTGCCTTTGGGGGCGAGGGTGGGGGGTTCATTAGCTGCTTGGGGATAAATAACAGTGTATCTCCCTTGAATCTATTCCCATGGAGATGGGAAATTTCACCAACACCCAGGGCAGACTGGGAGGCGGGGAACCGGGTGGGAAGTAGGAGCTCGCATTTGCTCACTGTCCACTGGGAGCCAGTCACCGTAAACCTCCAACAGCCTCGGGACAGGAGTGGGCTCCTTGCCGTGTGCAAAACCATGCCAGGATTCTAACCGGAAGTCCTTGGGCTGCAAGGCCATAGCTGTTGGCATCACAGAGCAGCCCCACACAGCTCCTGAGAGAAAGCCCAGCAAGTCAGGGAGTCTCTCTGGGCAGAGGAGAGGCAGCGAACACACACGAGTCCTCTGCATTGGGATGCCCCAGCTGCTGTAAGGAGCGCCCTTGTTGGGCTCACATCCACTTTCTGAAGTAACAGTCATTACTAGAAAAGATTTCTTAGCCTCAAACTGCAACTTAAATTCCAGTTCAGCGCAGAGCCCATGACAGAAATTCACCCAATTACAACACTGTGAATGACACAACAGCTGTGTCCTGTATTCTAACAAGAAGGACTGGGTAATTTGTCGAAATATTCATATACTTGAAGTAGTGTTCATCAGTTTTATAGTGTTCAAGTAGAAAAATATATATATACTTTTCCTTTGACCTAGAAATTCATTTATTATAAAACCGTCTCTCTCCATAATTAAAAATGAAGAAGATATTCATTTTATATTTACATTTTTCTGTGTTTATAATTTATAACCCACCTCTTTCTAAAAAAGAATTAAGGCCGGCTGGAAAACTACTGAGTCTGCAGGTGGGAGTGAAATAATTATAAGTGTGAGAAGAGGAGGAATGGGGGGGAGCAGGGGACTGAACAAGGCATTAGAGACATAAGCACTTCATCAATAAGAGGTGACAATGGCAGAGCCAGGGATGAGTTTCATGTGGGGTCAACAGGAGAGAGTCTTTCTACTCTAGGGAAAGCAATAACAAATGGTGAGTGAGAGAAGGAAAAATGAGAACTTACTGCAGACACAGGAAAAAAAAAATAACTCTACAATGTATTCGATAGAAGGGTTTGATGAAAATCCAAGTCAGTTTAACTCAACAAATTTGAACTCCTCATTTGGGCACTCTTCTGAGATGATTAAAAAAAACAAAAAAAGTCGAGTAAGAAGAGACTACCGTCCTCAAGCAGTTTACACAGTAGTTACAGGCACAAGAGGAAGAAGGATAGTAAGAACCGACCTTTATACATTCATAAAACAAATGATGGAGAAGGATATTTAAGAATAAAAGGCACTTGCGAATGAACTCTGATTTTTTTGTTCAATAAATTATATAATCCAGCATAGGTGTTTAGGGCCAGTTAGCAAATGTTTTTGTGTTGGAGGTATTAGCCACTGCAATGAGGTAAGAGAAAGCAATAAGGAGCATAAGAACTGAAAAAGAAAGAGGTAAAATTATGTTTGGTTGCAGATAACAGTAAGATTATATATCATAATATTTCATATTAAAATATATTTCATAATAAAAATGGGAAAAGAATCAATGAAACAGTACGAGGACTTAGGTTATAAAACTATAACTTTAGCAAGTCAGAAATTTAACATAAAAAGCCAATAACCTATATAGATACAGATATGTGGATAGATACACAAACAAAAAGCATAATGAAAGAGAATAACCCATTTATAATGGAAAAATGAAAATAAAATAGGTTTAAAATTAGCAGGAAATGTATTACACTTCTAAGAGACAAAAAATGTGAACAAGAGAGAACACACAGTGTTTACTTGAATAAGAAGACTCAACATCATAAAACTGTCGGTTCTCCCTAATAAATAAATTTAAATTATTAACAAGAACACCATCAATTTTTTTCTCTTAGCATAGATAAAGTCTACTTGGAAGAACAAACAAGCAAGAATAACCAGGAATACCACAAAAAGAGTCTGAAGAGGGAGCTAGGAATATCAGATATTAAAATGTACAGTGAGACCTCCATAGTTAAACCATTTTGATATTGGCAATGGCAATGGGACAGGATGGAATCTGGAAACATATCCATTCACACGTGAAATTTATAGCAAATAAATATGGTAAGTACATATAATTTAGTATAATAAGGGTAGCATTTCAAATCATAGGGGAAAAGGTGGACTGTTTAAGAAGCAATAATGGGATAACTGGATAGCCATATGGAAAAAGATGAAATTAGATCCATTCCTCACCGCATATGCCAGGATACATTCCATGTGAATAGAGATTTAAATGCCAAGTAATCAAATCACAGAGCACAAGAAGAAAGCACAAGTGAACTCCTTTGCAACCTGGGAGTGAAGAAAGCCTTCCTGAGATTCATAATCTAGAACCAATAAGAAAAAAATTGGTATATTTGGTTCTACAAAATAAAATATGTACACATGAACACATACACACCCAACATATTTGGGAAAAGACAAATGACATTAAGAAAAATACTTTGCACTCATTTACAGATAAAATGTTATTTCTATCAGTATCTCTAATCTACAAAGAACTTCTAAAAATAAAGCCAAAAAAGCAGCAACCATAAAATGGGCTAGAGATATGAACAAACAGTATTTGGTAAACATGGAAAACGTACTCAATTTTAGTAATGATAAAATAAATGCACAATAGCACTACATTGAGATGCTATTTCTCTCCTATCAAAATGGCAGAAGTCCAGCAGTTAGACAACCAACTCTGTTGCCAAGGGTGTGGGGAAACAAGCATTCTCATATATTGCTAAAAGGAATAAAAAAATGGTACAACTCCTGTGGAGGGGAATTTGGAATTATCTAGCAAGATTACATATGCCTCTACTCTTTGACCCAGCAATCCTACTTCCATGAATCTATCTTAAAGATACATTGGCAAAAACATTAAGACACAGTCACAAAGCTAGTAATTGCCGTGTTGTTAGTAAGAACGAAACCTGGAAGCAACTGAAATGTAGTTATAGGACTACTCGAATGAACTATGGAACATCTACTCAATGGAGGATTATGCAGGTGTAAAAAGGAATAGAAGCATATCCAAATCCAACCACGGAGTTACCTCCACGAGGTAATGTTAAGTGAAAAAGGTGAGATAAAGAGAAGCAGGTAGAGTTTACCATCTTTTTCCAAGAAAGGCAGATAAGAATGCATGTCTTTCTGCCTGTATATCCTCTTCAAGGTTTACACCTGAATCACAAAATAAATTATTTATCTATGGAGAGGGAGTGAATGACATGGAAAAAGTCCAGAGATGGTAGTAAGGTTCTTTGAATGTATCTTGTAGGTTTTGATTTATATAACAAAGTAAAATTTGAAGGAAAAAAAAATCCTAAAAAAAATGAAAGAAAAATGAAACAAGTGAACCTAAATAAATGTACATTCAGCTGGTGGCATAAACATACACAGAAATAACCAGATGACATTAAAGTATATTTAATTGTATATCTTCATCAGGATATACCCTAAGAACAAAAGAACTGCTTCTCCCCCCAAAACAGAGAGAAGAGTATTGGTGGGAATGCTGGTTTTGCTATTCTGAGACTGATGGGATTAAGCAACTGACAACTGTGATTTTCAGGTGATGCAAAAATCATATAGTTGTAATATTAATTTGAATTGATGTATTTTATATACGAATGTCTGTATCCAAATGGATTTTATTGTGTACATATATGTGTATATATTGAGTGTATGTGTGTATATGTGTGTGAGAGTTGATAACTATTGAAGTTGGGGGAGAAGCCCATGAAAAGTTCCTTATAGTCTTTTCTCTGCTTGTGTTATTTTGAAATTTCTACTATAAAAAAGTGTGTATATATACATATATAAATATATATTGTATAACAGAATAAGTAATAGAAAAAACATGTATATATCCTAGCTTTGTCCACTGAAGAACAGAAACTAAAAATGAACCCAGAGCAAAGAGCACCCCTAGTGTGTCACATCACAGTCTCTAAAAACCTTTCAGTCACAAAAGGAACCAGGACTTTAGGGAGAAATGGCTGCTCCCAAGTCTGGGCAGGAGACGTATGATACGATGTTGGAACTATAGAAGACAGCTGTCAAAGATGACAGGGATGTATTGAGAACACTAAGAAGCCAATCTGAAGAGGTAATCACTGGCCAAAGATGGGACAATTTGATCAGCAGTAAGGAGTAAAGGTAATAAGAAAATTGATAGAAATCATATCAAATATGTTTAAATCCATGATTACATAATGATAATTAGGAAAAAGCTCATTGATTACCTTTGAAGGGAATGAGCTCCTTATTTTGAAAACTGGGAAACAGAAGGAAAGAACCGACATGAATCCTTGACTGTTCTGCATGAGCCATATCTCAGCATAGGCTGGTAGCTGATCCCAGGAAACCCCTCTTTATGGAAGTCTTCTACCAACTAAATGAAGAAGGAATGACATAGTTGAATAGCACCATTTTGCAGCCGCTATTGAAATGAATACATTAGATCCTTATGGCGCTAGGTGGATGTCATTGGTGGCTGCTGACATCACTGAGAAAGACCACCAGATATTATGCCCCACTTAATGGAGGCATACAACACCACCCACTGCAACAGATGTCAAATTTGCATCTGACCAAGCCTCAGGTATAACTACCAACTTAGAAGAAATATACATTAAATGACACTAGTGAAATCTAGATGGTGGGGAACTCTTTAGGCAAAACGCAATTTCTTCAACAACAAAAACCATCAAGAAGAAAGAGGGAAAGATGGAACAGGAATCTATAGACTTAAAAGAAACAAACAATTCCAACAGGCAGGTCTTATTTGGACCCCAATTCAAAGAGGCCAAATATAAGAAAAAATTTTTACAACGTAGTTGAGCAAATGTGAGCATTGACTGAAAATTAGGTAATAGTAATGGCTAATTGTTAATTTTTATTTTTGTGTGTGTTTTTAAATATGAGTCCAATTTTCAGAGATATATATTGCAATACATTGAAGTGAAATGACATGATATTTGAAATTTGCTTTAAAATAATCTGGGAGGGTAAGAGTAGTGATGGTTTATAGATAAAGCAGGATTGGGCATGTGTTCATAAATGTGGAAATTTGAGGAGGACTAAGTACATGAAGATTCATTTTATTCTTCTCCCCACTTGTGTATTTTGATGTTTTCTATAATAAAAAAAAATTTAATGATTCCTTTATTGGGACACCTGGGTGGCTCAGTTGGTTAAGCATCTGCCTTTGGCTCAGATCATGATCTCTGGGTCCTGGGAATGATCCCCACATCAGGCTCCCTGCTCAGTGGGGAGTCTGCTTCTCCCTTTCTCTCTGCTTCCCCCCGCCCCCATTCATGCTCTCTCTCACTTGTGCTCTCTAATGTGCTCTCCAGAACATTCAAGAGCTCGAGTCAGGGGAGGGGCAGAGGGAGAAAATCTCAAGCAGACTCCCCACCGAGCACGGACCCTGGGGTTTGATCCCACTACCCATGAGATCATGACCTGAGCCACAATCAAGAGTCCTACGCTCAACCGACTGAGTCACCCAAGTGCCCCTCTAATACAAAAGATTTTTAAAAATACATTTCCCCCCTGAGGCATGAAAAAGCTATTTCATTTTGGATTTTTCAAAATGGGGCCTATAAAGATTTTTATTTTTCCTGATAAGCATGTCACTCTAACATAAAGATATGTGTCCATATATAATACGTATACATACAAAATATATATCACATATATAATGTGTACGTATATATATACATGTGTGTGTTCTGCTCTATCTGCCTTTGCATTCTCACAGCTCCTTCTGTGCCGAAGACTCAGGACCTCACACCACTGTCCTCTCCAGCCCCTGGAGTATGTGGTCAGCGTTGAAAAAGCTATGAAATAAACAGGAAAGGCTTCAATACATGGGCTGCCCTCAGGCTTAGCCGCTGTAACAGCGATTTCAACTGTCTTCAGTACGCTAGCAGGTTGAAATCGACTGTACTATCCCTCCATTTGTAAAGTATAAAATAAATTAGGCTTGGTAGTGTGGCAGAACTGACTGGTCCGTTGATTCATACCATACAAAAAGAAACATCCACAGTCACTCAGGCACTTAGAAATTTTACCAGATTACGAGACATAATTCTCTGATGCAATTTCTTTTTAGAGCAAACTCATTGTTATTGTCAGTAATTCAAATGACTAGTTTCCAAAAAAAAAAAAAAAAAAAGGTGCTACTTGCCAAATTGTTGCGTTTATGGAGAGCTGTGGACAACTCGCTCCATTCTAGCACACTCTTAACATTTAACACTCTATCTACTCCCAGAGCCAAGCAAGGTCTCTGATTCATCACAGCTCTTCCTGTAAACTTCACTACAAAAACAGCTTCTCTCTTATGGAAATAAAGGGGGGGGGAGTTAAAGGGGAAAGCTTTCTCTCTCATTTGTCACCATTGCTATTACCTTCGAAATAGCTGGACCTCACAGGAACCCCACCAAAGTGAAAAGTGTTTTATGCCAATGCTATTATCAGCGTTAGCTACATTATTGACTGTGATTCGGAGGCACACGAAATTAGAAACCTGTGAAGGAAGAAATTTATTAAATCACTAAAAATAGGATCTGTTCTTTTAGGGTCCATATTTCAAAGAACGGGGAGGGTTCTTTGTTCTTCAAAGCTGTCGGTAAATGCAGCGCAGATTACAGGATGAAACAAATAATCCCCCATTTTACTGAGACCCTCTTCTAAGGGCAAACACAGAGCTTTAGAAATTCAAATTTGCTCATCCACGAGGAAACGAGGAAACGTATCCACCTTCATGCTTTCTTGCTGATCCTACCTAGGGCCCACAGGGCCCAGCGTCCTGGTCCAGCGGGCCGAGGCAGCACAGACGTCCTCGGGGACGCCCAGAATCTGCTGGGTCTTCTCTGCCTTCTCTGCCCACGTTCTCAGAGAAGCATCAACAACGATTCATGAAGTCTCTTTTGAGAACCGCGAACAAAACCTAAATTGCGTATGGGTGTCAAGTCTGCAAATAAGTCCAGGCACCACAGCAACCGTCAAGTCTGAACCGGATGCCGAAAAGAGCCCTGTAATCTTTAATATTTTTAAAAGTTAATCAAGGGCTCGGCAAATGCCTCGCCTGCAAAGCAGGGGAACCCGTGCCATCTAATCACAGCCGCCACGGCAGCCAGGCAGAACTCTCCCCAAATGCCTCCAATTTCGACAAGAGGGACCCCCAGGAAGGGGGAGCATTTCTGCCTTCATGCCCGTTCGGTTTTTGGCCTTGTTTCTGGGCCTTCCGACGAGCATATCAATTAGTGGCTCCAATTGTGAGGGTGGTTTTTTTTTGTAATTCAAACACCTGTCCACTAGAAACTGGATGGAGGCCACTGAACAGTTGTCAGATGGTAACTGTAATGTTTATAGATCCAATCCATAGATCTGCCTCCATGTTGCGGAAAGTGCCAAAAAGTTATATAGCCAGACATCTGGCAACTGGAAGAGTGTCTGTCTCTTTAGCACTCCGCCCAGCCCTCAAACTTCTATTTGCACGCGCTGTGCCGGCCTCGGGAAAGCAAGAGTTATTTTAAAATTGTCAGCTCCCTCATTTCTGCCCACGGAGTTGTAGCAGCAACTTCTGGTGACTTAACCCTCCGCCAGGGCTACAGTCAAACCGAGAGAGAAAAGAGTTTCCAGACCTTCGTCTTCCCTGTATCTGTTTCCGCTGCATTCTCCTGGTTCCTCGATTCCTCAGTTGGGCCAAAGACAATCAAACGGCCTCTCTGGGTCTCCCCGGTGCCGAAGTCATTTTCAGAAAGTCATCTGAGTGTTTGGAGAAGCATTCAGATCCATTTAAACTTTGGGGGACCAGATAGGGCTTTGTAGGAAATGTATTTATATAAAGAGCCCTCATGGCCCGCAGAAGTTAATATACTTTGCCACCTTCGACCTTTTCACTGGGAGAGTCACCGAGACAAAGGAAGATGAGGGTAGGCACGCTCATCCTGTCCATGCGCTTTCCATGATGATCAGTAGCCTGGAATACGAGGGAGGGATGGTGGGGTGGGGAAGAGTGGAACGTGTATGTTCATGCCTGATGGAACTCCATAGCTTCCCACAAAAGGCACCTCTCTCTCTTTTTTTTTTTTTTTTATTCATTTGGCAAGCATTTCTAGGCTACATTCGTACACGTGTTCCCGAAAATCCTATACCAAGTTACGCGTGGAAATATTAGACCACAGATGTCTTTAAAGGGGGAATTCTGACTTCTGAGAGTAGAGGAAGAAAACCCTAATTCACCCTCACCTTTGCCGTGTTTCTGGGGCTTTGCATACAGCCTTTAATTTCCTGATGTTCCTTTGCAGCCCAGGACAGATGGAATCCACCCCTCCTCTGACCAGAGAGCCCGCCCTCCCTGCCAGCCTGAGTCCTCCTCACGCAATTCTCTCCAGTTTCTTATGATCTCTGCTCTACCCCACTTCGTCTCTTCAGGAAGCGTTTATGGTAGCCACAGGCCATTGACCAGCCCTGCTAGGGGCAGGAAGGGTTAACAGTATTTTTATTACAGATGAGGACAGGAAGGATCTGGAGAGAATCCCCTCAGGTAACACGCAAGGGGAGAGGCCTGATGTTTTGGCTATTTGCCATTAAAGCTCATTAAAATGACTCCATGGCTATGTCTAATTCTAATGAATAATTAATGCTAAAACATTAAGGGCTTCGGAATCTTAATAGTGATGGTGACAGAAGGCATGGGGACCAGACTCTATGGCTGTCCAGTCGCTCCTGTTCTTGGCTCTCTTCAGCTTCTTGCCCTCAACGGTGGGGCTTCACCTCACTCTCTCACACGGCAGTCGGTGACACGGTCTCAGACGCGACTCCAAGCATTGCTAAAACATCCGCGTGGGGGGGAAGAAGTCGGTAGCACAGGCTCGTTGTACAAACACGGCACTCCAGCTTCCACAATGACTCAATAACTTAAGCAGAACTTACACTTGCGCCTTCCGGTATCAACCAGGAGATACCTCAGTGAGTCAGGATTTATAAATAGAATCCAAATTGACATAACTTCTGGGTTAACTCTATAATAATGGGAGTCTCAGTGTTTCTACCTCCAAATCAGTTCTTTATCTCCAAAATCAGTAATTACTCAAGCTATGGAAGCATTTTCTGAACGCTTATAACTCAAAGAGGCATTGGCACGCTTACCTCAGCTTCTAGAACTCCTCAGCTGGCGGCAGTGACATCTCATTCCCCTTCTAGCGGGGGTTGCAGGATTAGCTCACACTACAACTCCTGTGTTCGTGGGGAATATATCCGTGTTGATGAGGTTGAGCCCTCTCTCCCTCCTCTTCCCCTACCATCCCCCTCTTTCTACAATGCCCTGAGCTGGAAAAACGGTGGGCTTTTACTTTACTTTTCCAAGGTTCCATTTTCTTACTACTGTGGAGCCGTGGAGTGGGCTCACCTGACACTGGGAGATAAGGGAATTTAGAAAATCTGCTCTCAAGACAACAGCCTGACTTGTGAGGCTTTAGTCTGACTTACTTTGAATTTCAAAAGCTGAATACTGCCTAGATTTTTACCTTTACATTCTTTCAGTAAATGTTATAAACTACCTCCTCCCCCCAAAGATGGTTGTCTGATGGAGGAAAATCCTGCTTTCGGAAAGGTAAAGAGGAAAGCAACAGTATTTAAAAACCAATTAACCCTCTTACACACGTATTGATATAGGACGACTCGCATGCCCTTCCACTAAAAAATGCACAAAGTGGCATTGGGATTTGGTGCCAAGATGTACTGGAAAATGATCATTAATTTCTCTTCTTTTTCAGGAAGACTTTGGATGACCTATATCTGGCACTCTATATAAGAAGGAGAGAGGTCAGGGGACATTATAGAGAAGTGAGGCAGGAATACAAGAGGCATTTTACAATTTTGTAGACATAGAAAAACTAGTATCTTTTTCAGCAACCACTGCATGCAAATGTGCGCACACACACACACACACACACACACACACACACAAACATAGATACAAACTCACTGGCCGCAATAAACAGTAAAGCCTAATTATTATACCCATTCCTATTTTAGAGTAAGTGCCATTGAGCAAGAAATAGTTCTCTTTTTTGTTTTTTGGTTTTTTTTTTTTTAGGATTTTATTTATTTATTTGAGAGAGAGAGAGAGCTTGCGAGCCGGGGGAGGAGCAGAGAGAGAGGGACAAGCAGACTCCTTGCTAAGCGTGTAGACTGATGCGGGGCTTGATCTCCACAACCCAGAGATCATGATCTGAGCCGAAATCAAGAGCTGGCTGCTTGACTGAGCCACCCTGCTGCCCTGAGCAAGAAATTATTCTAAAGAGAAGATAAGACAAATGAGAAAAAAAAAAGAGTTTCAAGATTTAGGAAGATTTTTTAGAAGTTACTTTTTTGATAGCCTCTATAACTTTACTTTTCTACTTAAAATTGTTACTATGTTTTTATCACAATATTGTATGAAAAAGTTTTAATCAAAAACTTTATACATATGTATACATTGATATATATAATCATATCATATGTATCATATATATGCATTATATTATGTATTATATGTGATATAAATATATCTCATATATGTGTATAATTTATATATATATAAACTGGATGAAATTTCTCACTCAACGAGACTTTAATCTCCCAGCAGGCAGACTTTCAGAAAGCTACTTCTGAACCAGACCTGTGCTCCTTTAGTTAAAGAGTAAACTTAAACTTCACATTTAAGTTAATTAAGCAAAACCTGGTCACATGATCTCTGTTAGGCTAGGAAGACCTGAAGACACTTCCTCAAACAGCAGAGAAACCATCCTTCGTTTCAAAATAAAAATTACTTTGTTACTGCTTCTCTCCAGGGAATACAAGTGACAGTGGTATCTGTCTGTCCATTTCTGTGCAGGAACAGACGGGAACGGTAAGAGATGGTACGAATCCCTCCATTCAGACTCATGGGTCTCTCTAGATAAATATATGATAGGGAGGGTGGGAGGCTTTTGACAAGCAAGTCTACAAAGGGTTTAATATCCAGCAACACTAAAACCCCCAAGTGGTGGAATCCTTCACATGTTTTACCCATCAGGTCCAACGACCCTCTCTGGCTCAGCTGTAGCCCATCTGAAAGATGTGTGCGGAGTTGCAGGCATGAGATTTGCTTGGAGGGAGAATGCATACGTTCCACCAGATCCTTGAATAGGGTCAAACCTCCTCTGGAAGCTAAGAACACTTCTTCAGGATAAAGATTGGGGTGTACTAGAAAGGTAATAGAAGTCACAGACAATTGTCGTTGTTGACTCTTTACTGTGTCTCGGCAACACCACTTGGGGGGCTGTCTGTATCCCAGGGGTCAGCAAGACTACCCATTGAGATATGAGTAGAAAACATGGCACTCCTATTTATATTTATTTATTTATTTACTTATTTATTTATTTTTAAAGATTTAATTTATTTATTTAACAGAGAGAGAGAGAGAGATTACAAGTAGGCAAAGCAGCAGGCAGAGAGGGGAGGAAGCAGGCTCCCTGCCGAGCAGAGAGCCCGATGCGGGCTCAATCCCAGGACCCTGAGATCATGACCTGAGCCGAAGGCAGAGGCTTAACCCACTGAGCCACCCAGGCGCCCCTATATTTATTTTTATCCTGACAAAGAGAGAACTTGGCATGACTGGTATTTAATACACAGATTTACACCAGCACCCTCTCCCAATCCGTGTATTCAGGGGTCCTGAAGAAAGATGGGTTTCCACAAGATGCAGGGGTTCTTGGCAGTGACCCTATCGTTTTCTAGTTTATTGTGACTTATAATTTCCATGAACCAAGTGGATTTGCAGGCTGCATTTTTTTTAAAGAGTAGACTGTTATTTTCAATATTTTATTTATTTATTTGTCAGAAAGAGTGCACAAGCAGGGGGAATGGCAGGCAGAGGGAGAAGCAGGTTCCTCACTGAGCAAGGATCCCGATGCGGGACTCCACCCTAGGACCCCAGGATCATGACCTGAGCTGATGGCAGATGCTTAAACAACTGAGCCACCCAGGTGTCCCACGAGTAGACGTTCTACACTTTGTCACAACATGGATGTGACAGAAATGTTTGGGTCCACACAGAGGTTCTCACATTATCTCCTGGAAATGTGCTGTAAGAGTTACTGAGATTAACAATGAATTACACACATACACACACACACACACACACACAACAATGAATTACACATTTTTAAACAAAGATAAATGTCTCACATTCACTAGTTCTTTTTTTTCCTGTGATAAAATGTGGTTGTCTGTCAATAATATGTTATCTAGATTTTTTTTTTATTTTTTGTTTTTGAATCAGCACACTTTATCTGCATCTTGCAAATAAATGTGACCAAGCAATGAAAGAGAAAATAGGTGTTTTGCAAAAGAAATCTCTGGTATGGAAAGAGTGTTTTTAAAAAGGATGTTAGGTGCGCCTGGGTGGTTCAGTGGGTTGGGCCTCTGCCTTAGGCTCGGGTCGTGGTCTCGGGGTCCTGGGATTGGGCCCCACATTGGGCTCTCTGCTAGGTGGGGAGCCTGCTTCCCCCTCTCTCTCTGCCTGCCTCTCTGCCTACTTGTGCTCGCTCTCTCTCTCTCTCTCTCTCTGTCAAATAAATAAATAAATAATCTTTAAAAAAAATAAATAAAAAGGATGTTAGAAGTGTTTTCACCATCATAATTTTTTTGCTAAAAATATCTGTTTCCTACCAAAATTTTTCAGTCTAGAAACAAACCCAGAAGCAAAATATTTTTTATCCATTTATAAATCTTTCAAGTGAAGAGAATCACAGTATTTTGAACCTGTTCAGTAAAACACAATGATTTCTGATTATTTTTAAAAATAACTGACTGAAACCAGAGAAGATAGACATTTCCTAACTGAATTTCAACAAGCTTCTCCATAATTGATGTATAGCTTGCAAATTTTAATAAGTGGTAACTGGAAATTTATGTCTTTTGTTTGGATATCTATATCTTAGTGAAATATATATAAAGCTATGATGGTCACTAAAACAAAGTAGAAACATACCTGAAAATTAATTACAACATAGTGCAAAAGCAAGATTTTCAGAAAAATGAAGCATTTTCAATCACATTTTTTTCATTAAAATGTTAGTTCAATATAATAATATAAAATGTTATTTTAGTAATAATTTTCTGAGTGCAAAAACGCATTCTGTATTACTAATGAAACAAAATGAAAGTACTTTCAAATATTATTTATTTCAGTCATTTAAAATTTCCATTTTTTGTGTATGCTTTATAACATGTACAATGGGTTAGTGGCATGCAAGTTAATTTACAAATGTAGAAATATTTTATACCTATATTAAGATAGGCAGGCTCGAATGTTTTTACTGATCAGGAATAATACGGAAGAGATTGGGACTGATGCTGTAAACCCTTGGTGTATATTTTCCTAATTAATCCTCATAACAATCCTGTGAGGGAGGCATTATTATTATTCCAACTCTACAGATCAGAAAAGGGGACCAGAGACCTTCAGTAGCTCAGTAGCTTGCCCATAGTCACAGTTTGTGGATGCTTGATTGGAAATTTGTAAGACCTAGGATCTGACATCAGAACCCATGTTCTAAGACTCTGCTTAGAGCAATGTCTTAGCGGGTGACATTCTTAAGGCCCCAGAAAGACTCAAAGTTAAGTCTAGTGGCAGTTGACAATGGTCATATCCCTTAGGAGTCCAGTTTGCGTAGGGGCCCGTTTCCTCACATCTTACTCTAATTGTGTATCAATGTCGATTTCAGGTTAAGGTTGAGGCTATGGGTTGGAAGGTAGGCTAATTATTTTTGCTGTTCCCCTCTCCTATGGGAAAACCTATAGCCTGGAACTCAAGGCTCTAACCAAAGTACCGCACATCAGCTGCTGGCAGCGTGTTCTAATTACAAGGAAAGAACTTCAGAGAAAACAGTTACTTCATTACTGCCAGTATAAATTCAAGCCCCTCCCCCCCAACGATAGCAATATGACACCTACAAATTTTATAGCCAACTACAGAACTGACTGGGGAGGGCAGCAGCGTCCGATTGGATCTTTGCTCTATCAAAAACATTTCCTCAACCTTTTATCCAGTCAATTTATGTACAATGTGTAGGAACTTCTGAAACGTGGGTTACTCTGTGATGGGCAGTGATGACTGCAATGGGGCCATTATTGTCCATCATGTCAACGAGTGCTCTTTAACAAGGAGATTACTGACAAGACGGAACGTAATGACAAGGAAGAAAATGTTAAAATGTTACTATCTATCATGTCAGCTCACTGTCCACTGCCCAGCTAAGGTCGCCTTGTTACAGAACCCTCCTAGGCTAGCAAGCTGAGGCCACATATCTCAATGAAATAACCCCGTCATTTTTATTTTATGCTTATTTTCAAAATATACCCAAAGGCCGCAAGCACTCTAATGTGTCAAGGTTTCGGGCAGCAGTGAATTTCCGTGGCAGTTATAAGCCTCTGAAACAGGGTCTTATAATGGAAAAACTGACAGACCCTTAACTATAGCAGCACTAACAGGACCCACTATGATAAAAGCTCGCTGAATAAAGCACGATTTGGCCCAATTATGAAGGGCTGCTACAAGCTCCAATAAGCCTGATGTTCATTCTGACCTAATAATTTGTGCACTTCAGGCTGAAGGTCTTGGCAGTTTCTAAATGGTTTCCTTCCACCCTGAATGTAGGCTGCATGGTGAATCCAGGTGCCTGGTTTTGATAGCCCGGTCCCTACGACTGGAGACTGACTCAGTGAGTATGTAGTCAGCCTTGTCCGAGAAGGAGAAAAGACTAAGTGGGGGATTGTGGGTGAAAGGTGAGTGCTTCACCGGTATGGCCAATGGGCAGCCGTGGTCAGCAGGTGTAAAAAGGCAGTCAAATGGTGGCTAATAGAGAGGAATGGAAGGCAGAGTATTCTATCAACGACTACACATGTATACATCCTGGGGTGAGGCATGGTGCCAGGCTCCAGAGGAATGACATAATCACTTCCTTTAAGGAACTGCTAGTTTAGCGAGAGAGAAAAATGTCAAGAAATAGATACAAATTTTGTGTGTGTGCTGCTTTCCCCTGGGCTAAGATAGGATGGGAGTGCAGAGTACCTTGACTTCCCCATACCACTTGTCACCGTATCATCCATCTAGCCAACCACACACCATCCTGCCCATCTATCTGTGCATTCATTTGACATTGACCAATGGTCTTACATGTGGAGCTCTGCTTCCTTCCAGGACTCAACACTGTCTCCTTCAAGTCAGTGTCTCTCCTCCCTACTTTCTTATTCCCATTTCAAGTATTGGTATTCTTCCATTCACCCTACATCTCTGCCACCTCCACATGCTGAATCTTCCTTCCCAGTCCTGGTTGCTTCCGTTCCCTCCTTCCCATCCCCATTGTTACCACCCCTGTCCAGGGTCTCAGGCGATGAGTGCCTTTTGCATGTATGTGCTCAGTGTTTGGCTCCAGATTGAATTAGCTCACACACTGACCATTAGAGTTCTGGTCTTCCATGCTTCCTGTCACTCTTTATCATATCATCCAACTTCATTTGTCTATGTTCTCCTTTTGATGGTTTAATAATTAGTTCCATGTGTTTAGAAACCTTGTTTTGTCCACTGCTGAAAAATGAAATCCATGCCTAGATGGATTGTATGCTCTTTTACTCATGCCAGTAAATACTAAATGAATAAATGAATGAATGAATGAATGAAAGTTTCCTCCAAATTCAGCACAGCGTCATCTCCTACATGAAACATTCCACGACCTCCCCTTCACAGCTCTGAATATTTTATGTACATTTCCTATATGGTCCAAAAACACCTATAACATAACTCTATCCAAATGCTCACAAAAGCCCATTTTAAACATGATTTACTTGTCAATCTGCCACACTTGTCCTGAGAACCTGGGGGTGGGGTTGTCCTCTCCCATTTGGCTTTGAATCCCTAGTGCCTCTCACAGAACGAAGTATACGTTTGTTGAGTGACTTATTAAATAAGCAAATAAACAAATGGGTTAAAGGAATAACCATGAGCTGTCATCATGTGAATGAACTCTGGCTACCAGAATAGTCAAAGACCAAAAAAAAAAAATGTCATCACTTAAGATAAAAGAATTTTCAATCAATTTGGCTGTCACAACTATGAAATTACTTTGAATATAGACTTGATATTTTCAATAGAAGAAGCACAGATATCTGGATTGACACCTGTTTTGTTTGATTCAGGCCAGGAATAAGCCTGAGACCCAGAGTGTAATAAACTATCTGCATCACTGTATACCAAAGGCCTTTCAATCAAGGTTGCATATCAGCCATTCATAGACCCTCCGGCTCAAGGGTGCCCTTGGGAAAGCACCAGCACAAGAAAGGAAGGACGGATCTGTGGAAGCATTTGGTGCCTTGATAACAGCATAGTTGACAAAAATGACACAGTATTTGAGTGGATGTTCACAGTTTACTAGGTTGGTATTTCTGGCTTTTGTGTCACGTGGCTCATGGAATTGGCCATTGATTTGGTTAGACCAGACTCGGTAAGTGGAGGCATAATCTTCCAAGACAGGAGCTCAAGGACCTGCCAGTGATTTGTACTAATGTGAAAGCTTCTCTTTCTCCTCCTGTCTTTATTTCTTCAATATTTCCCTTCCTTCCTCTCAATCTCTTTCTTGTGATTCTCCATTATTGAATATCTAATATACTTTGGGCTCAAAGCTTGGTCTTTTTGTTGTTGTTGTTGTTAAAGATTTTATTTATTTACTTGACAGACAGAGACCACGAGTAGGCAGAGAGACAGGCAGAGAGAGAGGAGGAAGCAGGCTTCCTGCTGAGCCGAGAGCCCGATGTGGGACACTATCCCAGGACCCTGAGACCAAGACCTGAGCTGAAGGCAGAGGCTGTAACTCACTGAGCCACCCAGGCGCCCCAAATCTTGGTCTTTAAAGGAAACAGTATGAGTATTTGCTCCCAAGAAATCTACAATCCATTTGGAGAACTAATTAAATACACATACGGTAATAATTCAAATATGTGCCATTAGAGTGGTTCTGAAGAGCTATCATTCAGTTCACAGATACCTTGTGAGTGTGCAGCAGAAGAAGGCCTGTGATGGGCATTGAGAATATAACGATAAATAAGGCACAATCCCTGATCACCATATTACTTTCCAGCCTATTGAGGAAGATTGGCATATGAATATATTACTATAAAATGAGCAGTATTAAGAAAAACACTCTAGAAGGACAGATGAGTAACATGTTATTCAACTGGGAATTCAGAAATGGCTTCCTGAAGGGATAGTTTCTGAGTCTAACCACTGTTGTTTCTCTCGTTTGTTTGTTTCGAAGTTTTTATTTTAACTCCAGTTTGTTAACACACAGTGTTACATTAGTTTCAGAGGTACAATATAGTGACTCAACAATTCCACACAACACCTGCTGCTCATCACAAGGCACTCTTTAATCCCTATCACCTATTTAACCCATCCTTTACCCACCTCCCTTCTGGTAACCATCAGATTGTTCTCTGTAGTTAAGAGTCTGTTTCTAGGTTTGTCTCTCTCTCTTTTTCCCTTTGCTCATTTGTGTTGCTTCTTAAATTCCACACAATAGTGGAGTCATATGGTATTTGTCTTCCTCTGACTGACTTATTTCTCTTAGCATTATACTCTCTAGCTCTATCCATGTCACCGCAAATGACAAGATTTCATTCTTTCTTATGACTGAGTATACACACACACACACACACACACACATAATATTCCATCATCTTTGTCTATCAATGGATATTTGGACTGCTTCCACAATTTGGATACTATAAATAATGTTGCTATAAATATAGGGGTGTATGAATCCTTTTGAATTAGTGTTTTTGTATTTTGGAGATAAATACCCAATAATGCAATTGCTGGATCACATGTAGTTCTATTTTTAACTTTTTGGGGAAACTTCCTACTGTTTTCCACAGTGGCTGCTCCAATTAGCATTCCCACCAATTGTGCATGAGGGTTCCTTATTCTCCACATCCTCGCCAACACCTGTTGTTTCTCGTGTGTCGTTGATTTTGGTCATCCTGACAGGTTGAGGTGATAGCTCATTATGGTTTTGATGTGCATTTACCTGATGAGGAGTGATGTGCATCCTTTCATGGGTCTGTTGGCCTCCTGGATGTCTTCTTTGGAGAAATCTCTGTTCATGTCTTCTGCCCATTTTTAATTGGGTTATTTGTTTTCTGGATGTTGAGTTTCATAAGTTCTTTATATATATTGGGTACTAGTCGGTTAATGAGTGGAACTATTGTTGATGTAATTCAGCTATCATGAGCACTTAATATGTGCCAAATATTATTCTAGACACTGTCCATATATTAGTTCCATTTAATCCTCACAACTATCCCATAAGGTATATACTATTATTACTTCCATTTTATCAATAAGAAAACTGAAGAACAAAGCGGTTAAATAACTTGTTCAAGGTTACATAGCTTATAAGTGTTGGAATTCAGATTCAAGCCCAGACAGTTTGGTTACTGAGCCTGGTGATTGTGCTCCACAACTAACAGCATTCAAAAACACCTCGAATAAAACTGGGAGGCAAACAATAATCTGGCAAAATATTTTCATCACCCAGTTGTGTTAATACTATAAAATTTTTTCAGATTTTTTTAAAGAGTTAAGCATTCCAATAGAAAAATTGAAAGAACATTAAAAGGAAATTCCAAAAGAAGAGGTAAAAATGATTGTCAGATATATGGAAATGTTTACTCTCACCTAAAAGAAACACAAAATAAAACAAGATCTCTACTTTGCCCATGAAATTGGGAAGTATCAGGTAATTATTGCTACAGTCTTTCTGAAAAAAAAATTGACAATGCATCAAAAGCCTTAAAGTATGTATCTTTTGGTTCAGCAAACACACCTTCAGGATTTTATATAAAGGAAATTAAAATTCATATTCAAACAATTTTATCAATAAGGCTATTTATCACAGTAAGGTTTATATAACTATGTAAAATTGGCAATAATGTAAAGTCCAACAATGGGGGACTGATTAAATAAACTGTAGCATGGCTACACAATAGACTTCCATGTAGCCACCACAATGTAATCCTGAAATGAATATTAAATGACATAGGACGTTATTCATGATTTAGATTAAGTAAAAACAATCAAGTTATAAAGTAATAGGTAGAGCATATTTCCACTTTTATAAATGCTACATTTAATTATAGAAGAAATGCCAGTATTGCTCATCTCTGGGTAATGATAAAAGGAAAGATTTTTATGTTCTTCATTTCGTTTATCTGAATTTCCTAATTAAATTATATTGTCTTTGTAATAAGGAGAAATGAGCAGACAACTCTTTTTTTGAGGTGAGTTATGTGATGAGAGCAGGGAAGACACCTAGGTAGAGGAAACAATACAAACAGTATGGCTTGGGGTATGTGATGGGAGAGGGGAATAAATTCATTTTTTGAGAAAAGTGAGAGAGATAGCAATGGCTCTGTGTGCCATGCTAAGGAACATGGCTTAGTTCTGAAAATAATGTGACAGTGATAGGTGTTGAGCAAGAAAGTGGAGGGAGATGGCCAGAGCTCCATTCCAGGACAAGCACTCTGCAGGCAGAATGGTGAGGGAAAGCTTGGGAGGAGCCCAGGGTTATGGTTTTGCCACTGTAAGGAAGGGATGGCGGAGGTTTGACCAGGATCAACAATAGAAATAGAGCAGAGGCAATGCATTTGGAAAAACGAAATGTTTAGGAGGTCATTTAGATAGTTGAGGAGATGAATTCAAGACTGTGAATGATTAGGGAGTGACAGAAAAGAAACCTCAATCTGTGCTTGGATTTTCATTCTGGGTACATTGAACTTGAGGTTCCTCTGATACACCAGATGGTGGATTGAACAGTTCAGACCAAGAAGAGATACTTCTAACATGGGTGACCATGGAAAATTTTATCTGGGAGATGAAGAAATGTAGATAAGAAAGAAAATATAGGAGGAGTGGAATTGCTAGAGGTCTAGATGCTACATACAAGTGAAGACAGAGAGAGGCACACAATCTCAGAGTTCGGACTGGCTGAAGACAGCTTGTGAAAGAGAGTCATAAAAGAAAATCTGGAAAATCTAGAGCCAGATCAAAAACACTGGGACTTTTATGTTGCTGTTGGTGGTGGGTTTTTTTCAGTGTGTGTGTCTGTGTGTGTAATGCTACAGAAAACAAAGCTCATTTGAGGCCACAGAGGTTTCACATTAGAAGTAGTGCTAATTACAATGGCAATGGTGTTCGACAAAATAAAAATATTTATAGTCACCATTTTAAAAACACTTCCTGTTTTAACACATTGTACACTCACTGGGAGTCAGGCATTATTCTCATTTATGATTTAGAACAATTCTCTGAGGAAGGCATCATCACCCTCATTTGTAGATGAGGAAACATAGGTGTAGACAGGTGAGTAAATTTGCCCAGAGTTACATAGCTAACGAGTGGCAGAGGCTGGTTTCAAACTCAGCTCAGTTAGACACCTAAGTTCGCAGAAGTGACTACCAGCAATGAGGAAATCTAAGAAGGCCTGTCTGAGACACAACATTTGAACTGGAAAGCAGACCAGTGAGGTAGGAGCAGAAAGGGCATGTAGTGAGTGGGGTGTGAAAGGAGACCACGGAGGAAGGCAGGGCTGGAGATTGTGGGTCATGCAACTGGTGTGAGCGTAGATTTGACTCAGAGGGCAACAGGAGCCCAGCAGCAGGTCTTGAAGACGTGACATGTGTGTGTGATGTGGTCAGATTCATGATTTTAAAGGATTACTATTGGGAATTTGCTAAACAAATGGGGGTGAGGTGCAAGAAGCAAATTGTGTGAAAAAGAATAGCAGGTGGGAAGGCACAACATTGAAAAGAACTCTAAATGAGTAGACTCAAAGGTTCACGTAAAAGAAGATGACAATGAGGCTGATGATTTCCCAAGATTTTAGCTAAGAGTTTCAAACTTCACTCAGTGAAAGGAAAGGAGGAATTTTCAGCAGATCAAAGACATGATCAGATTTTCATTCTAGAATCTTTCTTCAACAGCTGTGAGGAGAATAGTGGGGCCAACTGTAGACTGGGAGACCGATAAGCTGGACAGAAGTGATGAGAGCCTGAGAAGGCAGGGTCAACAAGGAGGTCCAGAGGGAGAGGATTTCAGAGAGATTAAGATGGGAGAATCCTTAGGATGTCAACAGGTATATAAGGAGGATGTTTTGTTGAGTCATAGAAATGTAGGCTGCACATTCTAAATGCTTTACTACAAAGGAAAGTATATAGAATGGAGGCTAGAAGAATGTGGAATCCAGGAAAGATGTTCTTCAAAGAAACAGAAATGGTAAGTGTGATTTTGTCTTCTAGGTCAGAGCTAACATAGAGGAAAGGGTCGAATATACCGGAGAGCAATGATTGAAGGTGCAGTTCTCTAGAGGGATGGGAGAATGGCTGTCCTGCCACTGCCTGAGAGCCAAATTGCCTTCTTCAGTCTTCTCTGTTTCAAGAGCAGCTTCGTCTATGCATGCATCTTTGGTCACCGATTCTGCCTTTTGACATTTTAACTTCATTGACTAATACTAACTTCAGTTTCTCTATCTGTCTGTCTCTCTCTCTTCTCCTTATGCTGCTTCCTCCCAGCCCCATCAGTTGGAATCCACTGGGATCACCTCAAACATGGTGTTTCTCATTTCAGCGCCTGGGGGGGGGGGGGCAGGGGTCTCCAGAGGAAGCTGCTGAGCTGCTTTTCGTAGATGTGGCGGAAAGTGCCTCTTATCTCTAAGCTTTACTTCCTGTGAGGTAAGTACTCTTATCTCTGTTTTTCAGATGAAGAAATTGAGGCTCAGAAAAGTTTACTAATTTACCCAAGTTCATGCAGTCACTAGGGTCATTGAGCTGGGATTAAAGCTCTGGAATGGATGACTCAAAAGAGCCCACTTATCATGTGGTGGAGGTCATTTTTCAGTGGACTGGGGGACTGAGGCTGGAGGCAAGGAAACCTGTGGAGAGATTTTATGGAAACCAGTCCTAAGTGGGTAAAGGAGTAATGGCACTGGGAATAGAGAGACAAGGTTGGAGCTGTATTGGGAAGCAAGCTTTAGGCAGAATGTACCAGACTCCATCTTGAAGAGTTGTAGGGCAAATTGCTTGAGGACTCTGTCCAAAAATGGCATTATCTGTGCCCCAGATCTTGGTTTCTAAGTAATATTCCAGCCTTGACTGATTCCAAGGCTGGGACAGAGAAAGTACAAGGTGAACCTGGAATGTCTTATTGCGCCAGAAAGCAGTGACGTGTTCAAAGATTAATGAGATCATGTCCAAAGGACACAGAAACCACAGGCTAGGAGGGATCTTCACTGGCTGAACTGGAAACAATTTGAGCAACAACCAAAAATAAGGGGTATATAAAACAAAGAGAAGTCATGTATCCATGATGATATGAGGGGAAAGGGAAACAAAAGCAGGGGCAGCTGTTCTTTACAATAATGGACTTTACATTTCTACAAATGTAGAAGATTGATAGAATTAGAAAATCACCATTTTGCAATCTCTAAGATAATAAGTGATTTTAGGCAAGCATTGTCAAAGGATGCTAAAACCTTTGGGTGGGTGGTTTTTGGGGAATAGAATATTCACACAGACTGAAAGTACTATCACAGAGTACTTATTAAGTACAAAAGTGAAAATGTATTTTTATACAAGTATCAAATTTTAAAAAGACAAATGATCAGTATATATCTCTTCATGTGATGCAAAGGGAAAAATAGAATATCACTTGTGTGATATTCTTGCCAAATGCTTACTCTAGGTCTAAGCATGAGGAAATAAATCCAGGATATGGGTTAATCTACAACACAAATGGCCTGGACTCTAAAGGTTTCAATATCTTAAAAACAAAAAAATATTGAGAAGAGAGGTTGACTGTTCTAGATTAAAAGAAACTAAGGAGACCTGACAACTAATTACAAAAAGGGACATAACTGGATCCCAGATTTGTGAGGATTATAAAAGGCCACTTTGGGATAACTGGAAAAAGTTTTATATAGATGACATTTTTAAATGGATGTTTGGAATTTCTAGTTTTTGTCTGGTGTGTAAGGAGCTTGGAAGTCACCACTCCATTCTAACAACAAGGGAAAAGCTGAACAAACTGAAAAGTTAACAAATTTTCTTAGATCTGTAAATGAAGGGAGATCAAAATACTGCCCCCAAATTGGAAACGCAGACAGGTGGATACAGAGAATCACAACTTAGCACAGCAGGAAACCCATGAGTAGAATCCTCTGCAGAAACCAGGGCTGGGCTAGGAAAACCTGAACCATAATTGACAAATTGCTGGAGGCTCCATGTGGACAAGTCTGAGAGTCAAAAACTCCAGGGAGTCTTCATACTTTTTTGAGTTTTACCTGTAGGAGTTCAATCAAGCTCTTACAATGAATATCAGAGAAAAATCCCCTTTCACTTCCATCAGGGGAAGGAGAAAAGTAACCATTTTGCAATATGTCAGAGCATTCTGTTTTTCTTCTTCTTTTATTATTAGTATTATTATCATTATTTTTAAATTAAATCAATAATTTTGTTATTTGAGCATAGCTGACACACAATGTTACCTTCCCTTCAGGTGTACAGCATACTGATTTGAGAAGTTTAGATGTTATTCTATGCTTACCACAAGTATAACTACAGTCTGTCTGCGTACAATGCAGTTACAATATCATTGACTATATTTCTCATGCTGTGCCTTTTATTTCTGTGACTTATTCATTCTGTTCTTCTTAAGGATGTTTGTGTGCAGAAGAAGCTAGTGAACCAGAGACTAACCTGCTTGGGTTTTATCATTAACTTAACCAGCTGGAGAAAGGGAAACATTCAACTCCAGCCTGATCTAACCATTCTATTTCACCTGGTAGGATAGCGTGGGTAGGGAGGAGTACTCAGGAGCACTTGTGAAGTTCATAGTCCAGAGTCTCAGGCTCACTAAAGGACAGAGGCCTATGAAAGGATTATGGGATGCTTCCCTCCCACACCCCACCACGACATTATTAAAGGCCTATTTATTGCAGTTCCTCTTACTCAGTACCTCGTGCCTGGCTAGCAGGGAAAATAAAAAGTTACAAGACATACTAAAAGACAAAATCACAGCTGGAAGAGACAGAGCAGGAATTGGATGAGGCAGCTAAGGCAGGGATGTTGTTATTGTCAGTCTGGAGATTTAAAACAACTCTCATTGATATGCAAAGGCCTCTAATGGATAAAGTAGACAGCATACAAGAACAGATGAGAAATGTAAACAGAGAGATAAAAATTCTAAGAATCAAAAAGAAACACTAGAGATCAAAATCACCCTACAGAAATGAAGAATACATTTGATGGGCTCATTAGTAGACTGGACACAGTCGAGGAAAGAAGCTCTGAGGTGGAGGATATCTCAATAAAATTCTCAAAAACTGAAAAGCAAAGGGAACAAAGACAAAGAAAGAAAGAAAGAAAGAAAGAAAGAAAGAAAGAAAGAAAGAAATGGAACCAGGACAGAATATCCAGGAACTGTGGGAAAGCTGCAAGAAGTATAACATATGCACAGTGGGATGTCAGAAGGAGAAGAAAGAGAGAAAGGAATAGAAGGGATATTTGAAGCAAGAATGGCTAAGAATCCCCCAGATTCATGTCAGACACCAAACCACAGATCCAGGAAGCTCAGAGAATACCAAACAGGATGAATACCAAAAAACTACACCTACACATATAATTACACACATATACATACACATATAATATAATATACACATATATATTATATACACATATATACACATATAATATAATACACATATAATAACTACAGAAAGTTAATGATAAAGAAAAAATCTGGAAGAAGGCAGAGGACAGGAACACCTTACCCATAAAAGAGCAAAGATAAGGATCACATCCAACTTCTCAGAAATAATGTAAACAAGAAGAAAGTGGAATAAAATATTTAAAGTGTTGAAAGAAAAAAACCCCACCAACCTGAAACCAATCTTGTGTTTCTTGGATGTGATAATGGTATTATCATTAAACAGAGGAACATTCAGTTCCTAGGAGACAGATGCTGAACTGGTTAGGGATGTGACTTAATGATGCCTGCAATGTTCCTTTCAAATATGTATAGAGATACTTTCAATTAGTAAATTTAAAAAAAAGTCTATTCTGTTAACAATAATTATAGTAGAAAATTACCTATTTAAAAGGAGCAAAAGGAGAAGTTAAATGATAAGAATGGCATTTTCGAATCTGAGGATCATAAGAGAACATTACCATCTCTCCAAAATCTGAATTTCTGCATATTCTAAGATGGAAATAGTTTATTGATCAGGATACTGTAGACTGTAGTGCTAGGTGTATTTAGTAGAAATAGTTTAGACCCAGGAATCCAACTCCTACATATTTACCCCAATGAAATGGAAACTCTATTCACATAAGAACATGCAAATGTTTATGGCCCTATTGATAATCACCCACTCTAGCTACATCCCAAAACTCTCCCAATGAGTGAATGGATAAACTCTCTGTGTACCATCCTTACAATGGAGTACTACTCATCAGTAAAGATGATGAACTATTTATACATGTAGCAAGACGGGTAAATTGCAAAAGCAAAGTAAAAGAAGCCAGATTTAAAGGTTTACATGCTGTATGATTGCATTTATAGTATGATATTCTTGGAAAGACAAAACTATAAGACAGAGAACAGGTGAATCATTGCCAGTAGTCAACTACAAGGAGATGGCATGAGGGAGATTTTTAGGACGATGAAACCGTTCTGTATCCTGAATCTGGTAGGGGTTATAGAGCTCTATCATGTGTTAAAATTCTTAGAACTGCATCCTAAAAAAGGTCAAATTTACTATATACCAACTTAAAAAAGGAAAAGGAATAAAAATTCTGTAACACTTGAATTCTAAAATTTTAATATAACATTCAAAAACAAAAAAAGTTAACCTTTTATAACTATATTTATATAACATTAAGGGGCTCCTGGGTGGCTTAGTCAGTTAGGCATCTGTCTTCGATTCAGGTCCTGATCTCAGGGTCCTGGAATCAAGTCCCTTGAGTCGGGCTCCCTGCTCAGCAGGGAACCTGCTTCTCCTTCTTCTCCCTTTTCATGCTCTCTCTCACTATCGGTATCTCTCTCTCTCTCAAATAAATGAATAAAATCTTTAAAATGAATAAATAATAAATAAAATTAAAATATAAAATCATTACCACCTGTAAAAATTCATCAATCTATAGACTGATGATTTGTGTACTTTCCTGAATGTGTGCTATACTTCAATGAAAAATTTAAAGATATAAAATATACAGTTTGAAAAAATTTTTTGAATAAAATCTATAGTTTGTTTGCTCTAGCAGACATGCCATTTTACAGGTGAAAATACTATTTGGTTGGTTGAGTAATACGTTAGAAACATCTGCAGGTCCAGACTCAACGATTTCAAACTAGAATCCTCTTTTTGTTACTTCAAACTTTCCCTCACTTCAGGGCAGAGTGAAGGGGCAAAACTACCACCTAGCTGAATTTATGGCATGAAGGAATAGATGATTCAAGTACTCTGGTCTTCTCAGCTGTTTATCACTTAAACTATCCCATGACATCTGTGTGTCTGTTGATTTTGCCAGTAGAACAACCACTTCCCCTTGCCCTTTGAAAGGTTACGTTATTATTATGCACAACTTGAACTGTGAGTACTGTTCTGGCCAAGTAACCGAGTCTCAATGAAATGCCTGACAATGTGCAGATTCTAGAGTTGAATAATACTACAGTATGTCTTGTGTTTATGTCGTGTTGCTTTATTTGTCTATAGGGTGGAATGAAAGAAGAAATTTACTGAGTATATAGTAAATGTCAGGCACTGTGCTCTGTATTTGTTCATTTATTCAATTCTCATAATTACCAACTTAGCCAGGGTATGTATCCTCTTTTCATAAATATGGAAAATGACTCTAGACTTTTCCAGTTGAAAATGAATGGTATAACCAGCACCCAGCTTGAGAGCCTCAGAACCAGAATTAGCAAGGCAGTCTTCAACCTACCCCCAGACCAAGAGTGGTTTCTGCTATGAAGACAGTTTCACATGAAGGTTAGGTGCCATTTATAGGGTTGACAGCACCTTTTGCTGTAAGACGGGGTCCACAGAGCTCCCTAGAATATGTGTTTGTTTGAGGAATGTATGGTATTTTTCTCCCAGGAAGTGATTACATCGGTGGTTGCCTGAGGCCATTAGTATCAATATCATCCTATCTCAGCCTCAGGAACACCAGGCTCCATAAAAATCCTATTGCTTCAGATATGTTGCCTAAATTCCACCAAGTGATGGAAATTTGTCCTCAAGTGACAACCTCCTTACCACAGGACTTATGGACCCACATACTTGGATTGCTTCCATGGACCAGTTCCAGCTGTCCCACCTTTTGATGATTTATTTCAGATACCTTCCAGGCTTTAGCTAGGAACTCTACCATGAAAAGACAGCAGGAATTCTAGGGAGTTGTCATGGCAACCTCTAGATATCATCTTCAGAATGCCCCATGGCTGTTGAGTCCAGATTTATCACAATTATGTTTATATATGGAAGGCAAGCTCTTGCATGGGCAACCAGACCCCAGTAAATGGATCTAATTTGTAATTATATGGATCACTCGAACACTGCTGGCAGCAAGATTTTAGGAACCGCTATTGAATGTTGGCTTATTGGGGGCTGTGTGTCATATTTACATGGGCCTATACCTCAAAAACAAGTGGAGAGAAAAAAAAAAAGCTATCCAACCTTTGCATTGTGTCAAAGAAAATCTTCAGAGGTTGTTATGGAGGCATTTGATGAGAAATTCGTATTGGCTGCCCTCTTCTCCCTAAAGTGAAGAGGGTAGCCTGAGTCTTCCAGAGAGTCTCATTGTATTTCCTCTTTGTCTCATAATCCATGCTTAAAACAATGGCAGCACAGAGCCCAGTTACAGAGTACCTGCTTCCAAGCAGGATGGCACTGGCTCTGCCCAGCGTCTTGTGCAGTGGGTGTTTGTCTAGCATTGTCATTGCAATTTTTATTGCATCTCATGATGTGCACAGATGTGCTTGGTAAGCAACCCAAGAGGAAAAGAGATTCTGCTCAATATCCCTGTTCCCCAATGACACTACCTTATAGAATCACTTTCTGGGCTACCTCCTTTGGGATGCTGTAACCATTTAAAGTCTCTGGATTTTGGTGTTTTAACAAGGGTTTAATTACTAAGGTAAGTGTATGCACCTGCTAAGGCATTCCTAATTATTTGATAATGGTGCAATCTTTCTCAATACAGCCAGTTTTGTGGTGTAAGCTACACTAATGAAGCACACTGAGAGAACACATTCCCCCAATGTTGGGAGAGCTTATTTAAATTAAATAAATTTGCAAAGGACTGAATTTTTACCAGTGGCCTCAACAATTATGCATCGGTATTTCATGCTGGAAGCCAGTATGCACGGTGTCAGAATAAGGCCCTTCCTATTACTTTTGTTCTTCCTAGTGTCTTTAAGTGAAATAGCGTCACTCTTAAAATTTTCTTTTCCACATCCCTTCACATACCCCTCCTTGTTCCACCCCCTTCTTCTTCATTTTTTAAAGAAAAACTAGCTTATCTCTTTTGTTGTTCACTTGGCAACAACCGATAGAAACACTGTTTTGACAATGCTGAAAGTTTTTTTTTTTTCTTTTCCACCTGATTCTTACCATTGCCACATGTGGTCTGTAGTGGTTTAGTAATAAGATCTTTGCTATAGCATCTGCAAATTAGCGACTTGCATTGCAACATCTCTGGAAACTTGCTGATGGTTTGCAATTGTAGTAAGTCAAGAGTTGACACTGTATCCAAGTGTTTCAAACTTTGTTGTTTTGGACTAAAAAAAGAAGATTCCTATGGGCAGATGGTTTCCAAATCCCTGTTAGGAGCTACATTAGCAAAAGGCAGCATCTCATTTCTTAAGCACACACATTCATTTCAGTACACAATGTGACTCTGGGAAGAAATATGCACTCTTCTAAAAGGATTCCATCTATCTTCTCCATTCCTAGTCATTTGCTTTTTTGTCCAAAATGTTTTGGTGAATTCGGCCAGTTCACCAGTTGTCAGAAGGCCATCATTAACAGTTTTCCACAAAGGATAAAAAGAACACCCTTACTCACTTAATTTTCTGGGATTTTTATGTAAACCAAATTGATTTCTCATAATTTCCCAATAAAACAAGAACATTCCTTTAAATACCCCCCAGACCTCCTACTGAGGTTTTAAACTACTTAGAAATGACAGCCAAGACAAATGAGGGATGGGCAAGAACACATACAAACGAAAAACTGTTGCAAATAAGGGTCAGACGATTCCTAGAGTGTTCAGGACCCAACCTGGAGGTCTCTTAAGGAGAGTTTTCAATTAGGCCGAGGTTCAGATGCCTCACATGCCACCATAGTTACGTGGAGCTTAAATCACACAGGTCTAGATTACACCGTCCTTGTTTTATCACACTATCAAACAGGGCTAGAGAGTGTAGCAACTGGGGACCCGTAAGACCAACCAGAGGCATGATGGGAGGGGCCCGGGTAGTAGCAGAGAGCATAACGTGCAGTGCCAGGCAAATCAAAAGGCGGAGGGGGCCTCCCAGCTGATTCCTCCGTGTCCTAGAGATTTCTGTTATTAATGTGGCTTGGGGCATGTACTGCTGATAATTACTGCTAGCTGGAATAATTAATAAGAATAATTGCTTGGCATGGAAAGGGAAAGGGAAGCTCTGGGAGGAGGAAGAAGCAGGCTAGAGGAGCAAGAGACTCCCCGAGCGCATTTATATAGACAGGAAGTTCAGCAGCAAGCATCCTGAGAATCGAGGAGTTGTCTGGATGCCAAGGGCGAAAGTTAAGAGATAGCAAGTAAGGCCAAGTTTGATTGTCTTACCTTGGAATGCAAAGGATAAGAAGCCTGTCACAGCTTCAGTGAGAGGTGACTCCCTTTGGAAATAATAGGTGGAGATTGTTTTATTTAAAAAAAAAAAAATACAGTGCGAAGGGAATGAAGATGTGGCCTAAAATGAGCAGACAGGTCTGCGTATCCGTTATAAACCCTGTAGTGATAGCAGGAGAGCCGCGAAAAAGGAAGAAAAGTAAGAAATGGTGCCCCATTGAGAGCTTGGGAGAGTTTCTCCCAGCTTAAAGGAAGAGAAACATCCATTAGAAACCAAGCCTTGCTGTTGACAGTGTGTAAAAATAACCACAATTTTAACGTGATAGGGTGAATTTTCTCAACACTACGTAGAGTTGCCAACGCGGTTCTTGATACTGTAGCTTTCTATATATTACACTTAAATATTCCCCCAAAGGCAGGGCAAGCAGATGCTTGGCAAAACTTAAAGAGGTGAGGAAACTGAATGTGAAAACTTAGTTGTGAGCAGCATGTGGAATCTGGCAGCCAGAGGTCTGATGATGACGTACAAGCCCAAGTGCAGGGTGCTTCCTGTGACCTTCCCCAGGAGACAAAGCACCATGTGCAGTGTTGTGTTGGGAGATAAGAAGAGCTCATAAAGGCAAGGGGTGACAACTTATGATTCCCTTTTCCTATAGGAACCATACAGGAAGATCAATTATAGCCCCAAAAGATGCATTTAGCTGATTATCCCCTACCCTACATTTGATGTTAATTATCACATTTTAATGGATCATGACCTTAACTCTGTCTTCTTCTATGTCACATACATAGATTATAATTGTAAGGCCAAAGAAGGGATGCCAATAACAAATGTATGGTGCTGGGGCCTTTCCAAGGTCATACTGCTGCTCAAAGTGGGGGTGATACTCCCCTCACTAAGCCCCTAGCAGCTTGGGTTAGCAGCCCCTGCCAGGTAAGGGGTCTGTATGCTCAAGGATAGCTGTTGCTCATTTTGGGTTGAGTGGCTTTGTGTCTTCAAACATTTAGGGAATTCTAAACAGCAGAATCCTAAAGGACCAACCCTCTTTAAAGGATGGGGCAGGAGGGCGAAAAGAGAACCAGACGTGAACTAGGCTCCCAGTTTTAGGCAAGGAGATAAGGCCTGGTAGTTCCACCATGTGATGGGATGCCTGAAAGTGTCCAGGGGAAGGGCTCAGCCCAATTCCGTTTTGAGGAAGCTGTGCCCACCCTAACTGCATGTGGCATTTCTTGGCAAACAAGAAGCTGAACTAGACCTTGAAGGTGTCCCCAGATCTCCAATCAATGGTGCTAAAGAGTGTAGAGACCAGACACGAGATGGGCTTGGTGGTATTTATTAATGGATATGACAGAGTTAACAGAATCCAGTGTAAACCTTGAGTGTGTCTTGGAACCTGAGAAAACACTTCTGGTTAAAAATGCATTCGGTGTTTGCTTTTCTCACAGCTTTGAAAAAGTATAGTTGGAAAACTGTGTGTAATTACTGGCACAAACAAAAGTTGAAGTGGAGCATGTGGACCCGTGCAGGTTAGAGAGTGAGGCAACAGTGAGAAGCAAAGAGTGGGATTGGGATAGAGCCCAGCTTTGGAGAAGTCATGAGTCAATCCTTAAGAAGAAGGGGAGAGGACACTCAGCACCCTTACCATCCCATGTAGTTTTAGAATATCCAGAATCCCCAACTCAAGAAGAAGTTATGCCAAAGAATTGAGAGAAGACTCTGTTAGCAAGGTGCAGCAGAAAGTTTGAGGGCTTCAGGGTCAAATACATAATGGAACTAAGTCTTGGCTGTGTAGCTCCCCACAGAGTGACCTTGGACAAGATACATCGCTTCCATTGAGTGTAGACAATATATCTACCTGGTAGGATTGGCATCAGAATTAAAGTAAAATATGTAATACACCTAGCTCGTTGCCTGAGATATAATAGGTTCAATGTAGGTTTGCTCCCAATTCCTTTACCCTTCCTAGACATTCAGGGCCTTGCTCCCCTAGTCTTCCTATCACCCTCTTTCCAGTTCTCCACTAGTGAGTAAATAACAACCGTAATGATAAGAGGTTTGAGAAGGAAGATCCTTGACTCTCTGCCCTTCAGAGTTTGAGCCTGAAGTCATTCCCCTTTTGTGGTTATGGTTTCCGCAATTCTCACTCATGTTCCACCAGAGTAGTGGCCTGGTCTATCTAACAAATATTGACTGAGTGCCTCCTAGGGGTCAGGAAGTGTGCCTGCTTCCAGCATGACCAATACCTTCACCTTCTCTAGATACCAAGACTGAAGCTGTCACAGGGAGAAATACATTGAGGTGATTCCTTGGCCGTATGCTTCTGAAGGGAAGCCTGCCCACGGAAGGGTGATGACTTACAGAGATAGTGCTAAGAGGAGATCACCAGTTGGTTTGGAAAAAAAGATCTTATCCCTTAAGTCCAACAGTTCTAATGTGCCTATTATATGCCTGGCATTGTGTTAAGTGCTTTCCATGTACTAACTCGTTTAATCTTCATAACAGCTCTTGGAGACAGAGATAATCATCACTCTACTTTAGAGAGGATGAAACTGAAAGATACAGGTGCTAGGGACCTTGTCTAGGTCACAAAGTTAGTTAGTGGCCTAGCAGTCTGGTTCCAGAGTCTTCCCTCTTTACCCCTACAACAAGCAATCACGCCATCATGTACCCCTGCTTACTTCCGTCTGAATCTACAAGGAGTGTTCATCTTCCCTATAGTCAGATTTTTCTTTTTAAGGATGCTCTTCATGTTTGTTTTCATCGAATTTAATCCCTATTAAAGTTTTAGCTTGGGAGCAGAGGGTGCTATCTACTATTTTACAGGGTATTGGAGCTGGTAAAACATGTTACCGTTGCTAAGGTTTTGGGGTAGGTAGATGTCTTTTCTGATTTCTCGGTAGAGAGGCCCAAGAAGCCGGTAATAAGTTTCTGAGTTATCAAGAGACCAGATTCAGCCAAAATGAAAACTTCCAATTTTCAAGGAGGGTCTTTTTGTTTAGACCAATCCTGGGTCCGAAATGGAGTCAAGCAGTGCTGCGGCAGTACCCAGTCCTTCCGGCTGAGTAGAGAGGGGAATGTGAGTTTCCCAGATGCTTTAGGATACATTCCACCCATGAATGGAGCTGCAGGGTAATCTGAAGTCCCAGGGGACCAGTTCCCAAATATAAGTTTTAACTTGTTTACCTTAAACTTGGAACCGATTATAATAGTGCCCTTGGGATTCTGCCACTGGCATTCAATCTATCCCCATCTTCTAGGGATTGGGGCACATCTCTTCCCAGCTTTGCTTAAGCCTGCATTATTTCCCAAATGCTTCAAAACTGAGCCAAATTAACCCTGTCCCAGAGGAACAAACAAAACCCTGGCAGGGAAAGGCAACTTTGAAACCTCTTCTCCCCACGGTCCCTCAGGGAAAAAGCCACATCAGAGGGGACCAGTTTTTTAGCCTTGTCTCCCCATTCTACTGTCTGGCTCAGACCAAGTAGATTTTGCTCTCTCTCCTCAGCTGTTTGTCCTTTATTTCCTCATTTCTGTTTGCTGACATTGAGCTCCCTCTCCCCTTTCAGAATGAAGGCTCAACTTTATAGAAGCCGAAAGAGAATAGTGATGTTTTAAATTTAGACACTTGAGAACCAGGATGAAGTCTCTTTTATCCATTGTATTAGCTCTAGTGTTTAGCAAACTATGTGTTCAATGAATTAATGGAATCAGAAAGCAGAACAGGGTCTAAGGAATGGAGAATAAACATTTCTATATACGCAACTATAGAGATATTGAATGGCTTAGTTTTCTAAAAAATAGCTTCCCTATGAATATATCTTGTGTTCCTGGTTTAAGTGGTCTCCATCAGCACCTGTGAAAATTTTTCTTAGCGACATAGGAAACCAGCAGCCATCTACCACAGAAATAGGTAGGCATAATGTGGTGAGAAATAGTCTGGACATTATTTTGTTCATAGCTCCCTATCCATGAAGCTAAGAATAAGTCACCCCATTGGGATCTCAAGTTCCTTTTCTTTAAAATAGAATGTTTGGGCTAGATGACCTCTAACAATGTATCAGTTAGGATGCCCGAAGGTACAAGTGCCAAATGAATCAAGGAGAAGTGACTTCAATAAATAATGAGAAGTCCAGAGGCAAGATGGTTCCAGGGCTGGTTGGTTCAACTATAACCTCAAGGGCGAAGGCCTTCTCTCTTTCTCTTCTGCAGTCTTCCTTACATTTATATGTTTTCTTGCAAGCTGGTTCCTTTCCTGGCTGAATATGACTGCCACAGGTTTTATATGCAGGTGACAACATTCAGAGGAAAAAATAGGAACTACTTTGTCTTATCTCCCTTCCCAAGAACAGACCTTTCTTTATGTCTAATCAGAGAGATTGTATCACAATCACTTGGTATAAATCTGCAAGGACTTAGATCACTCTCCACTCACTGCTGTGGGCTGGGGAGGGATTGAGACTTCTGTGAAGGGCAGACCAGCTCCAAGGAGCTGAATAACATTGAGGTCCAGCCGCCAGGGAAAGTACAGGGTGGCTGTTGGCCGGGAGGGTAATGGGATCCGCCACAAATATTATGTGATGCAAAGTGAGTAGGAAAGATGAGAAGCAAAGTTTGATAGAGGCAAAGGAAGGCGGAGACTACAGAAAGGCCAGGATCCCACAGGAGGAATCTTTGAAAGGCAGGACTGTCACATGTCATGAATGTTCGTCTGAAGCAGGCCTAAGTCTGCAGCGGCCAGCCCTATTTTTTAACTACCCAGGCAGCAGGCCTCTTCTGGGTGTAGGTGGGAAAAGCCTTATACCAACGTGTTGGGAGTGAGGCAGTTTTCACTCTGGCATTTCAGTGGATTCCACAGGGACCCTGAGGGATTAGACCGATGCTGCTGCTTTGTTCTCTACCGGGGCGGAAGTGATGGCACTACACCCCCTTGGTAGACCAGTTCCCCTGAGCATCTCACAGTGACTTCCCACTTTCCTCCATGTCATCTGCTCTTCTCCTTCTGGGCATTTGTACGTGTCATTCCATCTGCTTGAAGTCCTTTCCTCCACCTCTGGCTTATCCTTTTCATCCTTTAAATCTCAGCTTACGTGTCTCCTTCTCTGATCCCCAAGGTTCGGGGTTACTCCGGGCTCTTGTATTTACACCTTGGAGCTACTGTTCATACTTTATTATAATGGCTTATTTCCTGGTCTGTGCTCCCCACTTGAGAGCGTACTTCTTAAGAGCAAAAACCATGTCATGCATGTTTACTCCTGGCACACAAGCACAGGGTTAGAACATGCTTGTTAAAATAATGAGCAAATGCTCAATAGGAATGGACATAAAAGTAAGTTAGAGTGCTCGCTTCGGCAGCACATATACTAAAATTGGAACGATACAGAGAAGATTAGCATGGCCCCTGCGCAAGGATGACACGCAAATTCGTGAAGCGTTCCATATTTTAAAAAAAAAAATAAATAAGTTAGAATTGGCGGTCAAGATTTTGGAATCACCAGTATCACTGAACCATGAATGGAAACACGAAATAATTTAGTTTGAAAGGCCATCACATCTCCCCTCAGATGGTGGCTTGCGTCTAACATGGAATGTACAACGTAGGAGCAATACCTCCTGTGGTATTAGCGTGGGAGTGTGTGTGGTAGAGAAGATTCTATTGCCTTTGCTTTTCTCAAATTCTCTTTGTTTTTCTTTGTTAGACTTAATACAGCCCATCCTGTCTTCTGTTCTTAAATCCCAAATAGATCTGTACTAGTAGTACTCCTGATGCTGTTAGAGAGTATAGGATGAACAAACGTTCTCTTCTGCCTTTCCTTTATCATCCCCCTTCCTTCTCTCTTTTTTTTTTTTAAGATTTTATTTGTTTATTTGACAGACAGAGATCACAAGTAGGCAGAGGCAGGTAGAGAGAGAGAGGAGGAAGCAGACTCCCCGCCGAGCAGAGAGCCCGATGTGGGGCTCAATCCCAGGACCCTGGGATCACGACCCGAGCCAAAGGCAGAGACTTTAGCCCACTGAGCCACCCAGGTGCCCCACCCCCCTTCCTTCTTATTTCTTATTTGTTTATTTATTTATTGTAGTTTACTTCCCTCCTTCCACTGATAAACTATTACAGCTACGACTGGACAAGCACTCTGCTGGGTTCAGATGTACAGTGGGGAAATAGACATGTTCTCTGCCTTAATGCAGTTAACAGTGAGTTTATATTTTACATCGCAACAACAGGTCGGGCCAGGAGGAAGGGAGAAGGCACCCACAAAGGGGAGGAAACTCCCACATGGCAGGAGGGATTCAAAGGTGCATCACTGGCCCTTCTCCCTATAGCTTAGGTTTCTCCCAGGGGCAGAGGAGTTTAGGATCTGCCCAGTAAAAGGGCCCTGTGCAGTCTCTCTCCCTCCCCGCCCCTCCTTTCTAACTGGCTTCACCCAGACCCACACTCTCCTCTGCCCTGCAGAAGCCAGCCCGCCCTCTTCACCCCACACTCTGAGTGTGATGCTGTGTGGCTGGGACGTTGTAGTGCCATGGGAGTGTATATAAACCGAGAGACCAAACTTATTTTAGAGGATCAGAGAGAACCTTCTTGAGGAAGTGACTTTTAAGCTGAGACCAAAAAATGAACAGGAGAGAATAAGGTGAGGAGGGAGGGTTTGTGTGGGAGACGGTGTGGCTGGGAGGAGAGTCCTGAGCTTGGAGAACACTTGTGAAGAGTGGAGGAGAAAGAATCGCTCATGCAATTACAATCTTCTTGCTAATCTTTCCCCTTGTGTTATAAAGATCTCTGGGGGAGAAGAGACATTTATGGGCTTAATCATTCATTCATTCATTCAACTTACAGCTATTCTCCTAGGTGAAGGAAATACAATTCTGAGTTAGACAAGGTCTCTAACCTCAGACAGCTTATCGTCAGCTGGCGATGCAAATACACAAATAAGTTTATTCATAAAACCATATAGGAGCTCTTCTAGAAGATACAGGTAAGGATTTATGGGGGTGGAGAGAGGAATGTTCTAAGAGTAGAGAAGAAGTAACACTTGAGTGTTGGGAAATGGATGTGTTTTCACTAAGCGGAAAAGAAATCCTCATGTCCATCCTTGATGTTTTCCTTCCCCGCCCTTTCTGCCTTAGAGATCTGATGATTATATGGTGTAGAATTCTTCTGCCAGAAACATTCATCCATTTTTTTAGCCAGAGTGATGTCACCAAGAGACTATGTCTGGTGTAAATGGGATACAATCCCAAGGCAAATCAGAAATGAAATGAGATCTCTTTAAGAAGGAATTAGCCTCAACATAATAAAATAGTTACAACTTTGTGGGAGATATGTAAAATGGTTTACATCCCTGAACTGTCCCAGATGGTAAACATAAAGCAAAACTGTATCTTAAAATGGATGTGTGGCAGATATGGTTACAAATGCACAGTATGTGCCCAGTGCATATGTGTGAAAGAAACTTAACTTTCCAAAGCCTAGCTTGGTCTGGTCTCCTGGACCATGAATGTTTATGATAACGGGCAACACAAATATACCCACAATTTCCAATATACTAAGCGTAACAGAGCATCTAAAAACCGGTGGCAGGTTAAAAGAGAATGTGGGCACTGGAAAAGAAAAAAAAAATTACTAAACAGGCAAAAGAAAGTAAAGAGCATTAGACTCGACACGATGCATCAGACAGCACAAATAACAAAATGCCTGAAAAAATGTCCCTTCCAGAAGGGAGGCCCGCGGAAGGCTTCTGGTCTGCCCTCTCAGCGTGGCAGGGCCGGGTCCCCCGGGGAGAAAGGAGAGCACACAGTGGTGTGGGAAATGAAATCGAAGACGCCAGGGACCCTGATTCTGTTAGCCCAGTCGCTCCACTGTGAACTTCGGGTCACACGCAGTTAAGGGCGGAAGGGGAAAGGCAGGAAGTTATTCCTAATGAGAATTCAATTAATTCAAGGAATCTCAGAAACCAGGTGTAAACTCTGCCGGATATTAAAAGATCCCTGAGAGGAGACAGGGTTTCGGAGCGCGTCAGATCCATTTGTAAGGAGCTGGCAAATTGGCAGCCACCCCGCTGTCGCCCCAGCTCTCCCCAACGGGTCCAGATAATTACCATCTCCGGGCTCCGAGCAAGCGCGCCTTGCAAGCCGCGCGCGGAGGCTGATGAAGCCGGGGAGCCGCCCGGCCCCGCCCCGGCGGGGGTCCTCGGGCTGCCGCCGCCACCCCGAGGAGCCCGGGAGCCAGACCAGTGCCCCGGCGGGTTGCGGGCCCAGCGGGAGGACCTGGTTTCCTGTGGGTGTTGGACTCGCTGCGAGAAAATGACGCGGGACGGTCCCATGCCGGGGCTCGGAGCAGCGGGAGCTTAACACCGAGGGGGCAGAGGCTGCAAACACAGCTGAAGAACAATGTCCCGCCCAAGGCCAGCGTGCAGTGGGGCCCCCGCAGGGGCCACTCCGAGGGCCTTTAAGGACTTTATGTCCGCATGATTAGCCAAGATGAAGGGGCCAGCTGCAAACTTTAATTTCCCGATGACACAAAGGAACCATGAACAATATATAGATAGGATTTGAATTTGTAATAAGCGGTGGCCTAATCCACAGCAAAGGATAGTGTAGACAAAAAAAAAAAAAAAAAAAAGAAGCCTCCCGAAGTTTCTTAGGTTCCCCATTCAGACCTAAGACATACTCCGCCCAGAGTTGTACTTCAAGCACTAGGGCCGGCTGTGGGAAAGAAACAATACGCTTTTGCCCTAGGACTCCGGATTCCTAACAAACTTCTCCGTTCTAGCAAGAAGACAAACTGGAGTTTGTCTAACAATGTTGTGTGCACCTGGTCGGGAGAACGGTCCAGGTAGAGCAACGACCGCATTGGTCCACTGGGATTATATTGTGGGGCACCGACCTTCTTTTATTGAACACTTCACCTTCGACCAATGAGGGGAATTTTTTAAAAATAAATGATCACCGCTTTCCTCATTCTAATATAAAAACATTTGAGGGGTTTGTTTTTGTTTTTGTTTTTGTTTTGTTTTTGTTTTTGTTTTCCTTCAAATGCCATTGGAATCGAATTAGCTGCTGGAGAAGAAAAATCTCAACCTTCATCTTTGTTCTTACCCTTTCGGCTGTAATCATCTTGAAGTGTTAAGGTGAATTAAAAAAGAAAAAAAGTTTAGGTCAACAGGAAGTGTCGCGTGATGGGGAAGGGCTTTACTAGCACAGGGAAAGCCAAGGGACAAAAGGGGCCAGATGTTTTGACAGGGCACTGTGGAGCAGACAGAGTCTGGGAAAGAGAAAGAAGCATTTCAACAATTCTCAGAACAGGGGGCTTTTTGTGTCCAACACATGGAGAGATCCAGCCACAGAAGCTTCCCTCTAAGAGGCAAAAGATGAGAAATTTGCATATCTAACGGTATTGTGCATGCAACATGTTAATCTTATTAATTATGAAAACTCCCCACCGAGGGGGCATTTGCTCTGTGCTAGGAACTTTCCCTACGTTATCTTGTTTAGTCTTTGCACAAAGAGGCTACAAAGTTGGCTTTCTTAGTCCCATTTTACAGGTGAGTCCGTTTAAGCTAAGAGAACTCATTTTCCTTGTCCAAAGGCTTTCTCCCTGTTATATGTGGCAGCTAAAATTGAGGCCCAGGCCTGCATGACTCCAGACCCAGGCTCCAACCCCCTGGCAATACAGAAATCATAAGGAAGCCGCTTGGAACTCTGGGTGACTGTCTCATTATCACCAGGATCTGACTCTAGACATTGCTCCCACAGCTAAAAGCGAAACCTGACGGAAAGAGGATGGCAGAATTTTTTCTGCTCTTCCTACCTACCAAGACCGCCAATCCCACCCCAGGACAAGTAACAATCACAAAGGACTTCCCAGTCACCGTTTTCAATCTGGACTTCTTTACAGTGTTGACAGAATTCCTTAGTGGGGCTTCAGGGGAGGAATGCAGTAAGAGTGCTTTCAGTCCTGGAAGAAAGCGTCGTGGAGAGAAACTCATAGCTGGTTTTTCTTCTTTCCTTCTACAAACACAAAAGGAATGGGAGCATGTGTTTGTTGGATAAAAAAGAAAACCCTTCTGTGTGAGATGTGGGTCCGTGTGAGTTAGTCCCTGGACGCTGCAGTCAAGTCCTAACCCTCAGAAACCTTATCCTTGCGCTCTTCTCGGTGGTACTGAAGATACCTCGAGGCTGGGGCTGGCCGAGCCCAGGCTCACCAGCTGCCAGGATATGGATCTGAAGGCCTTCTGGGCACAGCTGTTGGGGAGTGGGCACTGTTCCCAAGGGGAATGTGTCATCACCCAACTGCCTGGCCAGAGATAACCGGGGGAGGGGGAGCAGTAGGGGGACGGGATGAGTGAGGCTTAAAACTCAGAGGAGCCCATTCTCACGTGCTCTCCTTTCACTGAATGTTCTTGCCTCTTTGTCCAGGAGCTCTGTCTGTCTTTAGCTTCTCCTCTGCTTTCTGTCCCCCTCTGTCCTCAAGATTCTCCATCTCAGAGCAGGCTGCTTGGTCATCCTACTAGGTTAAAGCGCTCTGTGTAGATGACCAGCCCCTGAGTGCTTCCAAATCACAATATGCCTCAGAACGATGCCTGGAAACGTCTGGGAGAGTCGAGGTGCAGGCTGGGTTTCCAGAGCCCTGTGCCCTCCATCCATCCTTCCTGTCTAGGACAACTGAGCTAATTAATGTGACCAGAGAACAGTTGAGCTGCTAATGAGTGCCAAGAAAGTGTTGGAGGTCCAAGACAAATGACACTTGGCTCATATTGTAAACAGCTTAAGTTTCGGTGTTGAAAATTACTTCGGTTTTACTTAAATCATCTTCTGTGCCATGAAGCCAATTTTGAGAATGGATGCACGACAAAGCCACCCCATCTGCAATGAATATTCTCTCCATTTTATTTGACCTGTGGTATGAGGTGGAAATGGCGGAGTGGGGGTGGGGTGCTCACAGCCCATCCAAGGCAAGACATCATGGAAGAAGGAGAGAGAGGGGGAATATGTGTTTGACAACGCTGGTTAGCTAAAGTAAGAAAGAGCAAAGTAATCAAGTTAAAACCGTGTTTCAATTTCCTTCTCTGAAGAATGTGTTACTAAGTGGATTAATGTGTTGTTTCTTTTATCTGAACATCTGTGGTAACTCCTATCTCCTGAAATGAGATGGGTCTGCTGTGTTTCAACGGAAGTAGATGACCTAGCGTTATAGAAAAATGGTAAGAGAATTTGATAACGTTTTAGGAGAAAATTTGTACCTGTGTATGTACTTTTTTAGTCACTGAGATCACGTGCTTCATCACGTGAAAAGGCAGCCGAGGTAGACACGCTGGGGGTCTGGATCCCCATGCTGCCACTTGCTGGCTATTTGACCCAACTATGTCGCTCAACCTAAGACTCAACTTCTTCCCTTACCAAGGGAGAGCGATCGTAATACCTGCCTAGGGGGGCTGTTAAAAGGAACCAATGAAATGATATGTGGTCGCTCTATAGTCTGTGTTCAGGAAGCAAATCCTAGTTCAGATCATCTCTCTCTCAGATCATTGTAAAATTAAATAGGCCAATGTGTTAAGGCACCTGCACATAGTAGGCGTTATAAGTATCGTTACTCTTCCTCTCCCCCCAGGGTGGTCGGATTTGTTGAAACATTAGCTCTAAGACGACACTCACTTTTACTTTCTATACTTCAGGTCATTTTGTGGAATAATCTTGTGAATTTTCATATTCCACCTACCTGCCACCTTTAAATCAATGTGTCTTCTGAAGGGACCACATTCTGGTTCACCCACAGAAAACAAGCAAATGCAGCCACAGACGAATTCCACACTCAGTTACCACGTTGAGGACCACGTGTGAGGATCGTGCCTTGGCTTTCCCCGGGCACCAAGTCATCCAGTCAACCTCATACATGTCCGTCTGGTTCAGGGTCATAAACCAGAACTCCACAGCTTGCCCCTCAGGCCTCCGAAATCTCTTAGAGCAAAGAGTGTATCTACAGGCCTAGCTCTATGATTTATCATCGTCCTTATGTATTCCAAGTCATGGGGATAGGAAAAAGGCACTAAATGCCAAGGTTTTAAAGACAGTGCCTCACAGAAATGACCATAAATAGCAGCTCAGGAGGCCACTTACACGAAGTTAGACCCGTTTAGGACTGGGGGCTATTACAGTGTGAGCTTATCATAACTTGATTCAAGCGCAATAAGCAAGAAGTGGGGAAGATGACCAGTCAGTGCGAGAAAGCCAAGCAGAGATCAGATAACCACATTAAAAAGATTAAAATGTCCAGCCTGCTATAAATGCCTGCTAAAATCCTAAAAAGGAGTCTGGGGAGACCCATAAAATCATAACTAAGAAAGTAAGGGAGCCCTGAAGCTTTAACCAGATGTTCCTGTGATACGAATGACTATGTGAGTAAATTTTCATCCTAGCAATACAGCTTTGTATTGATCTTTTGCTTTTATTAGTCAGAGCTGCTATGAGATTAAATATTGTCTGGGAGGAAATACAGGCTTCCCTCTCTAGAAGTCTCTTCTCAGTAACCCAGTGTTTGTTATCACAAAGCGCACGAGGGAGTTTATAATGAATTGCACAGCAGAGCGGGGGCTTGAGTCTATAAAAAGAGTTATATAAGGGGTAGCCTTATAGAGAATAACCTTATTTGGGAAGCAAGCATTGTGTGCCCCCCTGAGCGGGAAACCTACGGAGAGCTGTCTGAAACAGAAACAGACACGAGTATTTATAACCAGGAGCACAGTCGCAATATACGGTGCTAAACACTTAATCTATGGTTAGATTTTACTCCAGATCCGAGCTGAAGTCAGCAGAATTAAATCTTCAAGTGTATTTCAGCAGCTTTAAATCCTTCTGATACTGTTAGCGGTGGCAGGGTTCCAAAATGCATTCTGTTAATAAGACAGTAAAGTATAAAATCAAGTTATCTCCTTCAAGGAGAAAAACACAGAGCAAAGGAAACGAGTCTTGTAAAATTACATTCCCAGCACTCAGGCCTTTTCTACCTGAGTTCCTTTCAATTTGTTCTTTTACTACCAGACCATTCTCCTTGACAAATAATAGAAAAAGAGAAATCATCTCCCACATTTTTTTTTTAAATTTTATTTTTAACTGTGAAAGGAATAGTACCCCTGAAAAAAGGTTTAGGATTTTTCCTTCTTATCTTTACAGGTCAGAGGAGGTTAAGATTTTGCCAATCAGCTTGCGATATGCAGTATGAAGTCTCCTTGGGCTAGCAAAAACATTTCAGCAGCTGTTACCTTTTCTTTCTCATTTAACATAACTTTTGGTTTACCTGCAGCTAAAAGGAATTTAGGCAGCATGCACAGGGGTCTTTTTTAGGTCCCAAAGCAACTGTTAGTTTTCCCAGGAGCAATATCAAAAGCTTGTTAAACTACCAAAAGGAAGGAAGGAAGGAAGGAAGGAAGGAAGGAAGGAAGGGAGAGAGGGACGTGCACTACCAACACCCTTTGAACTCATGACATTGACCTGAAGCTCTATACTTGCTCAAAATGAACAAAGTCAGAATGAAGCCTAAAACTCCTTCTCCATGCCTGCTCCCACAGCCTAGAGTCTGTGCACATCTGGAATGAGAGACCACCCACCGCTCTGAGATCCCTGCAGGGCGCGCTGGGTGAGTTAAGTAATAAATTTTAACCTTAACTCTGAATTTCTTTGCTCTCATGAGTTTTAGTCAAGCTCTCTCTTGTTGTATCAATACATATAACTGTTGGCAATTTCATGTTCTTTAGGCAATCTTTTTTTTTTTTTCGCCTGTCCAGGAGTTAGAAAAAGATAGAAACTCCCTTGTGTTATGAAACTAATGTGATACAAGAAATTGAGCTGTAGCAATCCATTGGGCAGATACAAAAATACATGAAAGTATAGATTTCTGCTCCACTGAAAAACCATGTTATAGTTAGCTGAAAATTTAATACAGTATATTAATGTTTCCCCTCTAAGGTATCTCTTCATAGGTGATTTTGGTTTGGTTTCTTTATTTGTAGATGAAAATGTCTGGAAAATCTATAAGTAATACCTGACTATAATGCCTGTACACGGTGGATAGTACATACCTTGGTACCTTAGGACAAAGACACACACACACACACACACAAAACTGTAGCATGGAGAATTGTGAAATTAAGCAAAACAAGAACATTAAACATAAATGTAATTGAACCTACAATTAGAACAAAGAGACTTAGAGGGTCTTAAGATTGGTTGAGCTACACATGGTACATAAATTATTTTAGAGACTTCTCTCAGATAATTGCCTAAAATGAAACCAGAAAAGCTTTCATGCTCTTTGCCTAATTTTGCTGGATTCTGTGCAGACCCCCACATTCTAGTTATGACATCAGAGTTAACACTTTATAGATCATAATTCACCCCTTTTATCCTTTAGTCAATTTAATGAGTATAAGAAGATCCCATGGCTTTTATAAAGTTGACTTGAGAGGCATTCCAATCTAATCTAGGTAGAGCTCAAGAGATACCCTATTTACAGCAACCCAACCACAGATCGTGGGTGACTCTGGCACAGGGGCACCTTTTTGTCATTGTTGTTCATTCCATTTGCTTCAGTTTAGGGAGGTGTTATTTTATAAGCTTGTCCTCAAATTCTGGTTGTCTGATCTAGTCAGCACCTAGAGTTTCAAGTGCGTGGTTATTACTATATGGTTTCAGGCACTCCACTTCATTCTTCAGGCCTAAATTTTAAGGCTCAGCTCCAAAATGTCCTTCTAAATCCTGCTGGTTGAAATTAATCACTCCCCTCATCTAGCCTGCTGTTTGTGTCTACCTTGATTAAAGTTATTTCTGTAAGTGACTTCATGCCAACTTGTGAGCCTCCTAGACTCACTCCTCATCCTTTCTTAAATCCCTATCCCATAAAATATCTCTCATAAAAGTCCCCTGAACTGAACTGCCTTTTCTAAAAACTGGGAATTAAATCCACCCATAGGGAATGCTATGAAGACAAATGAGCAGAGGACAGAAACATATTCTAATGATGTCAGAGATGAAGCCAACACACCTGGTCCCAGAGCCTTGATAGGGTATATATGTGAAACCAAATTAACTGCAAGAGGATTTGATGAGAACAGTGGATGTTCTTATCCTCCAGGTGGCCCCTGGAGAGAATGTTAGCACCATGAGAAGAAGTGGAGAAAGGAAGAGAGGCTGCTGTTGACTCCAGTATAATAAAGCTGAGTTCCCTTCCTCTCCATTCCTCCATTCTGCATATTTCAAAATGACAATAAGGGAAATGATTTACAGCTGACTCCAGGTGCCCCTTGCTGTGCAACTCCTGTCTCAGCAGAAAGATGAAAAAGAGACCTTTTTCCATAAGCAACTCTGAGTCACATTGATATTGTTTGATTCCCACTTACAGCATTTTCTGCAGCTTGTCTTTGTTCAGTGACACTAAAATCCTGGCAACTCAGTAACTCTTCTGCTTCTATCAGAGATCAGATCAGAGCACCAGACATTGTCTCCAGCCGGAGTGAACTGGAACACACAGAGACCTAGAAGGGGGCCCAGTTGTTGCATTTTGATGCTATCTTCTGAATGTCTCTGTTATAACTTGCATCATTCTGCATGATAAGATGTCGTCTTAACTTGAGATCAACTTGAGATCCTACCACCACCTTATTGCTCAATGGTACTGTTTCCTTCTTACCACCAGCCCAGAAAGAGAGGTTCTCAAGCCTTAGGAGACGCTCTTCCCATTCAGTCAGTCTAGAGCTGTATCTAGGGATCTACATTTTATTATATAGTCCAACCCAGGTGATGCATTTTACCTGGTTGATAAACACAGTCCTTTGAGTGAATGACTTGGGAACAACCCAAGATTAAACTGGATTGTTTTCTACCCAGATTTGGGGGCACGGGCTGGTAATAGATGGATGGGGGAAATTAGAAGAAATGGTTCTCTCATTTTTTACATTTGAGGAAAGAAAACTTAAGAATATAATAATATAATTAAATTCAATTTAACAAAAAAAAATCTATTTCTTCATCAAAAGCACTGGGCTGGTTACTGGAGATTCAGAAATTGAAATTTGGGTCCCTGTGCTCAAATTGCAAACGCAGTCCTAAAAGAATTACCCTTCTGGCTCAGACAATGGATCATTCAGTAAGTTCAATTCTCTGTCTCAAAAAAGTACAAAATGGAACTTCAGGCAGAAGGTCATAGTTTGTCCTTGATGTCAAATTTCTGGTAAGTTTCCTATGCCTCCTAACTAAGCTTAGGGGACAGTTGTCTGCGCAGGTACCACGGTTAACAGGACCCAAAGGCACATCAAAGATCATCCAGCCCTTAGGGCTCCTGGGTTGTTCAGTTGGTTAAGCAGCTACCTTCGGCTCAAGGTCCTGATCCCAGGGTCCTGGGATCCAGCCCCACATCAGGCTCCGCCAGGGAGCCTGCTACTCCCTCTCCTTCTGCCTGCTGCTCTGCCTACTTGTGCTCTCTATCTCTCAGTCAAATAAATAAATAAATTCTTATAAAAAAATGCTTAAACAAAAGATCAACCAGCCCTGTCTCCCCATGTCATGGATGAGAAAACCGAAGCCCCAAGAGATTAAGGGATTTGTGAAAGGCTGCTGGTTACTTTGTAGCAGAGCTTGCACTAAAGCCAGGTCTTCCTGTCCACTGCTTTTCTCACTTTACCATATCATAAGGCTTGGAGTAAGGCTGTCCATTAGTTCATTTATCCATTTATCCATCCATCCATTCATTCTACAGATATTTAGTGAACATCTACCACATGCCAAGTGTTCTACACTGAGCATGTGAGGTGGGGGATGATCCTCTTTCTGTCTTCACAATCTTAAAATCTAGGGGGACTGAGATCAGAAAACAGCTTCCATAAAGCCAGTGTTTTTTAGTTTTTGTCATCAGTACAACTCTCATAAGCATGAAGTAAAATCCATTCATCATCTTCTGGCATGATTTTCAGATTTAGGTCATGTATCTTCCCAGCACTTTGTTTCACTATCTGATCAATTCGGATCTTTTTATTTATTTATTTATTTTGTCAGTTTTCTCCTTGAGACATCTCCACCACTGTTCCTTCCCAGAGAGGAGGCAACAAGTTGTACAAAGTGTTTTAGGAATAGATGCTCCACCATTTGGGTGCAAAGTAAAGTCTTTCCCCCCCAGCTTGCCTTAAGACAATGGCCTTTGGACCTGCAGTGACTTTTCAGAATCCTAAGTCTCAGATTCTCTTCAGGTTTCCAAGAGACCCAACAGGTGATTATCCCAGAAGTGGTTTGAATTTCTCTCTGTGAGCCTCATTTTTTGTTGTCATGCATGAAAACACACATCCTCTGTCTATTCACACAACCTCCCAAGATGGTTAGAGACTTTATTCTTCTTCAGCTGACATTTTACAAACAGAAGATCTTAGTTACAATTTCTAAGTTAGAAAGTAGTGCTGAGGAATCTCCCATCCCCAATTAGCCTTGTTAAATTACAGAAGAGAATGAAGGGGCAGTTTTGACCCTCCTGGAACTCACCACCCTTCTCTGGACTAGCCACTCCCCTTAGCAGCTGACTTTATTAATGAGCTCATCCTCTGGCTTAACTCCTCAGCCAAAGCAAATCCAAGGTAGCAAATTGCATTTTCCAGCTATAAAACCTAAAACTTTATCCCACAGGAGTCACAGTACCCTGAAAGAACTCACATTTGTATTAGAAGTAAAATGTCGGTAGCTTGGAAAAACAGGGGCCCACAATGTACCATTTCCTAGGTCACCTTCAAGGGCATTAAACTGTTTTGCCCATATGTATATATTACTTAGTGATTTTCAAAAATTATATTTATCACCCAATTAAAGGATAAACTTATTATTATTATTTTTAAAGATTTTAGTTATTGATCTTAGAGAGAGCACGCATGTGCGAGTGGGGGGAGGAGCAGAGGGAGAGAGAGAATCTCAAGAAGACTCCACCCTGAGTGTGGAATCCTACCCAGGATTCCATCCCAGGACCCTGAGGTCATGACCTGAGCTGAAATCAAGAGTCAGAAGCTTAATTGACTGAGCCACCCAGGTGCCCCAAGGGAATAAACTTTTTTTTTTTGAAAGAATTTTTTGAAAGACTACATCTCTTATATTCTCTTAAAAATAATACAACACTAATATATACTTTTTGGACACAGTGGATATATAATAAAAGCAATTTCACTAATGATCCATCTTGTCCTTAGATCCTAATAGCATCATTCATTCATTTAATTGGTGAGTGACTATCACGTACCTAATACTAGGCTATGTGTTATGAGGCATATATCAAATGTATTTAACATAACTCTGTACTCAAAAATTTTGCAACCTTACCGAAAATGAAAACACATATGAACTAATTGGAATAATAGATCTAGAAGAACCTTAAAGTCTCTCGAGTCCAGTTTCCTTTTAATAGATATCCCCGCCATTCACAAATATTTCTGACTCTGCTTTCTTCTGAGTACCTGAGACAACTGGAACTCTCAATCCCTTGAACTTTGGGTAGATTTTATGACTTGCTTTGGGCAAAACTTGCAAGTGAAGGTATGTGTTGTCACTTACTGATGGAAGCAATTAAGAGCTGAGACACAAGTCTCCATTTCCCTTTTTTTTTTCTGATATAGCAGTTGTGGGGAAGAAATCATAGCTGTCTAAGTCTATTCGAGGAGCTATAACAAAATATCACAGACTAGGGAGCTTACAAACAAGAGAAATTTATTTCTCACAATTCTGGAGGCTGGAAGTCCAAGATCAGAGTGCCAGCACAGATGGATGAGGGCCCTTTTCCAGGTCACAGACTTCACCTTGTATCTTCACATGGCAGAAGGGGAGAGCTAGCTCTCTCTGGAGTCTCTTTTATAAGGGCACTAGTCCCTAATCACCTCCCCAAGGGTCCACCTCCTAATATCATCACCTTAGGCATTAGGTTTTCAACATGAATTCTAGGGTTCTTTTTTGGGGGCGATGGAGAACGGGCAGATGCAAACATTCAGACCATAGTAATGGTGAAAAGGCAGAAAGCGTGAATCCTGTGTATGGAGCATGGAGGTCAGATGCACTGGGCCCCTCCAAGAGCCTTCGTATGAGGTAGAAAACCAGTTCTGGTTGTATTAGGCCTTGAGATTTTAGGATTATTTGTTACCAAAGTATAACCTAGCCTATCCTGACTAAATCCAACACGATGTAGGTGGGAAAATTGAAGTGTTAACCTGTGTGGTATGGAAACTCAGTGTGTTAAGAGTTCAGTGGGATGTTGCAGATTAATTTAATTTATCTAACTTGAGCTTCTCTTTGTAGGACATGTATGCCTAATCTGGAGGAAGTGGTTGTGGCCTGGGAAAGGGTATTAATGGTTGCGGTGATGAGACAGTCCAGGTCAGGAGAAAATGAACACCTAATTATACCAATAGCAGTCCTATCTTAATATGCATAACTATTGGTGCTAAGCAATTTATTTACATTATCTAATTTAATTCTCATGGCCATCCCAGTAGAAATAACAATAATGATGGTATAAATAACTATCTCAACCTTTCCTATGAGGTAGCAATGGTTACTATTTCCATTTCTTTAAAAAGTAAACCAAACTTGAGAAAGCTTTACTTGGAATATCCGGAACTACTTCCACATGCAGTGAATCCCACCTCCTCCTTTTCTCTGGGATGTCGCTCAAATGGCCATCTCTTCATTTTTCATTATTTGTAACTGCCCTATTTCTACTGGTCCATCCCTTTGCCTTAAAAAATAGGCAAACGACTTAACATTTTAAAGTAAAAAACTGTTTTAAAAAAATATAAAACCAAAGTAACTATGTCCTGATTTGCCTTCAAGTTATGCTCTCTGTTTTCACCTCCTTAACCCATTTCAGAACCTCCTGTGGTTGAGTCACCACCAACTTCCTGGTTGCCAAATTCAGTGGATGTAATGAGCCCTGTTCTTACTGGGCCTGTTGACTGGGGCTAACCTAGGCCTCTAAAGCTCTATGATCTTCTGGATCTTCTTACTCCTTGTTCTTTTTAAATCTCCACTGACCCTTTCAGAGGACATGAACAGACATTTCTGCAAAGAAGACATCCAGATGGCCAACAGACACATGAAAAAATGCTCCACATCACTCGGCATCAGGGAAATACAAATCAAAACCACAATGAGATACCACCTAACACGAGTCAGATTGGCTAAAATTAACAAGTCAAGAAATGACAGATGCTGGCGAGGATGCGGAGAGAGGGGAACCCTCCTACACTGCTGGTGGGAATGCAAGCTGGTGCAACCACTCTGGAAAACAGTGTGGAGGTTCCTCAAAAAACTGAAAATAGAGCTACCCTACGACCCAGCAATTGCACTACTGGGTATATATCCTAAAGATACAAACGTGGTACTCCGAAGGGGCACGTGCACCCGAATGTTTATAGCAGCAATGTCCACAATAGCCAAACTGTGGAAAGAGCCTAGATGTCCATCAACAGATGAATGGATAAAGAAGATGTGGTATATATACACAATGGAATACTATGCAGCCATCAAAAGACATGAAATCTTGCCATTTGTGACGACGTGGATGGAACTAGAGGGTATCATGCTTAGCGAAATAAGTCAATCGGAGAAAGACAACTATCATATGATCTCTTTGATATGAGGAAGTGGAGATGCAAGGCGGGGGGGTTGGGAGGAGGTAGGAAAAGAAAAAATGAAAAGATGGGATTGGGAGGGAGACAAACCATAAAAGACTCAATCTCAAGAAACAGACTGAGGGTTGCTGGGGGGAGGGGGGACAGGAGAGGGTCGTGGGGAAATGGACATTGGGGAGGGTATGTGCTATGATGAGTGCTGTGAAATGTGTAAACCTGGCTATTCACAGACCTGTACCCCTGGGGATAAAAATACATTATATGTTTATTAAAATAAAAAAAAATTAAAAAAAGATCTCCACTGACCCTTTAAAAGATGGTCCCATATTGGTGTCCTTATTCTTGTCCCTCTTCGTGGGCTATGAAGACAACTTCATCTATTCTTATGACTTAATTACATGTTAATATGTTACATTCCCCCCATATCTAAAGCTGTAGTGATATTCTCTCTCAAGGACTTCATAAATATATATTCTACCTCTTTGTTCATATATCACCAAGGCCCACTGAAATAATTAGGTAAACAAACAAATAAACAAATACATTCCTTGCCACCCTAAACCTTTTTCTCCTGAATTCCTTATCTTCATAAATACTCCATCAGCTAATCACTCCTTCAAATTGCAAGCCTGAAAGCCTATTTCTTCTTCTTTCCCAATAACCAGACTCCACAGCTTGAATCTGCCATCTAAATAGCTCTCAATTTCTGCATCTTATTTTTGCCATTCCTAGTAAGTGTTTAATTTAAGGTCTTGTTGCCCTCGCCTTCACTAGATCACCTCCTTAATCCCTCCAAAGCATTCTTCATACTTCAGCAAGAGAATTGTTTCTAAAGTTCCACAATGGTCACACCATTATGTGCATTGTTCCAAGGTGCTTCATTACATTCCAGATAAAATCTAAATGCCTTAGTAGATACACACAGTCTTCCACAACCTGATCTATGCTCACGTCTCCAGCCTTTTCCTCTGCTTCTTCTTGCTTCACACTTAACCTGCTGAGCCAAGCCAAAGAGGTGGTAACATGGGAACAAGTCTCTCTGGCCTTGTTGGTGTGGCCTCCCTTACTCTACTTTCACCCTTTACTCCTCCAAGTGGTTTCCTCTCGAATTTTTCAACTTCAAGTCCCAGTTCAGAAGCCCCCTCGCTAGGTGCTCCCATGTCCATACCCTTTTTTTTTTTAAGATTTTATTTATTTATTTGACAGACAGAGATTACAAGTAGGCAGAGAGGCAGGCAGAGAGAGAGGAGGAAGCAGGCTCCCTGCTGAGCAGAGAGCCCCATATGGGACTCGATCCCAGGACCCTGGGATCATGACCTGAGTCGAAGGCAGAGGCTTTAACCCACTGAGCCACCCAGGTGCCCGTCCATACCCTTTCTGTAAGCATGCATCTCTGATGCTTCTATCATATTACACGGTGGTCACCTTTTGTTTTTACGTAGTCATCACTCAGCTTGGTTCCATTTCTCCTCTCAGATTTATTTGAAACACCACCAGCCTACCTGCATTTCACAATAGACATGGCATTAGGCTTTTGAAATAATGCACAAAAATAAAGTCAACATGTGTCATCAAGATTTATAGAATGCCCACTCTTGGATCGGAGTCCCATAGCTAGGAAGGAAACACATGGCAAAGAAATGGACTTTCTCTTTTCTTGTTTCCTTATATTTTCACTTTGTCTCATTTGTAGCTGAGAAGTTGCTTCTGAACCACATGTAGGCATAAAGACAGCTTGATCTTTGAGGACTGCTGATGTATCTAGAAGGTAGGCTCTATAACTCAACCTGTTTTCTAGATGCACACCAAATCATTTAGTGCCTTGATGAAATTAAGAGGGCTAGCTGTACTTCTGTTTAATAAGGATACATCAGATTAGAGCCTATATTTTGATTTTGTGTTTGTGTGATAGTACTGTAAATTCTCTTTTTTCATTTTCTCAATCTCATTAACTTCGTTCTCGGTTGCTTCATTATTTTCAGAACTGTCTTCGGTAGCTGCACTTTTTTTTTCTAGCCAACTCATCTGTCAGCTGTTACAGTATTTTTTAATTATATTTTTCCAATATTTCTTTCCTTGTCATCATTTATTTTTAATTTACGTGCATATATTATTTTTATGAGGAAGCCCAAGAATAGCTGCATTTTACACACAATGTAAAGTTATGAAACTTTTTATAAGGTTTTTGCCTCTTGTGTCTCACAAAGAAATTCCAATTCTTCTGTTCTTCCCAGATTTATGCCAAGAAGAGGCCATTAGGAGGCACATAGATCCATGTTGGTAGACTCTGAAGGTTGGGTCTCAATCAGTGATTGACAGGGATTATCTAGCTCTGATTTTGAGGTTTTGTGTTTTAAATTGCCATCAGGGAACAGCAGGATACACTCAGCATTTACAAAATGAGTCCTTAGTAAAGCAAAGCAACAGCAAAAACCAAAACCAAAAAACCTTTCTTCAAGGTTACAGCAAACCAATCCCCTGGCATCAGGGGCTATGGCTCATGCTGAACAGGGGAGAGAAGGGGAAGCCTGACAAAGAAGGGAGCAGGGATGGAGAAGTTGAGCCCTAGAGAGCGTGAGGGTTCTGGAGGATAACCCCATCATCTACACTAGGTCTTAGATTGAATTTCAGCCTCCAACTGCTCATATTCTTTGTGATTCTTTACGTAAGTATTACTGGGACTCTAGTTCAAAGCATGGATATTCCCTGGTTCCATTCCAGGGGACAGAAAACAGCAAAATAATGATAATAATACCAGCTATCATTTATGGAGTGTTTACTATGTGCCAAGCACCATTCTATATACCTTACATATGCACTGCATCATATAATCTCATGACAAGTCTATGAATTAGGTACTTTATATTTTCCATTTTAAAAAATGAGAAAACAAGCACTGAGGATAAAACAATTTGACCAAATCCACACAGGTATTGAATAGGTAATGGATACAGGGGTTAAACTTAGGCTCTCTTATGCTAACGCTCTTGACCTTAGGTACCACACTGATAAAAATTGTTGGAAAAATATATAATTAAGAGAAATAGTGGAAGAATGGTTCCTACTCTTCCCCCCAACTCCTTACCACAAAAGCACCTCAGTCTTTCGTCTTCTCTTCTTTACTTACACTCAGATCTTTATTGGGCTCAGCTGTCTTACGGTTTTGAATAACAATTATCATATTGACAAAGTCTCAAATTTGCATCTTTAGTCCAAATCTCTTTCACAAATACTAAGCTCATATATCCAATTACCTTCCTGACGACTCCACTCTGATGCCGTATAGATATCTCAGACTTAACACTCCCAAATTGCACAGGTCTTTCCCCAGTCATAACCCTTTCACAGCCTTCCACTTACCAGTTAATGGCACCTCCATTATCCCAGCTGTTCAGACCAAACCCCTAAGTCTTACTTGACTCTTCTTTTATCCCCTTCCAATCTGTTGTCAAATTCTGTTAGTTCCTTCTTCAGATATTTTTCAGACTTTGACCCCTTCTTCTAGCACCCCTATGAAGACTGCCTAGTTCTGACCACCATTCTGTCTCATCTGAATTATTATAATCATCTCACAGCTGATTTCTTTGCTTCCAACCCCATTCATTTACAGTTATTCTATAAAGAGAAGTCAGAGTGATGCTTGTAAAGTGTAAGTCAGATCATGGCCATCCCTTGTTGAAAACCTGCAGTGGCTCCAGATTTCACCTAGAATAAAGGCCTGTTTTTATAATGACTGATAGGACCCTGCGTGATCTGACTCTCCCTCAAACATGACTTGAGAGGAGAGGATATTTTCTCTTCACTCTCCTCTTCTTCTCCTCCTCTCCTTCTTTTCCTTGGCCTTCTCTGCTTCATTCTCATCTTCATCTTACTTCAATGTTGACTTACTCCACAACAAAGTTTTAGAACAAAATGAATTCAGTGTTTGGTAATGTCTGGTGAATGAAGCTTGGACTCTGTCTTTGACCAAACAACATTCCACCCCGCCATAGACAAGAGATATGGAACTCATCCTTGACTCCCTCTCCATCGTGCATTATATTCAATTAGTCCCAAGACCATAAGCACGGCTCTCAAGTCCATTTCTTCCTTCCCATCTCCACTGCTGCTACTTGAGGGCAAGTTCTTTTCTTTTCCCATTTATATCCCCTCAACAATCCCCTCAGAGGTGTCCCTTTCAAGGCCTTTCCCTCCATCTATTCTACACCTTACACCCAAAGTTGTATTTCTAAAAGGCAAATTGGACATTATTACTTGTCTCAAAGATTTCCGTTGTTTTCCCTTTATTTATAGCTTTATTTTTTAAACTTTTCGTATCAAGGATCTTTTAGAAGTCTGACAATACATACAAACTTCCCAGAAAACTATAAGTACCAAAGTTTACATTAAATTTCAGGTGACTCACAATGCTCTGAAACCATCCAAGAAAGTGTTCAGCTCCGAGGGATTCTACGTTAATGAACCTTAGGCTGTAGGAGAGTCCTCTAAAGTTTTTCAATCTCTAGCCCATAACCAGCAGCCTCATATCCCAAGACTACCTTTATTCTTCCAGATTTAGCTCAAGTGAAATATCTCCTAATCTCCTGAGGAAGTTGATCTCTCCCTTTCTCTGCATCCAAAGCACATATAGCAATTATCACATCAGGTTTTAAATATTTCTAAACATTCTCTCCCCTAGAACTCTCAACTCTTTGAGGAGAGGGCTACCTAATTTTCTATTTATGTCTCAGTCCTACCACAGACCCTAGGATACAGTTGATATTCAGTAAATATTGACTGAGTGACTATATCACAGGTTTAAAAAAGAAAAGGATAAACGGTGATTTCTATGTTAAAGATTTGCCCATCCTTGTTTCTTCCACCATTTCTGATATTAACCAGAAAAGAGATAATTCCAGTGCATTGAACTACAATTATATGAATTATACATTTGTATATATGTATTACAACTATATATATGATGATAATTCTACACAACTGAGGTAAGTTTTCCCTAAATTCTGAGCTTTGGCATTACAGTTCTTTCAGCTGACCTTTGTCATTTCCTAATTCCAGGACCGGGATAAGTCTTTGTCTTTGGTTCCTCTTTTGATCTCTAGAGAAATGAACTTTTGTCCGGTTTTAACCATTCTTTGTCCCAACATGTTATTAGGAGCATAAGCTTTGAAACCAGTTCATTGACTCATCAGCTCTTTAACTCTGGGTTTGCAGAGTCTCTTCACTCCGGTCCATAGCTTAGAGCTGTGTTTCTCATGGAACGGTCCATGGAATCAAAAGCACCTTGTGTACTTTTTCAAGGTGCAGGTTCTGGGACATACTAAATAACACTTTTTTTTTTAAGATTTTATTTATTTATTTGACAGACAGAGATCACAAGTAGGCAGGTAGAGAGAGAGGAGGAAGTAGGCTCCCCACCGAGCAGGTAGCCCAATGCGGGGCTCGATCCCAGGACCCTGGGACGATGACCTGAGCTGAAGGCAGAGGCTTTAACCCACTGAGCCACCCAGGTGCCCCTAAATAACACTTTTGGGAGGCGGAAAGATATTCTGGAATTTGCATTTTAAAACTTTCCTAGGGGAATGCTCTCTGTACTGAAATTTGGGAAACTTGGACCTAGAACTCACTTCCATTTTCTTTTTATTGCATGAATGTAGATCTGGGTTTCATCCTTTTCATCTTGACTCCCTTTTGTTAACACCATACCTTAAATTCACCTTGACTAGTGAATACCTTCAGTTTGTTTGTTTCCATGAGCAGGAACAAGGTTAAGAGTAAGAGCTTGGAACCAGAAAAATTTGGGCTTAAATCTCCCTTCTGCCACTTATTTGCCATGTGAGATGAACTGTTCTCTCTAAACCAAATTTTCTTTAACTTTCTAACAATACTTATCCCATAGGATTGTTGTGAAAATTTAATGGGATCTTATATGTAAAGTATTCATTTATTTATTTATTTATTTATTTATTTTTTAAAGAATCTGGTGGAGTTTTTTTTTTTTTAGATTTTATTTATTTATTTGACAGAGAGAGAGATCACAAGTAGGCAGAGAGAGCAGCAGGCAGAGAGAGAGAGGGGGAAGCAGGCTCCCTGTTGAGCAGAGAGCCCGATGCGGGGCTCGATCCCAGGACCCTGAGATCATGACCTGAGCTGAAGGAAGAGGCTTAACCCACTGAGCCACCCAGGCGCCCCTGTAAAGTATTTATTTAACATAGTTTATAACCCAATCGAAGTTGGGTAAATGGTAGTTATTAGTAACAATGTTACTAGTTATTAGTTATGTAACAATGGTAGTTATTAGTAATAGTAGTAATAATAACCTTGAAATTTGTCATTTTCTCAATAAGGTATCTTTTTCATAGTATATGTATGTTTGCATATAGATATGCATATATATGAAGAATAGTATTTATTTAATATAATAATATTGTATTAATATAACTATAATGTAATATATTCATGTAAGAGGTTTCTAATAAGAAGATCATTTGCCTCTCCTTATTTACCTGTTCAGTCTGTCCTGTCATCTGATTCCCATCTGTCTGTCTAGCATTTCAACAATCAGCCTTAGCTCTGAAGTGGAGGTAATTGAAGATCAAATCTTATTCAGCACTTAGAAAATCACTTCACTCTATTAGGAGAATTTTTAAGTACTTAGATGAATCACTATGAAGACTAATTTTGAAAACTGTGTTTGATCAGTGGTACAGTTTTGGTTGATAGCTCTGCTATTCCCAAAGGAATCTTAACAAAACAGTTTCAAAGAGAAACACTTTGAAGTAAGAAAAGATTATGGGGGGAGGCAAACTTGGGGGAACAATCACGCTTAATAAGAATGCTTCATAAGGTTTCTCATTCATTAGGAAAATTAGACGAACTGTGAGCCATGTCAATAGAGCCTATTTATTAACTACTACCAAGCAGTGATTCTCAAAGATCGCTTCAATAATGTGGGGGGGAAAATGGTTCAAGGAGACTCTCAAAGATTTTTCCATGGGGGAAGAAGGGGAAAGGAAGCAGTATAAATTTGATTTAAGTCAGACTTCCCTCTCCTGAACTGAAATTTGTCATGATCCCAGCCATCCTGATGTCATCTGGAATTTCTTCATCGTTAGAAATCACTAAGCGAGAGTGAAGCTGTAACATGAGTTCCCACTTTTCAGTTTGAAGATTTCAGCAGAGACTCCATCAGCTTCTGAACTATTGCTATATCTACCTGATGGCTTTCAGGAGATTGAACTGAACAGCACAAAGAACTCCGGTGTTTGCAACGTATCAAGTGAGCCTCCGAAAGGCAGTAGTCTCCATCCCTAGTTCTTAATATGCTGGATCACAAAAGTCTTTATTAGAATGGGGGTGCGTTGCAAAAGAAGATGTTCAGTGAGAGTTTGAAGAGACGGGGGGCATTTGTTAACCCTGGTACCAGGTTTCCAGAGGGTGCTGTAAACCAGTAGGGAGCAGTGAGAGACTCCGTGTGGAGGAACCAAGTGCTGGGCAGTATGGGGATGACAATACAGAAGAGAACAGCGGCCACAAGACTGACCGACGATCACGAATCTTCAGAGAAGACTTCACCAGAACCTCTTGTCAGCTTTTTCTTTACCGGTGAACCTTCCCATGCTTCCATTTCCTTCCCTCCCCTACTCAGATTCCACAGTCTATCACTTCAGTCAATCTCCTCCTGGTATCCTCCACTTCTCCATCCTATTGTCCTTTTATAGCCATCCTTCTGGCTACATCCTGGAAAATTCAATTTACCTTTCCCTCCGCATATGCCCAGGACTGTACCCATAGCTGAAGAGAGCTATGACCAGGAGGTCTGGGGTCATTACTAACCCATGATGTAAATTCAAAGATGCTGGGCAATCGTAATTATTCCTTATGCACTGCTCTGTCCCATTCTCCATGGCAGCTTTGTCAAACCTCCCAAATCTTTAAATCCCAGTCCCTTCAGCTTCTCTTTACACCGTTAGCAAAGAATCACCTATTTTACTGGAAATACAGACAATGTTGGATATGAACACCTCAATTCCTGCTCCCAAACCCACAAAGAGTCTCACTTTATCCACCCCTTGCCTCTTCCCTCCTCACACTTGGAAAGGAGAGTTCTGGATGAAATGACTTCTGTCCGTTTTCTTTTCTCTGCCCTATTTCTTCTTCAACTTCTCCCTGCCATGGTTCTTTTGGCTCAGCAAATATTTCTCCCGTCTTAACCTTAAATGCCCTTCCCTCCCTCTTCCTTCCAAACAAGCATCTTTGTTTTTGTTTTTGGGTTTTTGTTCTTGTTGTTGTTCGTTTGTTTGCTTGTTTGTGTTTTTTTGGTTTTTGAGAGAGAGAGTGTGCCTGCACACACAAGTAGGGGGAGGGACAGAAGGAGAGGAAGAGAGAAAAATCCCAAGCAGACTCCCTGCAGAACTCAGAGTTGGCCCTGGGACTTGATCTCATGACCCAGAGATCGTGACCTGAGCCAAGATCAAGAGTCCTGAGGCTTAACTGACTGAGCCACCCAGGCGCACCCCCCCCCCCCAACCAAGCATCTTGAAAGAACAGTTTGCATTTACTCTTTTTACCTTCTTGCCTTCCCTCCCATCAGGTTCTGTCCCAATCCCAGGTTCAATCCCAAGCAGGTTCTGTCCCTTTCTAGTCACTAATTCCAAGAGCCATTTTTGGATTATTATTTAACTTGACCCAGTCACTCCCCAGCCCCCACCCGCCATATAATTCTTCATATTTTGCTCTTAATGTCCCAGCCCTGCTCTTTTCTCTCTCCTTTCCAGGCTCCTTTTCCCCTGTGTATCCCTCAAACTGTAGGTTTTTGTTTGATTTAAAGGTGTTAGATACCAGCATCTGTGTGTCAATTGTTGTTCATGACTTCCAGTGTTTTTGTTCTTTATCTAAATTATTTGTGAGAGGTATTTTAAATCTGAAGTTATCAAAACTTCATAGGCTTTGTCACAGGAATTGAAAATATTCCAAAATTTTCACTTGTGTTTTAACTGTAAAGAATATGTTAGTTTTATACTGTAAAAATCTTTTGATCCTTTCAAGTTTCTGTTTTTAGTGCCATGCTTAGAAAGGCCTTGTCTTCACTAATATTAAATAAATATTGATCTCATTTTTTTATAAGACTTTTTTTTTGTGTGTGTGAAGAAGCTTTGGGTTCACAGCAAAACTGAGAGGAAGGTGAAGAGATTTCCACCACACATGCAGAGTCTCCATGACTATCAACATCCCCACCAGAGTGGTACAGTTTTTACAACCTATGAACCTACTTTGATACGTCATTATCACCAAAGTCCATTGTTTACACTAGAGTTTACTTTTGGTGTTGGACATTTTATGAGTTTGGAAAAATGTATAATAACAGGTATTCATCATTATGGTATCATACAGAACGTTGTCTCTACCCTAAAAAATTCTCTGTGCTCTGCCTTTCATCATTCCCCTCTCCCCAAACTCTGTCAATTATTGATCTTTTTACTGTCTCCATTGTTTTGCATTTTGCAGAGTGTCCTATAGTTAGAATCATACAATATGCAGGCTTTTAAAAATTGGCTTCTTTCACTTAGTCATATGCAGGTAAGTTTCTTCCAGATCTTTCTTCCAGTGACATCCCACTGTCTGAATGTGCCGCTGTTGCTTTACCCGTTCACCTACTGATGGACGTCTTGGCTGTTTCCAAGTTTCAGCAATTATGAATAAAGCTTCTATAAACCTCCGTGTGCAGGGTTTTGTGTGGACATAAGTTTTCAACGTCTATGGGTAAATCCCAAGGAACATAGGAATATCATGTGGTAGGAGTACAGTTAGTGTTGTAAGAAACCCCTACACTGTTTTCCAAAGAGCCGGACCATTTTGCATTCCCGTCAGCAACGAATGAGTTTGTTCCTGCACCATCTTTGTCAGCATTTGATGTTGTCGGTGTTCTGGATTTTGGCCATTCTATTAGGTGTGTAGTGGTTCTATTTTTTTTCTAGCAGTTTTATGGTTTAATTTTTGAGGTTTAAACCTACAGTTAGTTTATCTGAAGTTTATTTGGGTGGAACTTTATTATGATGTATAAAAGAGAGCTAACTTTAATATGTTCCAAATGGTAAGCTGCTTGTCCCAAAATAACTTACTGAACCATCATCTTCCAAAGATATTTTAAATGTCGCCTTTTTTGTTCTATCAATTTCTCATAATATTTGGATCTATTTCTAGACTTTCTATTCTGTTCTGTTGATCTGTCCTATTTTTGTACCTATTCCTTAATGCTTTTGATAATGTAGATTTATAATGCATTTCAGTAACTTGACGGGAATATAGACTTCTAAAACTTTTTTATTGACTGGTTTTGTACTTTCATTTTTCAGATGAACTACAGAAGCATTTTGTTAAGTCATAAAGAGAAATTTGCTATTTATATCTTGACCATAATTTGTTACATTTGTAAATTATTTTGGGAAAATATGGACAGCTGTGTACTTTTAAGCTTTTTCTAACCAGATATTATGTCTTTCTTTTTTGGTTGCCAGGAAAAGATTAAATTGTTCTACCTATAAGTTTCATATTTCTTGTTAATTTTGCTGCTAGTAATTTCTATTTCTGGTTTTGGTTTCTATCATGAATGAGATTTCTGTTTTCCATTATATTTTTATATAGAAGATTTATGTGATTATCTCAATTTCAGATACTTTATAAAACATTCTTAGTAGTTTTAATAATTTTGTAGTTTATTTTGTAGGTTTTTAAAAAATGTTTTAGTATATTATTTGCAAAATAGGTGGTAACTTGCCTGTTTTCAATAAATACACATTTTAAATTTTGTTTTATATCTGACTGCAAAGTAAAGAAATTTCAAGGGGTGCCTGGGTGGCTCAGTGGGTTAAGCCTCTGCCTTCGGCTCGGGTCGTGATCCCAGGGTCCTGACATCGAGTCTCGCATCAGGCTCTCTGCTCAGCGGAGAGCCTGCTTCCCCCTCTGTCTCTGCCTGCCTCTCTGCCTGCTTGTGATCTCTGTCTCTGTCAAATAAATAAATAAAGTTTTTAAAAAAAAAAAAAAGAAATTTCAGAAAAAATATAAAAAGGAATGGATATTTTTCTTGTACTAAATTTGGGAATGTCTCTGTTTTATTATTGGGTATGACACTGTTTAATAAACAGATTTGATATGTATGTATTTATTTGTATGCACTTAGAATATCTCCGCAAGATTAACCAGAAACCAGTAACAGTGATTATGTCTGGGAAGAGATCTGATTGATGGGACAGATAGGTAAGGAAATGCATTCAGTGGATATACCTTTGTATCTTTTGAATTGTGTATTATTTATACATATAAACCCATTCAGAACAGAAATAATAGACTTAACAAATCAAAACAATATTTGTTTTTAAGAAAGTATTTATTTTGACTTGTTTTCTAAAGCTTTTTAAAAAGATAATCAGCGATCAGTGGTGAATTAAACACATTTCTTTTTATATTCACTGGCCTGATCACATGGTTTTTTAACACACTGAGCCACCCAGGCACCCCTGATCACATGGTTTTTTAATTTGGTCTTTGGTATATTATATTTAAAATGTGTCTAATATGAAATCATCTTCATTGGTTGTGGTTTTTTTTCTGATGAATATTTTATTTAACATCTTTGTATCTATAGACATAAACAAAATTGTTTTTGCAGTGGGGTGAGTTGTGTTTTGGTCCAGTTTTGATATAAGTATTGTAAAACAAATTGACAAGTCCCCCATAGTTTTCTGTACACAAAATGTATTAGAATGGAATTTCTCCAGCGCTTATAAAACTGAAAGAACTCATCTGGTGACCACCTGCTTCTAAAGCTTATTTTGGAATAAATATTATAATAAAATATTCACATTTTTTATTGCTATGATTCTATTAAGGTTTTCAACAATGCAAATATGCCTTAATATTTCTTAGGAATTATTGACTTGAAAGACACCTTCTAGATACGGTATGGGGATGATTTTAGATTAAGTCTAGACCCCACTGTAGTTACAGATGATGAAAATTATTAAGAAATGAATTTATTAACACATAAAGCTTATTTTCCAATTTAAAGACTATCAAATTTCTTTTATAAATCATTAAACCTTGCTCTCATCAGAATGGAAATACATATTTGTATATTTGGTAAAACAATCTGGATTTTTCAATTAACTCACATGGTTGCATGTGTTCATTGATAACATAAGCCAACTCTTAAAAATATTTGATTTCCTGCTCAGAGTCAGTAATGCTACGAAGTGAAATGACAAATTTATCTCACGCTGGAGAATAAATCTCTGTAACTCAGCCATATCTCTGCCACTCATGAATCATCAAGTCTTGGCTTTACTTGTGGGATAAATATATCTGTTATGTATACCTTCTTGTCCTTTTTGTATAAATATATATTTCTTTCTTTGCATCCAGTTTTATTTATATGCATCCTACCTGTGATACTCACAGCGGAGACTTAACTTGGAGCAAATCAATTAAAGCCACCAGGATTCTTTTCCTTTTGCTGCATAACACTGCTGACCCCAACCAACCCATGTGCCAGGGTCTTTACCGTATTTTCTTCAAAGTAGAGGCATGAGCTGGAAAAGGGAGTGAGGTGAACATTTGATCAAGATGACAAGCACCACTGGATTCCTGCCGCTGGCCGGAACACAAGCCTGATGACATGTATTTGGTGTCATTCCGATGTAGATTCTGACAGAGGCCAATTTATGGCCCAATTTATGTCTTGACTCTCATACGAAGGCCAAGCAAGCTATAAAATGTAATAAGAATTTCTTCAATCAATGTCCAGAGGAAAAACAAATCACTCAGTTACTGACACAATATTGCATCAACACTCGGGTAAAGTTCTCACGACTGTGTGACATGCCCCCAAGCTACACGGAGCGCCGAGACTGCAAACCTGGAAACCAGCCTTAGCAGCCCCTCATCCGAACAGAGGAGCTCCGCAACTTTAGAGCTGTTGATAGGTCATCAACTGTCTTTTGCCTTTATTTTCCTTTATTCTAATAGTACTACCTTTGGGGGGGCGGGAGGCGTAGAAAAAGGAGAGGGAAATTAACTAACTAAATGAGTTCTTAACTCTCCTTCCTTCTGAGATTTTAGTTTCAGACTTATTTCTGACCTCCTTGTTGCAAACGCCTTCATTCCCTTTCCCCCTACCTCCTTCCCTTCCTACCAGTTCCCCCTTTAGAGGGAAGTTATTTATTTGTCCCTTGGCAGATCATTCTAACTCAGGCTCCTAGTGAGGTAACGCAGATGAGTCCCTGGTCACAGTTTCTATCCAGCCAGTCGTGGGCTTGTGTATTTTCCCAATGTCTCTTCGTTTAGATGTTTTCCAACCAGATACATGCCATTAAGCACTGTTACAGGTTGGTGCAGGGAAGGGTTTCGGAGAAGAAAGATGGAAGAAGCAGCTCTCCATGAGGTCTGTTCTAATTTTTTATTTGTTCCTTCCAAATCCTGTTTTGTGATTGTCACTGTGCAAGACACACACACACACGTACACACACACATACGTAGTGAAAAGCTATAGGAGCAGCACGGTGCTCTTTTTCAAATGTGGCTTCATCTAGGTGTGCCCTTAGGGCTGGGAGTCTGGGTCACTTTGTTGAGGGGAATGGGGACAAAGTGTCCAATCTGAGGAGGCACTTCCTGTGTGAAGATGTTTGCCTTCAGAATATTAGGAAAGTTGCAGGGCTGGCCACGAAAGCAGCACACTTTCAAAAGACGTCCTTTCCCCGCTTTCTGCAAACGAACAGGGGAAGAATGAAGCAGATATAAACTGCTGAGGGACCTTCTGGTGTCCTGGAACGCAGGCTGGGTGCGCTCCAGTCCACACGGCAGGCCACACTTTGTGACTAAGGAATGGGTCGGGAAGGTCCTCCTGACTCCCTGGGGTTCCCGAGAAGGTCGATGTTACAGCGCCTGAGAAAGTGTCCTGTGGTAATTATCATTAGTATTCAGTAGGACATGTCATACATATATTCTTAAAACGGAAGGCGGCTTCCTCCAGTCAGCCGTATTTTCTTCGTGCGCACTCTGAGAAGGGAGGGTCTCATGCACTGCTACTGCTGGCCTTGCCTCTGAAGCCTTCCCAGAACCCCCCGGTTCCAAAATTACCACTCTTTCTTGTGTTCTGAAGGTAGATCAACTGTGATACTCAATATCAGGGTAATCCCAGGGGTTCTGGGACCCAAACCAATGAATTGGGTAGACTTTAAACAAAAAATACAAAGCAATGTACAAAAGCGAGTGTTTACTTAGAATAGGAAGAGAAATCACAACCTCTTTGAGCCTCCGAGATTCAGATTCCTTTTTCCTGAGACCTTCTTAGGCATTTTATTGGTTGTGTTTATGTAAAAGTGACTCCTGGTTGCAACGTGGCTTTCCTTCTCTACCTAGAGCCTCTTTCTCCACCAGCAATTTCCAAGATTCTTGGGGCTGGTGCAGGTGAGCAGTGCTTGAAATTTAAACTTCTCTTTTTTATAGTGTCCTCAACAACGTGTGTCTCTTCTTCCAGACCATGAGGCAGAGCCATTGTGTTCTGTCCTCCACCTGCTGCAGATCTGGATAGAGGACTCTGAACTGTGGAGGTACTCAGTATCTGAGCTGTTTCACCGTTGACTTCTGTTGAGTAATTTTTCCGATTATAAGAGGACCCTGTGTTCATGATTAAAGTTTTGAAAAACCCAGAAAATGATTTAAAGAAGATAATTAAATATACTGGTAATGTCATTGCCTTTAAATGTTGTGCTTCCTTCTGAAATTTACTGCATATATAGTTTTTTTTGTATGTTACAATCTTATTTAAAGTATCATGCTTTTCGCTTTTATCATTTTCCAATTTCCTATGCCATGAGGAATATTTTGAAAGCCTGATTTTTAAGGGTGAATAACCTCTCATTCTATAGATGTATGATATTTTTGTACTCCTTCCCCTACCGTGACTCAGTGCCCTGTGCCCTATGTAGAGAGGAAGTCTTTCCAACAAATAAGCACAATACTCTAGAGAATCCTTCTAATGTCTTCAGTTTTCCCACTGTGTTTGTGGGCCGGGAGGTAGGCTTCAAGGGAGTGGAGAGAAGAAAGAGGTAGAGGGTGAATATAACTTGCTATGAAATTTAGATTCCCACGAAACAAAATTCCCTCTACCAAATGTCTATTAATACTATTAAATAAAAATTAAGTAATAGTATTTTTCCTTTATTCTTACAACCCAACAAAATGTTAAACACAGATTTAGTAGATACATAGATAAATAAATGGATAAAAAGGACAATAGATTCCATTAAAATAGCACCCTGAGACATGGTTTACCCATTTAATTGGAATGATGGCCAAGGGAGAAATTTAGAGCAGAGCATTTCAATGACTCTAAACAAATGAATAAATGGTTCACTTAATTCATTTCAATGTCTGGGCTGGTGGTACCCAAAAGTCTATTCAAAAAATGTCCCATTGCATTGCCCCAGGGGTTGCTTTTTTCTGCCCTGCTCTGAATATATATAGATGTTTAAAATTCATGTCTGATATAAAAACCATCTATACAGATCATGTTAAATGTCTAGGGTTCTACTTTGGAGGCTCAGAATTCCGACCAACACCTCCAGAAGAACATGATCTGACTTTAAAGAAGTCTGCCTTAGGTTTAAAGGATACCTCCCCAAGCAGGAAGAGTTCTAAAAAATGCCTCAAATATAAAGCATTTATTTGTGACTAAGCTATACTTAAAATGAAAGAGACTCAGACGTGGATTGCACAGATATTTTTGGAGCATGTACATCGTGCCAAAACTCAAACAGTGTGCCTTCATATTCTTCATCTCATTTAATTCTTAAAAGAATACACTGAGTAAAATGCTTACACCCGTTTATATGAGTAAACAGAGGGAGACTCAGAGATGTTTAAGGATGAGACCATAACCCTGCTCTGTTGACCCATTTATTCATTCAGGACAACTTCTAAGTGCCTGCTCTGTGCCAAGTCCTGAGCAAAACTCTTAGGAGACAGTCTTAAACCAGTCATAATCCCTGCCTTCAAACCTGTTACAGTCTTGTGTATGGAAACAGAGTAGACGAATAAACAAAGTAAACAATGTGAAATGCGCAGCAATAGAGTAAAGTAAGTGGTGGCATGGGATCACATTTCTGGTCAATTGATTTTTGACGAGGGCATCAACTACTTGAACAGGAGAAAGAATAGTCTTTTTGATGAGCAGTGCTGGGGCAACCAGATCCCCTCATACAAAAGACTGAAGTTGGAATTCTACCTCACATCACATACAAAAACTAACTTAAAATGGATGAGAGATCTTGATGTAGTATCTAAAACTATAATATTCTTAGAAGAAAGTATAGGCAGAATTCTAATTCTTCAGATTAGACATTGGTTTCTTAAATATGACATCAAAGGCACAAGTGACCAAAAAAGTAGGTCAACTAGATTTCATCAATATTTAAAACTTCTGTGTTTCAGAGGACACCATCAAAAAAGTGAAAAGACAACTCACAGAATGGGGGAAAATATTTGCAAATCATGTAACCGATAAAGGACTAGTATCCAGAATACATAAAGAACTCTTACTATTTAGCAATAAAAATATAAATAATGCAATTAAAATATGATATCTGAATAGACATTTCTCCAAAGAAGATATGCAAATGGCCAATTAAGCACAAGAAAATACGTTCAACATTGTTAGCCACCAGGGAAATACAAGTCAAAACCGTAATGAGATCCTATATCACCTCTGCTAAGATGGTTATAATCAACAGCACAGACAATATCAAGTGTTGCCCAGGATGTGGATAAATTGGAACTCTCACACATTGCTGGATGGAATGTAAAATGGTGGAGCTGCTTTGGAAAATAATTTGACAGTTCTTTAAAACATCAAATATTTAATTACCATATCAGGCAGCAATTCCACTGCGAAGTACATATACACAAGAGAAATGAAAATATACATAAAAACTCTCCATACAAACTTGCACATGAATCCTCAGATAGCATTATTCATAACAGTGGAAAGGGGAAAAGATTCAAATGTCCCTCACTTAATTAATGGATAAAGAAAATGCAGTATATTCATAAGAGGAGATGTTATTCAGTCATAAAAAAGAATGGAGTCCATGCTACAACATGCATGAACCTAGAAAACATGCAGAGTGAAAGACGCCAGACACAAAAGGTCACATAGTGTATCATTCCAGTCATGTGAAATGTCCAGAATAGGTAGATTCATAGAGACAGGAAACAGATTACAGTTGCCCGGAGCTCAGGGGAGAGCAGAATGGGAATGACTGCTAATGGGTATGAGATTTCTTTCTAGGGTAATGGAAACGTTCTGGAATCACAGAGTGGTAATAGTTGTACCACTTCATGAACACAATAACACTGGATTGTGTACTTCAAAAGGGTGAATTTGGGGTTAGGTGAATGATATCTCCATTTAAAAAAAAGAAGAAGAAAGAGAGATCTAGAATTACCTGAGAAAGATCATAGATTATCATCTCTGACAATATAGTGGTTGCTCAGTTCTACTAAACTCCATTTCTCAAGAAGGTGACAGGGAACTATTTTTGTTTTATTCATGTTTAAATATAAAGGCGAAAGATGTATTTTCTCTGTCTATGTTTTTCCCACATACATATGGATATATGCACTTTTGCTCTATGCTGCAAAGCATCTTGAAATAAAAATTAACACAAAAAATTCTTTTCTTTGACCTACCTCAAGAATGTAGGCCTTGGCTGGGAATCTGCCAGAGCGAAAGCCCAGGCCCAGGCTCCCTGCTTATCCAGGGAACGTTCCAGGCCAGGTGATGGAGCATGAGCAAGAGAGGCCCAGGCTGGTGCGGTCACCACCATAGACATTGGGCTGGTCACCCGCTTAGCCATCCTTGAGTCTTAGCAGCAGCAAGAGAGACCACCTAGTGCGACCACCAGACCTGCCCAGCTGACATTCAGTCTCCGAACTTTGAGGAAAGCCTGTCTAGACAGAGCAATGATCACAATATGAAGCTGGCAGACCATCATCTTTTAAGAAAACCAACAAATAAAGACAGAACAACAAACCCCAGTACAGTAATTAGAGACCAGACCTAATTTGAATCCTCCGTAATGAAACTCAGTCTTTTCTCGTTTCTTCAAAGGCATTTGGAACAATTCTGAATGAATGAGCAGAGCCATCTCCGGAGTGAGATTAATCAGGACAACTGCTGCCAGCCCAGCGCTGAGCACACAGCCCTCAGGGCCCTCGGGCTGGGGCCTGGGTGGTGCCAGGACTGACGCTGAAGCAGTATTTCAGGAAGGCTACAATGGGGATGCAGGGGGATAAAGAAAAACGAGCTCCCCAGCTGAAACCATCCTGAGGCTTTTGTAATCCACACACATTCACACATCCACAGGGAGACCTTCCCACTGGTCCCAGGGAATAGGGTGGATGGCTCCCGGCCCCTTTCAGGCTTGCCCTCTCATGGGTACTTGGACGGAAAAGAGGGACAGGGAGAGGGGAGGAGAGACACAGAGGTGGGTTTGCCACAATCTCCACTCCCCTTGGAATGCTTCAGGGAGTGAGAACTCTCTGGAAGTCAGGTGTTCTGGGAAGTAAGGAAGGTCAGAAGGAGCTGGTAAAGAGCTGGCAGGGTGGGAATCCTGACTCGAAGCCCCTGGCCAGAGCTTTGGGGTCAACATTTAATTTCTTTGAACTTCGGTTTTCTCATCTGTAGAGTGGTCTATATTCCTACCTTTGAGTTGTCAGAATTAAATGAAATAACATGCTTATTAAATGGTAGATATTATTTTAAACAACAATGATAAAATCCCACTTTCTGTGCTCCTCAATCCCTCTATTTTTAGTCCTCATAGTTCCGGCAATGTTTTCTAACTTGGCTTAGATCCAGCTATAGCAGAGTCCATCCAACTCTGTTCTTTATATCAACACAATTCAATGAATATTTATTATGGTCTGCTTTAAAATCCTAGGGATCAGACAGAACTGTTTTCACATTCCTGACCCAAATACATATACCAGCTGCGTGACCCTAAGAAAGAGGGTTAATCTTTCCAACCCTCATATATATATTTCCAACCCTCATATATATATAGATATATATATACACATACACACACACATACATACTTTATAAATGGAGACATTAATAAGATAATATGTCTGAAGTCTTTGGACGAGTACCTGGAAAACAATTAGTATAAATAAATGATAATGTAGTTTCCCTCTTCCTCCTCCTCCTTCTCATATATACTAAATTACCTTTATTCATGTTTCTTAGACAGTTCAAATCAATTAAACTATTTTGAACACTTCAGCAACCAGCAACCTGATGGATAGCTGATTTCACCATGCTAAATTGCACAGATGGTGCCGGATATATACATCCCAGCCCAGTTATTGTGGTCTAGCTATTCTGGTAAACGGAGAAGCCAGGTTGGAGTTTTAAAAGTTGTGCCTCCAGAACAATGTTCCAGGGCATACCTGGTCTGCCTGTCTGTCCCTGTCTGTCTGTCTCTCTCTCGCTCTCTCTCTCACACACACACACACGTACGTCTTCTGGCTTTAACTTAGCCCTTCTTTCAGAAGTACTCAGCTTTGCCTTTCATTTCTTTCCATATAAATGTAGAAATAAATTTCTCCAATTTACTGAAAAGTATCTCCCAAAGGGACCAAGGGAGGCAGGAAATTAAACTGTGGTGCTGAAATCATTTCAGCACTCCAGCTTTCCCCCACAAATGTAAATTTAGGGAATTCCACTTGTCAAAGTCCTCTTTGAAGCTTTGAATAATTGGATCCCAATTATTCTTAACCACATTATTCAGGCCTATGTTCAACTTAATATCTAAATAGATTACATTTTTTGCCACCTACTAAAATTCCCCAAAGTGAATATTGCCACATTACGCTCTTCAGTTAAGAGTGAAATTTCTGACTAAAAATGTTTTTACTCCTATCTTGAGATGGCTGCAAAACCCTCCATGATAACTAAAGCTGTGAGAATTGGCATCACATTTGAATTGGTATCAACTTGTAGTAAAAATATGCTCAGGAAGAAGGAATCGTTGTACTTTCTACCAATCACTTTAATACCTGAGACATCTTCTTTCTTACTAATAGCTATTCCTGATGGTGATAAAGTCAAAACAGATAGCAAAGAATATAAAGGAAAATCATAGTATCTGGAAGCATCTCTCTGAACAGGTTGAATACAGTATAAATTACATGTTCTTATTCTACTTTCAAAAGAACTGATGCTTAAAGATGTGCCAGGCACATTCTGTTATTATAGAATTTTTTTTTATTTTCTGTTTCATACTGTTATCAAATGGCTCCGTTACATTTTTATGAGCTCTTAATATCAATTCTTCCCTTTTAACTTTGCCAGATAAAGTGAGAGATAGCTAATCCTGCAACAGTGCTCAGGACAGCCTCTATCACGTCCCTACACCAAAGGATTGTTCTGTCTAAAATGTCAATAGAGCCGAGTTTGAGAGTCCCTGGATTACACCATGTTACAGATCGGGACATTGATATGATGTAATAAAATGTCATACCAGGCATGAGTAGAGAGCGGGGTTTACATTTTATGATTAGTTGAGACAAAATTATTATATGGATTTATGGATCTTAATTTAGTATCATAAGCAATGGTGACAGCAAGTGGCTAAGAAGTTTATTGGGTCATAGAAACAAATCATTCCAGAATAAAGTTTTGTCTTAACAGTTCTCCCCCTGGGACATCCACAAAATGAACAATTCACTGGAGTTAAGAAGTAACTTAGAAGTAACTTATTTATTTATTTAAATTTCGCATTTTTTTTCTAATTTTAAATCCTAGAATTTTCAGGAGTCAATGAATTCAAAGTTCAGAGTCTTACACCCATAAAACATTTTAGATACCATATAAAGTTTGTCTTCAAAAAAAGATTTATGGGGGCACCTGGGTGGCTCAGTGGGTTAAGCCTCTGCCTTTGGCTCAGGTCATGATTTCAGGGTCCTGGGATTAAGCCCCGCATCAGGCTCTCTACTCAGCAGGGAACCTGCTTCTCTCTCTCTCTCTGCCTGCCTTCTTGTGATCTCTCTCTCTCTCTCTCTCTCTCTCCCTGTCAAATAAATAAATAAAATCTTTTTTTAAAAAAAGATTATTTAGTTATTTTTTAGAGAGAGAGCATGAGCAGGAGGGGCAGAAGGAGAGAGAGAATCTTAAGCAGACTCCTCACAGGGCACAGAGCCCTTCATGAGGCTCTATCCCATGACCCTAAGATCATAACCTGAGCCAAAAACCAAGAGTCAGATGCTTAGCCAATTGTGTCACCCAAGTGCCCCTAAAGTTCATCTTTATAGTAATTTTATACATAATATGGTATAGCCACACACGGCTTGCTATTTGTATGTGAAGAAAGAGACAAACATGAGTAAAAATAATTCCTAATCCACTGGGTGGCCTCAGCCCCAGGCAAGGTTTTTTTATGCATTTGCTTAATGCGCCCTCATTTCTCCTTGCTACACCTGGTATAACAGCAAGCTAAACCTTCTTTCCTTCCTTCTCTTCATTGTTCTTTGTTTTGTTTTCTTTCTTTCTTCAGTACAAAGTTGACAATGAGAAAGTTAGCATGGGTCATCACAAAGACATGAGATTTAGGAATGATTGGTCAAAAATAATTCCAGGGGCACCTGGATGGCTCAGTCAGTTAAGCATCTGCCTTTGGCTCAGGTCGTTGATTCCAGGGTCCTGGGACTGAGCCCTGCATCAGGCTCCCTGCTCAGCGGAGAGCCTGCGTCTCCCTTTCCCGCTTCCCCTGCTTGCGTTGTCTCTCTCTGTGAAATAAGTAAAAACTTTAAAAAATAATAATAATCCCAAATGTCAATTCCAGTCCACACATGAGCTCTGTATGACTTTTTTTTTTCAGATTTATTTATTTATTTTAGAGAGAGAGAGAGAGAGAGAGAGAGAGAGTGAGCAGGGAAAAGGTAGAGGTTGAAGTTGAGAGAGAGAGAGAGAGGCAGACTCCCTGCTGAGTGCAGAGCCTGAGGCGGGGCTCGATCTCACCACATGGAGATCATGACCTGAGCCAAAACCATGAGTCCGGTGCTCAATCGACAGCCACCTAGCACCTCAGCTCTGTAGGTCTTTTATACCGGGTGAGGGTCAGGGGATGGGCCATTTGCTATGCAGTTGGTTTTCATGACACCCTGTGTCAGCCAGTGTCACTTGTTCTAGAGAAGCCACTAGATTGTGGGTTAATGTTTCATATCTCAGCAGGACTTCTTAACAGGTGAAAGGTGGGTGACAAGTGAAGAGAAAGCCTATACAGTCCTCCAGGATGCTGCAGGGACACCCTTTGAGGGAAACCATTTTTCTGCTTAACCTTTCAGTTTGCTCCCCTTCTTCTCCAAGCTGTGGCTTTTATATTAAATTCTGGATCCTAAAAGTCCAATGGCTGATTCTTCTACCTCCGTGCACGAACCGATTACCTTTCCTCTCCAAACGGTCAGCAGTGTCAGAGGTCGACTGTTTAAAGAACATGCTGTATGTATTTTCAAGATCCACTTACAAATATGTTCTTAGCAGTGGTTGAATGTGGATCTGCAAAATTATGGGTATCTGCAAAATTTCTTCTTTGTCCATAGTTGGTATGTTCTTTCCATATTTCTTTGGACATAGTTTAACTTTAGATAAGATAATTCATTTATAATGTCATTACTGTTGTGTCTATACAATAGATAAGGAAAAATACAACAAAAGGTTTCCAGGCTACTGAGAAATACAAAAGTTTTGACTTTAGAACTAAAGCACTATTTGAAAATATAACAGAAATAATGTGCACAAAATTATGTATGTTTCAAATCAATTTTGAGGTAGATTTTCTGAACTCCATATTTAAACTGTTCTTTTGATTAGACACAGAAACATTTTCTATACAGGTAGAATTCATTAGTAGACCAATATCCTTAATGGTTAGTCATAAAAAATTAGAAATTCTAATTCCTTAACACGTAATTGTTCAGGAAAGACATCTTGAAACTCAAACGCATGGGAGGCTTTTGCTACATTCAGGCTATTGTGGGAAAACTGTCAATTCCTTCAGCAACTAGTCTCTTGAAACCTGAAATCTCAAAATCTGGGACACCTAAGAAGCACTGATGGAAGAGATTGCTAACTTTCTTGTTTGAAATTGACCAATAAGAAATCTGGACCCACTAGTATGAAAAGAGGTGAGTAAATTCTCTCCATAAGGTGCTTGCTAGACATGAGCCAATTTTAATTTTAAAAACAGCATTTTAATGCAAAGACTTCCAAAGTGCAAAAAGTTATCAGGAAAGATGACTAAAAATCTATTCTAAATTTCCTACTGCAGATACTGTAGTATTGACTAGCTGTAAAATGTATATGTACTATATGTAAATGTCAATATATATACTTGCCATGTCTAGGATAGAACGGTTGGCATGGAACTAAGGATGTGTACTGCTTCTGTGAAGTGACTGCAACAAAATGTCCATCGTGTATAAAATGAGATGATCTTACTAACCCCGTTAGCAACAGAATGTTGGGCGGGACCATGGAATTGCTACAGCACTAAGGTTTTTCTAGCCACATGGCACATTTGCAAAGGAAGAACAATAGCTAAAGGAAAAAGTAATGAAGGACTTACCTTTCTGGTTAAGATGAGTAGCAGGGAGCAGATTTCCCTGACCCTAAAACAACTGGCACAGGAATAAAATACATGAAACATTGGTTTGCAAGACACTATATAGCAGATAACAAAGGACAGTATGCTTGAGAGATGGCAAACAAAATGAGCACAGAGATAGCCCCAGTTTACTGTCTTTAGGAGTTTCCAGGCCATAGTGCAGGGAGAGAAAATTATGGTGGAGCCCAGCAAATTCCCTGAATTGAGGGGATGCTGCTGAGAGTCCCAGAAGACTAAAGCACCCACAGTTCATGGGACAGAGTAACAATGCTGAACAGAGAGAGGTGTCTGGAGATCTACAGAGTCTCTCTTTAGTATTAGCCTGAGTACTGATCAGAACGTTCATAGAGTTTCCTTACAGAGAAAAAAGAAAAACAAGAATTTAAATAAATGAACACAGCATCAATGATTTATTAGACTGTGCTGGGTCACCTACTGTACATGCAATTACAGTTTCTGAAGAAGAGGAGAGGGCACAAAAATAGTCGACCACGATTTATGCCTAAAGATATAGAAAAGGTGACCAAATTAGACTCAAAGTAAGCAGAAGAAAATAATACAGACGAGAGTGGAAAGCAATGGGTTGGAAAACAGAAAAACAATAGAGAAAATCAATGAGAACAAAAGCTTGTTTTTTAGGAAGATCGATAAAATTGATAAACTTCCATCCAGATTAATTATTAAAATAGAGAGAACACAAATTATCAATATGAAGATTGAGAGGTGAAACTACTAGAGATTCTACATGTATTAGGGAAATGTTACTTAAAACTTTATGCCAATAAATTTGACTACTTAAAGGAAACAGGCCAATTCCTTGAAAGACACAAACTACCAAACTTTTGTTCAAGAAGAAGTAGGTAATCTGTATAGCCCTATATCGAGTAAAGAAATTGTATTTGCCTTTCAAAACATTTCACAAAGAAAACTCTAGACCCAAATGGCTTTATTAGTGACCTCTGTCAAACATTTAAAGTAAAAATAATGCCAATTTGTTTTTTTTCCAGAAAATTAAAGATTATTTCTCAACTCATTTGATGAAATTAGCTTTATTCTGATAACAAAGATACCATGAAAAAAGAAACCACACATGGATATCCCATATGAATACATATGCAAAAAATTCTGAACAGAATTTTAGCAAATTCAGTACATATTACCAGAAGGGTATATCCAAGGAATGCAGGGTTGGTTTAACATTTGAAAATCAATCAGAAAAAAGAAAGAAAGAAAGAAAGAAAGAAAGAAAGAAAGAAAGAAAGAAAGAAAATCAATCAGTGTTAGTCACCCTATCAAAAAAGAACAAAGGAATAAAAACATATTCATTCCTTTATTCCTGATTAAAAAAAAAAACACTTAGCAAAGCAGACATAGAAGTAAAATTCTTACCCTACATCTTGTTTAATTGTTGAAGACTAAAGGCTCTCTCTCTAAAATCACAAATATGATCATGATGCCTGCTCTGGACTCCTCCATGTAACATTCTATTTGGGAGTCTAGATACTTCAAATAAGGCATCTAGATTGAAAAGAAAGAATCAAACGGTCTTTATTCTCAAAGGACATGATTAGCTACATAGAAAATCCAATAGGATTTACCAAAAACCTGCCAGGACTAATAAGGGAGTTAGGAAGGTTAAAGGATAAAATATGGATACAAAAAATCAATTGTATTTCTATATACTAGATACAAACAACTGGAAACTGATATTTGTAATTTATAATAGCATCGAAAATTACAGAATACTTAGGGACTGGTCTAAGTTGTAAAGACCTATACACTAAAAACTATGAAAGAATGCCACTGAGAAAACTTATAGAAGGCCTAAATAAGAGGAGAGAGATCTTATGCCCAGATTGGATGGCTCCATATTTCTGAGATGTCAGTTTATCTCAAATTGCTTAATGTGTTCAATGCAATCCCAATCAGAATCCCAACAGAGTTTTCATAGAAATTGCAAACTTAAATGTATAGAACCTATCTTAAATTCTGGACATGTAAAGGCCCCAGGATAGCTTCAACAACTTTGAAGATAATCTAGCTGGAGGACTAACACTGCCTACTTGTAAGACTTACTAGAAGGCTTTGGTAGTTGAGACAGTTTGGTACTGATATGAAGACACCTCAATGGGATGGAGTAGAGTTCAGTAATAGATTCACACATACATAGATAACTGATTTCCAACAAAAACGCAAAGAAAATTCAATGGAGAAGGAATGGTCTTCAGTAACTGGCTGAGACAACTGGATATCCATAGGCAAAAAAAAGAAAAAAAATTTTGCATCATATGCAAAAACTATTTCAAAACAGATCATAGGTCTAACAATAAAATCTACAATTATAAAATTTCTAGAAGAAAATATAGGAAGAAAATCTTTGTGACCTTGTGTTAAGCTAAGGTGTCTTAGATATGACACCTAAAACATGACGGATAAAAGAAAAACACTGGATAAATCATACTTCATTGAAATTAAAAATTCCTCTTAAGGGATTAGAAAATAAACCACAGACTGGGAGAAAATATTTTCAAATCACATATATGATAAAGACAAAGGACTAGTACCCAGAATATACAACGCATTTTTGAAACTCACTAATAAGGAAAAATATAATCCCCATATAAAGCCCATATAAAATTATGAGGAAGAGGTTAGAACATACATTTCACCAAAAAAAAATATATGGTGTAGCTGGGTGGCTCAGTCCGTTAAGTGTCTGCCTTCTGCTCAGTTCATGATCTCAGGGTCCTGGGATTGAGTCCTGCATCAGGCTCCCTGCTCAGCAGGGAGTCTGCTTCTCCCTCTGACCCTCAGCAAAGCTTGTGCTCTCTCTCCCTCAAATAAATAAATAAAATCTTTAAAAAAAAAAAGAAGAAAACATCCAGATATCAAAGAAGCATATGAAAAAATGTCCAATATCATCAGTAATTAGCAAAATGTAAATTAAAACCACAATGAAATCATGCAATCATTACACACCAAGTAGAACGGCTACAATTAGAAAGACTGACCATACCAGGGGTTGGTGAGGGAACAGGGGTACTGGAATTTTATATACTGCTGATGGAAGTGTAAAATGGTACAGCTGCTTTAGGAAATACTTTGGGATTTTTTAAAAAGTTAAAGTTACATCTACCATCTGATGGAGCCATTCTACTATTAGGTATTTACCTGAGAGAAATGAAAGCATATATCCACACAAGACTTGTACACAAATGATCGTAGCAGCTTTATTCATAATAGCTAAAACCTGGGAATAATTCGAACACCCATCAACACATGAAATGATAAACACGCTCCAATATACACAGTGCAATACTACACAGAATGAAAGGAAATGAGTGCCGCACAACGTGGATGGTTCTCAAAAAGACTATGGGAAGTGACAGAAGATAGACCATGAAAGAGGACCTACTGTGAGATTCCACTTATGGAAAATTTTAAAAATGCAAACTAGTTGATCGTGATGGAAAGCAGATCAGTGGTTTGCCTGGGGACGGGAACAGGGGATGTGATGCTCCCCTTGGCAGAGGAGGAGAGAAGAGCAGGTTACAGGAAGGGAGAACCCCAGCTGCCCAGGTGTGGGCAACTGCTTTTCCTTTGCAGAGGTGAGCCCTTGGTGATAGGAAAGATACTCTTTGCTCAGGATGAGATAGTTTGGGTGGACCTAAGACTGATGAAGAAGGCCATTTATTTATAATACAGGGAGTGGAAAATTAGGCCATTGTATTTCTGCACAGGGGAAGAATTCATAAAAAGTCACACAGAATTATTCTTATATAACTGACAATGACATCGTTGTAAGGTGGAAACAGAGCTTTATTTGTCTTACTTAAAATGATATATAGAGCACTTGTCTGTTTATTCCACTGCAAACAGCTTCTGCAAAAGCAGCCGTAAATCCCTGGGGGTTTCTCCTGATAGTTATAAGTTACTTGAGCAAAATCTCTCACGTAACTTGCTGCCTTGCAGGTATCCATTATTCTAAATTCAAAGACCTTTTTCTTGTTGTTTGTTTGTTTGTGTTGAGTGTGTGTTTTTTCCCCAAAATTATGTTACATGCAATATTACTTTAAAAAATATAAAATGTGTCAGAACATAGCTACTTTTCAAACAGGTAAGTATATATACCTCAATCAAAACGCCCACAGCCAAAGGGGGAAACACTCAATAAATAGGCTTCATAATCAAATCTGGCTCAGGTTAAAGGGAAGTTAGTTTGATGGATTCAGCTGGGGCCCTAGTAAGCGACAGTCTCTATAATTAAGCTACCTAAGCTTTGCCCGCCTGGGAGCTTATGGGCTGTGCAGAGGTGTGAGAGTGAAGACCAAGGGGCAAATTTAGAGTTGGGTGGACGGCTTGCCCACCCACGTGCTAGTCCCGCCTTGGGCCTCAGCCCCTTTCACCCAGACCCGAGCCACACACGGACTCGAACGTCCTTGGCATTGATTGGCAAGGCCTCTGTTTGGGGATGGGGAAAACCACAAGCCACAATCAACAAAGTGAAATCACTTGTCCCCTTTTTTGTCACAAGATCTGGAAACGGTCATTTCTGTTTTGCGTAAAGATCCAAGTGTATGTGTGTGTGTATATGCACATACCCCTGCATACATATGGCCCTAGAAGAAAACACAGTAGCTGAAAGTGCAGTGTAGCATGTAATTCTGGGTTCAAAGGTTAGCTTGGTCATTTTTTTTTTTTTTTTTAGCTTGTGATCTAGAGTTGGAGAAAAAATAATTTTTGAGCCCTTACTATGTCCCTGATATATTAGGCACTGGGAAGATAGTCACTGCCACGAGGGGCTCCCCATCTATCTGGGAGTGGAAAAACACATAAATAATTTTAATGTCGTATGCCCAATGGTGAACTAGAAATAAGTAGGTGTTATGTGATGGTGCAGGGATAGGAAATTTCAGATCTAGCCTTCTGAAGAAGAAAATAGAATCAAATTTTATAGGACGAGGAACTTAATGTTCTCGAGCCTCACTTCCCGTATCTGTAAAATGGAGTGTTTAAAATGTACATCTACGGTATTGCTTTGAGAAACAAGCAAAACACGATACGATGTTTCTAGTAAGAAATACTCGTTCCTGCCTCGATGGCTCTCTTCCTTTCTCTTCACTCTCAGATTAGCAGCATGAAGTAAAACAATCTTTTGCCAGCGGTGTACAATCACACCCCACATAGAAGGATGGGAAGGAGAGAGTATTGTCAATTGAAATGAGAATTCTTTATTGCTTTTTATGATGACAAATTGATTCATAACACCAAGAGAGAAGAGCTCTTGCTCATGCATGTGAACTGCATTTAGTTTTCCTCCCTCATTTCTTCTTTCATCATGATTGTGCGAAAAGGAAACCCATTCCTCCCATTTTGAGAGGTGATTCTAATAGGGCCTTGGTTAGGGCCTAGGGCTTCCCTGGCATGGGGGACAGAGAGGGGCTGCTCAGATACTCCCTGAAGGAGGGGACTGCTGTCTAGCCTCAAAGAGGATTGTTAACTGATGGTCTCCACCTGTAGGCTCCCTCAGAGCAAATCCTAGGTTTGAAGTGAGGGTCGCCATCTTCCCAGGGTGGCCCTCAGCCAGTGGTGTGTGGGCTCATATGAATGAGCCACAGAGACAATTATGACCCCCTCTTTTCCCAACACTGTGCTCAGTGACATCATGTGGGTAGCTTGAAATCTGCCATGGCGCAAGTATTTATACCACAGAGATTAGCAGACACTACAAATCAGAATTTCCCCCTCCGCTGGAGAGCCACTAGTAAACATTTGCCGGGATCTGGGTACCCCAAGCCAATGCCTGAGCAGTGGTGCCAGGACCCTGCTGTGGGAGACCTCTAACAAGCCATGTTTGCTCTGGTGCTCCCTGTTGAACTTGCAAAGGTTGTCCAGTCTGTGCGTTGGGCTCATGCTTTTCCCTGTCCAGCACTGCGTCCTTCCATTTCCCTTTCATGAGTTCCTTCCTGATAAGCTTCTGGACTCCTAACTCCACGTCAGTGTCTGCCTCCCAGAGAACTCAACCTGGAGCAGTTGACATTAGAATTAGTCTAAAAAAGGAGGTGCTTGGGAGGAGGCTGGGGATTGGATAACCATCTCCTAGAAGATAGTGAGAACCCATCCTTGGTGAGAGGTGGTGCATAGACACCAAGGTCGATGTGGTAGCCAAGGGCACCAACACAGTGTTAGGGAGATGGTCAGTTGAACGAAACTTCCCTAGAAGAGGTAAAATAGGTGGGTGGCTGACAAGGGCGGCTGACACACATGCACGCACGCACGCATGTGTCAAGTGAAGCAAGAATGAATGAGCAGGAATCTGAGAGTGGTTGCCCCAGTGAAAAGTCATGATACCAAACCCCGTTGTTTTGGGACCAGAGCTGTGTTCAGTCCTGGAACTCACACCTAGAGAAGTAGCTGGGTCTCCGGAGGGGAGAATACTGCTCTGCCACAGCAAGTTTACACTGTAATGATCTCCCCAGTCCTCCAAAGGGACCCACAGCCATATGTACAGACCTACAGGAGGAGACACAAGGGGAAGACCTTTATATCATATCCTAACGCTCAGCACAAAGGAGTTCCTTTGGAAAAGGCACTAAACACCCACAGAGACAAAACAGAGAAAGTGGTTAGAACAGGTGATGTGGGCAAGCTTTCATTAGTGGCCACTCCAGTCCAGTCCAGAGAGGAATATGGAAGATGTTCCTGCCTCTGCCTTTCAGGCAACTCTGAGCATGGACTCCCCCAGTCTACCACCCAGACACCACCGGGACCTCACATCCCAGTCTCTTCTTGCTTACATTTCTAAGCACTTATTTTCCCCTATTCTTCTATTCCCAAGTTCCTGCCTCTCAAGGCTCTTTGTTTAGGGATCATGCTCTCCACTGTGTGATGACTCTGCCTCTTCTTCACATCCAGGTCCAGTCTAGGTGTTTCATACAATCACCACTTACTGGTTTCCCCCTTCTTGTACTGGAGGCTCTCAATTCTACCCTTCAGGAATGAGGGGTCTTGCTCCTACGCTATACCTAGACTACCAATTCCCACATTTATACTCATAGTACTGAATGGTCCACTCATATTCTAAATCACCTTGTAGCTACCTCCTTTTGCTATGCAGACCCTTAGAACTCATCTAAAACCCCAGTTTTTACCTTAACTTTCAGCCAGGCCACTCCTGTTCCAACCCATCCCACAAGCTATAGAGATTCTGATTCTGACATTAATTTCTCAGACCTGGTTAAAGTGGAACACATTTCTTGTCTTTCTTCTTCACCCATCACCCCACACCCCTATATAATTGTATGTACTCCCTGTAGATTCCAAAATACTTCAGAAGCATCATGTAGATTTCTAAGCATCAAGAGTGAGTCATGTTAAATTCCTGTTTTAAAAATCAATCATTTATTAGTCATTAATTGAGCACTTAACTATAACCAGCACTTAGTCACTTCCAAACAAGTAGGCCCCAAAGAAGCACATCAGTAGGGTTTAGGTTGTTCCCTTATTTATTTGCTTCACTACTTATTAATTCCTTCACGGACATTTTGCCCAGGTATTCTACCATTTTCTGGTATTTTATGTTGGTGATCAGACTCGTATTACTGCCTTACAAAAAAGTTTTCTTATGTTATTTAAATTGGCACAACCCAGGACATTTTCAGAACTGACACACTTTGTTTTTCGTCTTTCCTCATGATTCTGACTCCATCCCTGACATTTATCCTTTGTCCTCTTCTCTTCTTTTGGAAAACCTAAGTTTAGAGAACAGGAGTGCCTTCTTTTAACCACCAGTCTGATCTCTGCTAGTTTTTTCTTTCTTTTAAGGAGCTGAATGATTCTGAAAGTTTCAAATTAGGAATAAAAATGAAAAACTGAATTTTGAGGGCAACCTTCCAAATACATACTGAGCACTCAAAACACCTGCAGCTACACGACTCACTGTCCACATTAACCTGACTTTACTATTCCACTGTCTGACATCACTGTTGCAGGAAACTCCTGCCAAAGATGAAGTTGTTTTAGAAGTGTTCCCCAAATCCTTTTGTCAAACCATAGACTAACAGCGTACTCAACTAGTCCTTATTATACCAAGTATCTCATTCTCAGGACTCATCAATTGACTCAAGACTCTCTTAGAAACTCTGGCACGGCTGTGCCCACCAGCCCTAAATGATTATGTTACCAAGCTTGCCCAACCACCTTCCCCAGCCCATATCCCCTCCCCACAGTCCCCCCCCTTCACTCCAAAACATCGTAAATATCTCACTTTTGTCCTTTCTTCTCAGAGATGCTATGGAGACTTACTTTATCATGGGTTATTTTGCTGATGTTCAGAGAATTAGCAGGCAACAACAATCAACATTTGTGGATACCTAGCACTAAACTACCTACCATGATGAATAGTGCGCCAAGGTGTTTTCAGTCCAGCAAGGAGAGAGAGATAAATAAAAATCCATAATATGAGACACAATATAGTAAATACTCTAATATGCCCATAAGTAACCAATTCTGATGGAACTCGGAGGATCTGTTGACGTGCTTTGTTAGAGGGGGAATTTAGAGTGTGATAAAAGTGAGCAGGAGACATTACAGAACTTTACACCTTGCAGTTGTTTTTTCCTAAATCTCAAAGAGCTGGCTCCTGGAGATGCCTGGAGCCATTTTAGTGAGAAAAGACATGAAACAATTCCAAAATTTCTTGAGCAGTTACACTGTGTCTGGGAAATGGGATGAATGATGGGGCTCCATCAGTGAAATGTAGTAGAGATACTCCTATGAGAAAAAGTCTTACAACAAGACAGACCACCTGTCTGCCAGAGCCATCCCACTCTCTACTGCCTGTGGACCCCCTTCCCAGCCATCTGGCAGAACGTAAGTTATGGGGCAGGCCACCATATTCCGTGATCAGTCACCCGTGCTTCCTGCAACCTTCTCAAACATTGGATAAACACACCAAAGCACTTGTTTAAACAGAGCTTATTAAAACTAAACTTACGATCCTCTTGTTATATCTTTTCATGAGGTTTGGTTGGTAAGGGGGAAGGTGGAACTAGTGGTGTACCCAATACATTTTGGTAAATAGGAAGCAGATTAAACAAAGTAAGGTGTTTTGTTTTGTTTTTCTTGGTAATGGTATCGATTTTCTCTTAGGAAAGTATAGATTTTGTTTGTGCAGCTGACAATTACTGTTAAAGGTACAACATGGCCTGCCATTAGTCTTGTGAGATGGTCCCAATCTGAGAGTGATTTAAAGGGTATTTTGTAAGCTTGAATGGAAACTACCACCATTAGAAAAAGATGTTCTGGCCACATTCTGATTATAGGATGAAAGCCGAAAGGGACTAAGCTATACGTATACTCATAGTAATTGTGTTTCCACACTGACCCCAAGAAAAATACCAACATGATTTCCATTGAGATGTTAAAGTTCCAGTGTCCTGCAGTGATTCAGCCTGACCTTGCTAAGAAGTAGTCCAAGGGTGCAGAGAAACAACAGGTCCTGGCAGCAAGGGTCTCATTCTGCTCTTTGTCCAGACAACAAGGTCCAAAGAGTTCCACAAAACGATAAAACGTTGATCGGGGCCACAGTCATCCTATCGGGGCAACAGAGGCTCAACCTTCTACCTCATTAGCACTGTTTATCTCATATTGTGCTAGCATTCATTTTCACTAATATGATACACAAATGTAATGATGTATAAGTGTTTTTTAATGTCATGTAAGTGAAAACAGGTGGGTAATTTACTATGGGCTCATACAGATTGGAGCTGGCTGCTGTTGCACAAAGAGAATGCTGAGCTTTTTGTGTGTGTAACTTGTTTTTACCTGGGTCAGATTTCAGCAACTTCAGTTTTTAAAATCACTTAGTCAAATCCATGTGAGACATCACACCACAGGTCTGTGGACCCAAAACAGAAATCAGGAGGGTGATTTACTGGAGCGGAATGGCTCCACAAACAACACGCACGTTTATATAGTTAACCTCTATTCAGAAAGGAAGCAAAGAGGGAGAGAGCGGTCTAAACGAGGTATCATGGGTATTAAAAAAAAGTCTGTATTCAGAGTACAAGCCCCTGATTAGAGAGCATTTGCCCTGCCTATGTAACTGGCTGCGGAGCTAATGGGCAATCCTTGAGGCATAAGTCAAGAGTGTTAACTTTTATAAGAGTCACAACACACATTGGGTGGTATTGATTGTTCCCTATTTTTTTTTTTCCAGGAACTTAGAAAGGTTTAACAAACCTCTAGATCTTTCCATAAGAGACTCTGATTCCTTTCATGCTCCCATCTTTATTATCAAGATATCAATAACCTGGATTAATTTCATCTTCATCAATATTAGCCGAGATAATAAATCTAGAGAAGCCAGGTGTCTTTGTGTCTTTTTCTGGGATAAATGTTGTTCGGATTCTCCCCTGACTCTTTTGCTGATGAAAGGTTATAATATATTTAATAAGATCTGAGGAAGTAAAGGCTAATTTTGTATGTGAAAGTGAGATTCTCCTTCCTACTCCCAAACATATGTAGAGAGAACTTCTTATTTTCCAGAGTTTCTATTTTTCTCATTTTAATATTGAAATAGAAGAAAAATGCTCCCCATGGAGCACATTTCTGCAGCCTTGTTTTGTGTCTCACTTTGCCTGTCCTGCCTGTGATTCTACATTCCAGAATGCCCTGCGGGAGAAAGAAATTGTGTCCAGACACAGCCATGGGAATGGAATTTCCCATACCTTGAGAGTGACCTCCAATTTGACCTTAAAATTAAAAACTTGTTTGTGAACTCCTGAGAGAGAAAAAAGTATATAACAGTAGCTGCTGTTTAAAAATATAATTGGCAAGCATAGTACAGAAACAACACATGAGTGAATCATGGGCCCCCTAGATCCCAGCAACTCACAGCACAGATTTCCTGTGTTTTGCTGCCCATGAATGGACGAACCACCAGTGTAAACATCCAGGAGGGAAAGGAACTATTCCTTTCTACTCCCAATTTGCACTGGTAACTTTTCCCAAGTCCTTGTTTTAGGACTGGCGTTTCTTACTCATTCAGTCACAGTCTGAGAATTTGTCATCAAGCTTGTTTGTGCTTAAAAGCACAGATTAGGACTTTGGCACTAGAAAAAGGCCTAAGTCTCAACTCTATCATTTGCCAGAAGTGTGACCTCAGTTTCCTGATCTGTAAAATGGTGATAAATAATGGTGAAAACTCGAGACAGTTGTTTTGAGAATGAAAGGATAAATGCTAGTAGCTGCATTTCACTAACATCCTATGTCAAGAATTTTTCTTCTTGTAGAAGTAGCTGAAGGACTAGTCCTTATGAGTAAGAGAAACTTGAGATGGCTGTACCCTCTTCCAGTGAGAAGATGACTCACACTATTGTATATTACTAATCTTGACAATATACTGTATTTCACAATAATATATTCACATTATATTATTAAATCCTTGTAACTATCCTGTAATTAGTGGTTATATTGCTTATATCATCCAGATGGCATATTATTACTTCCTATTAACATACTGGGGAGGTAAGGTTCAAATGTTGGAAGGGACATTTTCAAGATCAGAGACTGTGCAACTAGACTACAAATTTGAGGAAAGTCTCGCCTTGGGAAATCCTTTGCCATTCTAGCTTAGCAAATGGATGAAATGAATAGCTCTAAGTGGGAATTCTGAATTTGCTCTCTATCACTAAAAGTGAAATCAAAGACCTATATTAAGCAGGGTCTAGAGTGCCAGTGGCCAGTAGGCATTTTCATGTCAACCAGAAAGCATTATTGTTTAGTGTCAACGTTTTTATTCTTTGCAGTTCTTGCAAGCTGCAGTGACCTGAGAAATAGTTGGCTAGAAGTTGGAGTTTTGGGGTTGTTATTTTTATTTGCTTGTTTGGTGAGATCCTCACACATCGATATATTACTGTATAGCAAACAGGCAGGTTGTCTTGGGCTGTTCAAGTTAGGAAAAGCCATTTTTTGGTTTTGGCAGAGTGCGAGACATAAGAGTGTTCAAAAGATTGAAAGACACATTTCATGTGTATTTCATGCTGCTTAATAACTGCTTTAACTTATGGATGTAGAGTTGAATTTCAGGAATATCTTATTTAGTGGAAGACCAGCTGTGTCCAGAACTCTGTCATAAACCATGAGGAATATTTCCTTCTTTAAATGACACAACATGGTTTCTGCCAGAAGATGCTAAAAATCTAGCAGACATTTAAGTGACTTGCAGACACTTTTAGGAACAAGACAAGACAAAACATAATCCAATGTTATATTTCACAACTGTCAACATTGGATGACTTGGGGAGGTAGCGGTCAGCTGCAGTAGCTAGAGAAGAAGGAAAGAAACCTCTCCTGGTTGAACCTGCTCCATCCATCCTCCTTGCTCAGAAAGGACCTCCCTGTTATGAGGAAACCCTTGGGAGAATCCCCAAAGGAGCATCGGGGTCTCTGGAAACCAGATATGGAACAAATCTGTCTCTTCTATGAATTGCTAGATAACCATTGCTCTTAAACAAAAAGAGTTCATGGTGATTGCCTTCCTTCCCAAAACATCCCCAGTTTCCTGAACTAATAATAGAGAAAGAGTAATGTGTGTCAATTCCTTCTTGAGTCCTGCATTTTGTTTCTGTGTGGTTTTGCATGATTCTCTAATGTATTTAGAGAGAAATTTATCCCTTTACATCCCAAGTAAAGAAGAAGAATATTGTAATGGGATTTCTCTATGGTGGGGAGGAGGTTGTAATTACATTTTGCACATTCTCAGAATCCTGCCCTTAAGAAGATCATATAAAGAACAACACTCTCCTCCTTTTTTGTTGGAACAAGAGGAGTAATCCAGTAAGAATGCAGAAACTCAACTCTAATGCCAAGACAGATTTTTGGTGGTCTACTCCCAATCATTGAACAACCAGTGAGCCCAAGTCTAAGCACCAGTGAACATTCCCACATTGAAGCAGAGGATTAAAAGCAATAGGGCAATAGAGTATATTGGTATGAGCCTATATATTTTTTGGAGGTTGAAATTGATAGGGAACATAGGGCAGATGTGATTCCTTTTGCTTGTTTCTTGCTTCCCTGAAATTTCCATCATATTTGAGACGAAAGGAAGCAAAGAATGGTCTAGCTCAGAGATGGAGACCTTCCTGATTTGCCAGACCATAAAAACATGCTTCTTTAAACCCACCCAGCCAGCCACAGCTGATGGGCCAGGTTGAACACCAACACAGGTGGAGTGAATCCATTGCATGGCCAGGACCGATCAGATTGACTTTTTCAAGAACTTAACTAATAAATGCAGACATGAAGGAAGTTGGACACCGACTCAAGATATTGAAAGAGGAGTAAAGAAAATCCCAAGGACTCTTGTTGTTGAACTCCTAGAAGATGTCCTGCTTCACATATGTCCTTATAATAAATCCCTTTTACTTAAACTAGCTGAGTTGCAGCAAAACCATCTCTGAGTCAGAGCCTGGGCAAGTCTCTCTGCTACTGAAGGAATTGAGATGGGAGGGAGCACAGGGGCTGGAGAAATTCATTTCAGTTCAGAGTTCATTGGGGGTGGGGAGCCGGTATCCCTATAAGGACTCCTTCATGTTTTTTTTTTAAGTTTTTATCACTATTTTTGTATTCTAATGATAATATATGTTCACTATAGAATCCATAAAAGAACAAAGAAGAAAATAAAAATAACATACTTCAAGCACTGAGCACCATTGGTATTTTGCCATAAATGCATAGTCAAACATATCACTTTTTACAAAAGCAGGATTGTGATGTATATGCTATCTTAAAATCCTCCCCAACTTAATATAATTTGAACACATATTACATCATTCTATAGTATTTCATCACAGTCTTAATTCTTCTATTTTTGGACATTTAGGCTATTTCCAATTTTTTACTACAAGAATACCTAAAATAAGAAATCTTAAAAGAATACTATTTAAAAATATCCTAAAATAATCATCTTTATAACAGTATGTAAGTATTTATATGCATCTTTGATTATTTAATCCATAGTATACTCTATTAGAGGAAAATACATTTCCCATCAGCTCAAGGTAAGCTTTAGCATGTTTCTAAATATAGAAGCAAAGAAAGAAAACATAAAATTACTTGTAGGTTTGGCCTCATAAAACTGGAAAACTTCATTCTACATCTCCTTTCTTGCCACACCTAAGGACATGTCTTACTCTCCAACTCAAATCCAGTTAGGGGATAGAAGTGGTGGTGGCGCTCTGGTACAGCAGGAGGAAGCTGAGGGATTTATTGCAGTCATCAGATTCCAAAGGCACCAACAAATACGGTAGCCAACACCCAATGGTGGCCATTGGAAACTGATGACCCATATGGCTTTACCCTCAGAGGCCTCCTAGGAGTTTGGGCTCCTTCCATATGTCACCAACCTGCTCAACCCAACCCACATGTCAAATTAGACTTCAAGACAATAAGAGAGAGAATGAAGAGATAATCAGCCATGTCTTATGAATCCCTCAATCATATGTTTTTATTTAGGTAAGAAATTTTTAAGGAACAAATGCCATTTAAGCCTATTAAGAAGCTTATTTGTTCTAACATAATGTACAAAAACACATTGGTGAATTATCAAGCTGACAGTGCACTTAGTAATGAGTGAGGATTAATGTCTTTGCAGAAATGTGATTCATGAATAAAAACAGATACAAAATTAAACTCTAGACATACACAGTCATTTATAATCTTTAAAAAGAAGACTGTGCTGAGCTGTGAATGATTTCTGCATAGGACCAAGGTAAGAGGTAGGGAAATGGGAGGCAAGAAAGGGTGTTGGGATTCAGTTATTCTCGTCTGCCTTTTGGGCTGGTTGGGCTGCCATGACCCACTGCTCTCTGCTCTGCCTCTGGCCTTCAAGCCAGCCCAACACAACCCCCTAAAGGTCAGCAAAAAATGCCTCCAGATTGTTTGTGGTTAGACCTTCCTTCTTTATTTCCAGCTATTCTTCTTCCAACACTATTTCCACCAGATTCCAAACTCTTGGTAATTATAGTAATTGTTGCGGATTGAATTGTGCCCCCTAGAAGATGTGGAACCTGTGCCCATGGCCTTACTTGGAAGCAGGGTCTTTGCAGATGATGGAGTTAAGATGAGGTCATACCAGAGTAGGGTAGGTCCTACTCCGATACGACTTTGTTCTCATGAAAAGGGGAAATTGGGACACAGACACACATGAAGGGAGAATGCCATGGGACATGGAGGCAGAGGTCAGGGTGATGCATCTATAAGCCAGGAAATGTCAAAGGTGGCCAGCAAGCTAGGCGAGCACGGGGAGGTGTGGGACAGCTCTCCATCACAGTCCTCAGATGGAACCAAACCCACCAACATTTTGATCTTGGGCATCCACCTAAATTTCATCTGGTCCCAGGAATTTGGCTAGTTATCAAACCATTCTGAACACCTACAAACTCAACAGGAGATCAAAGGAAAGAATAGCAGCCAGGAAGTAGGAGACCTAAATTTTGTCTGGTCCCAGGGATTTAGCTAGATAATGATCTTGGACATCCCGCCTCCAGACTATGAAACAACAAATTTCAGTTATTTAAGCCACTCAGTTTGCAATATCTTGTTAAGAATGGCAGCCCTGGCAAGCTAATACTGTAATCCTCCCCTACTCATAGAACCCTTTGTTCTCAGCCTCTCCAGATCTCCAATCTCTCTGCCCTACTGTTGACTCCCAGGAGCCCATTCTGTGTCTGGCCACTAGTTCTGGTTCTTCTGGCCCGGCCATACCCTGCCTTCAGATATCTTTCTATCCTGAGCATGAGTTGGTATGAGGGAGCAGGGGAAAGAGAGCCCCGGGGCCTAGGGTTCAGACAATAAGGACGTTGACAAAAGAGCTTGAAGTCATCCGTTGAGCCTCTTCTGGCTCCACAAGCTATGGAAAAGAGGCAATAAGAGCTGGTTCTGCTACCGGGAGTTTCTAGAAGGCAGCTCTTCCTGTGTATCCGCAATACAGCCACTTCCGGTGCAGGCGGGTGGCCAGGAAGGTGGGCTCTGCAGTCAGGCAGCCTATGTTTGCATCCCGACTTTCACTGGCTGTGCGACTTAGTGCAAATCACACCTCTGTGCCTCAGTTTCTCCATCTACAAAATGAGAACAACTCTAGTCCCTACCTCGTATGGTTATTGTGAGGATTGAAAAAGTCAGTCTATGCCACGTGCATGGCACAATGCCTGATACATGGTCAGCAATATGCAAGGATTTGCTTTTTTGGTTTTCTTATTCTGTAGAAGACCATATGTCCCAGCTTGCCTGGAACTATCCCAGCCTATACCTGTGGTTTTGGCATAGTTTTACACCACCACCACCACCACATCCCATCACCCCCACCTCTGCCCCCGACTTCCCTCTTAAAGTGACTCAGGATCACTCTACAAATCAATGACTTCTCTGATTCTGAAAGATGAGGTCATTTCTATGGCAGCCCTAGTTCCCTGCCTCGGTGGGTAAGACCTGAGAGAGTGTGGTGTTGATTATCCCCAGTAAGTGCTACCATCCCAGGCTAGGGCGCTTTCTGTGACGCAGCCTGGGAATACTATACCTCTCCTCCCCTGTTTGCATCACAAGCTCCACCCAGGCTGAGTTTCTATAGACAGAGACGTAGTCCAGCTTTCAGATCTTACCAGGACATACTCACCTAAAATCCATTCTCTTTCAGAGCTGACTTCTTTGGTTCCTCAGAAAGCCTGTGTTCTCTCTCATCTGCATTCTGCCTTTGATCCGAGTTGAGGCCCCGCTTGATTAACCGTATATTCTATTTCGGCCTCTTCTGATTCTTCGTTCCTTCCCCCTCCCTCATTCTCGTCCCCCCTTTTAAGGAGTGTTCACTGATCCACATATTATGTGCCAGGCATTGTTCTAAGTTTTGGGGAGTCTGTGGTGAATAACGCAGAAAAAGTCTGTGCCTCTGTGGAACGTATATTCTCATGGGGAGAAGGAAACATTAGACAAATAAGAAAAAAAAGACACACAACATTTTAGATTAGGTTAGCAGACATGTTTTGTAAAGGGCCAGAGAGTAAATATTTAAGGTGCTGTAAGACTGTGTTACAACCACTCAGCACGGCCACTCTAGTACCAAGTCAGCCACAGACAGACAAATGGGGGTGGCTGTGTTCCAGTTAAACTTTATTTATAAAAACAGGAAGTGGATCAAACAGGCCACGAACCCATAGTTTGATGCTCCCGTTATAGAAAGGGACAATTCCATGAAGAAAAGGAGGCAGAGTACATTGTAACTGAGAGGAAGCCTAATGTCGGGTGGTCCGCAAAGGCCCCTAGGAGGAGCAGACCTTTGCACGAAGCCCTCAATGAAGGAAGAAGCCGTGGCTCGGAGTATTCTAGGAAAAGGAGTCAGCTGAGGTAAAAATCCAAACGGAAAAATGAGCTTGGAATGTTGCAGAATGAGAAAGAACGCCAGTGCGGCTGCAGCTTAGCAGGAAGAACAACTGGAAAAGTAATGAGAGCGCGAGTCAGAGCCCAGGTAAGGACTAGACCGGACAAGCAGCCATCGGAGGATTTTAAACGAAAGAATGACATAGTCTGATTTATGTTTTTACAAGTTCCCTCTGTTGCTGTGTGGAGAATAAATGCTAGGGGACAAGAAGTGACCACAGAGGCCTGTTCGTGGCCTAGAGGAGTGGTCCCGATGAGTCCAGGTTGGATAGCTTGTCCAAACGAGAACACCGGCTGAGGGTTTCCAGGGTTCCCATGGTTTCAGTGAAGGCTCTTTGGTTGCAAAACACAAAAGCCAATTCTGAATGACTTGAATGAAGAGGACCCCCATAAAGGAGGATGAGCGCCGTACATTTAAAAAAAAAAAAAATTCTGAATCACTATGATTCCTCCGAGTCCGGTTGGCTGAGATTTTGCTGCAAGCCACACTTGGTAAGGGGAGAACACAGCACCTTGCCTTAAAGTCTCAGCAAGAGGTGGAGCAATTGGATGGCTCAGTGGGTTGGGCCTCTGCCTTTGGCTCAGGTCATGGTCTCAGGGTTCTGGGATCGAGCCTCACACTGGGCTCTCTGCTCAACGGGGAACATGCTTCCCCCTCTCTCTCTGCCTGCCTCTCTGCCTACTTGTGGTCTCTGTCTGTCAAATAAATAAATAAAATCTTTAAAAAAAAAAAAGTACACACAATGAGGGAGACATGATCATTCTGGTGAGGGAGGAATTAGGTAGGGTGTCATTACTGATGGGGAGAATGGACGTTGGGTGGCCCAATTTCAACAGAAACCTTCAAGATGCCTTTTTCTGGTGCTCAGTTTCTACTGAAGGGAAAAACCTCTTTTCTTCTTTTAATTGTTCTCTCACCATTAGGTTAGTTTGCCCTAGAAAGAAGATACTAACTGGGTTAGAAAAACATGTTCTGCTTATCCACTTCCCCCACGACACAGCTCCCAGGGATCCATTTCCCCAAAAATGCTGCTTTGATCTGGAGACTTAGAATCATATGATCCAGAGGTTAACGTGACCCACTGACTTCCCAGTCTCACGCATCAAAATCGGGACTTCCAACTTGACAAATGGCTTCCTTGCTTTTTCCTCAATGCAACAAACATGTTCATTCTCACCTCTGAGGTTTTGTCTGTGCTTTTCCTCTTACCTAAAACTCATCCAAACATTCTTAAAATGTTTACCAGTACCATTACAAGCAAGGTATGGTGCTAGGCATGGAATAACCACCCAGATGCTTTAACGCAGTAGTTCTCAAATTTGAACATGCATCCAAACCACTGGGGGAATCTTGTTAGAATGAAGATTCTTCAGGGGTAAGGCCGGATAGTCTGCATTTCTCACAAGTTCCTGGGTTTCCCTGATGGTTTGGGTCTGCTAGCCATGCATTATGTAGCAATTCTTTAAGTATAGTACTTGAAAATAACACCTTCATTCAGTAATAATCACTACCATTTGTATAGTATTTTAAATTTTACAAGGTAATTTGTTACTCTTAGGACAATTGTAGAAATTATTATATTGATACATTTCACTTCTCCCAACACACACAGACACATACACACACATGCACACATACACAGATACATTTGTACATACATGGTTTCTCTAAACCATTTTTTTAAAAGATTTTATTTATTTATTTGACAGACAGAGATCACAAGTAGGCAGAGAGGCAGTCAGAGAGAGTGTAAGGAAACATGCTCCCCGCTGAGCAGAGAGCTTGATGTGGGGCTCGATCCCAGGACCCTGGGATCATGACCTGAGCTGAAGGCAGAGGTTTTAACCCACTGAGCCACCCAGGCACCCCTCTCTAAACCATTTTAAAATAAGTTTCCAATGTCATGATACCTTATGCCTAAATACTCCAAAGAGTTATCTCTGGAGAAAAAGATACTCTCCTGCTTCACCTCAATAGCACTGTCAGATATAAGAAATTCAACATTAACATTCTAATAGCGAAGATATGGTACATATTCAAAGTTCCCCCATTGTCCCCAAAATGTCCTTTACAGTTGTGTTTTTCTTTTTTAGATGCAAGAGCTAACCAAGGGTCACACGTGGCATTTAGTTGTATGTGTGTTTGTCTCCCCACTTTTTTTTTATGTCTTATGATATTAAAATTTTTGATGATTCCAGGGATGTTTTCATTAGATTGTCCTATAATCTAGATTTTCCTGATTGTTTCCCCATGATTAGATGCAGGTTAAACATTTTTGACTACCACATAGATAATGCTCTCTAGTTCTCATTACATTGTATCAGGGGATTCATGATACCTGCTTGATTCATAATTGACCATGTTAAGTTTTATTGATCTGGTTAAACTGATGTCCACTGGATTTTTCACTGGAAGGATACTTTATCTCCTTTGTGATTAATAAGTAATATGCTGGCTGATACTTTGAGATATTTTTCTCCATTAGGTGTCACATATTTCTAAAACACTTTATTTTTAAATAACTATAGATACATAAGAGGCTGTAAAAAATAAAAAGTATAGGGAAGTCTTTGCACCCTCCAACCCACCTCCTGCAAAGTCAACGTCCTGAAAAACTATAGTACACCACTAAAACCAGGAGCCTGATGTTGGTACAATCCATAGAACTCATTCAGTTCTATATTCATTTGTGTGTTTGTTCTACACAATTTTGTCAGGTGTGTAACTTTGTATAATCACCACCACAACCAAGATCCAGTACTTGAAATAACTGATATTTATAGGACATTCCTCTACTGGTAATAATGGAATATATAATCTTTCCAAGTACACATGGAGCATTCAGTAGTATAGATCATGTTACGGTGTCAAGATCTCAATAAATTTTACAAATTTTGAAAACATGCAAAGTATGTTAAATTAGAAACCAAATAAATTAGGAAGCAATTAAATAAATATATCTGGGTATTTCCCAAATATTTTGAAACTAAATAACACATCTGTAAATAAGTCATTGGTCAGAAAAGATCATGAAAGAAACTGGAAATAATTTGACCAGAATAAAAATTAAAACTCAGTATATCAAAATTTATATGGTTACAACAGTCCTCAGGAGAATTTATAGCATTAAATGCTCATATTAGAAAAGAAGAAATACTGCAAGTAAATTTTCTAAAGTGTCACCCATAAAAACATAGAAAAAGAAGAGCAAATTAATCAGAAGTGTAGCATCAGGTAATAATACAAACAAGAGGAGAAGTGAATGAAATAGAGAACAGAAGAGCAATAGAGCAAAACCAATAAAACCCAAAACTGGCTCTTTTAGAAGATAATAAAAGTAAGAAAGCCCTGGACCAATGAAAAAAAGAAAGACACAAGTGGTCAACATCAAAAATACCACCGCATACTCAGGGAACTAAAAGCATAATCAGGGAATACTATGAACAATTTTATACCAGAACTTTCTACAACGTAAATGAAATTAACAAATTCCTTGAAAAAACACAAACTACCAAAGCTCATTCGAGAAAGAATAGATAACAACATGACTAGCCTTGTATTTATTGAAGAAATTTAATTCATAGTTAAGACATTCCTGAAGGAAATTCTAGGTGTAGCTAATTTCACTGGTGAATTCTACCAAATGTTTAAGGAAAAAAATAAAACAAATTGTACCCCAACTTCCAGAAAATAGAAGTGGAAGAAATATTGATACTAAATATTTTTAATATCAAAAATGAAGACTTTACAAGGAAAGGAAACTATGGACTAACATTTCTATAAGCACAGACACAAGTCCTAAAAATAAAATTTTAGTATTCAAATGCAGTAATATATAAGAATGCTAATGCTTTGTGACCAGGTGGTTCTTATGCCAGAAATACAAGGTTGGCCTATGATTTGAAAATCAAACAATATTTCTTAACATATTAGCAGACTAAAAATGGAAAATAATATGATTGCTATAGATGCTGAAAAAGCATTTAAGAAAATTAAACACCCATTTATGATAAAAATTTTCAGCAACCCAAGAATAGAAAGGAAATGCCTTAACCTGATACCCCTTATTAACAAACATACAGCTGAGTGGAGGAAGCAAGATGGCAGAGGAGTAGAAGACTGAAATATCAATCATCAGATCCCAGGAGTTCAGCTAGATGTTATCAAACCATTCTGAACACCTACAGACTCAACAGGAGATAGAAGAGAAGAAGAGCAGCAATTCTAGGAACAGAAAATCGACCACTTTCCAGAAGGTAGGACGTGCGGAGAAGTGAATCCGAGGCAATATATGGGAAGATAGACTGCAGGGGAAGGGGCCGGCTCCCAGCAAGTGGAGGAGCAGCAGAGCACAAAATTGGAACTTTTAGAAGTCTGCTCCACTGAGGGACATTCGCTCCAGAGGCTAAGCAGGGGTGGAGCTTTTGCAGGGACAGTGTGGTCTCAGGTCCCACAGGGTCACAGGAAGACCAGGGATGTCTGAGTGTAGCAGAGCTCCCAGGTATTGGAGCAGGAAGGCCGACTACAGAGACAGAGCCAAGGAGGGGACTCTCAGCTCAGGGTTACCTTAAACTGGGATCTGAGGCACATTCGGGCCACTGCTCTTTGAACAGGGACCCCACAAGTGGCAGATCCAGGGAGACTCACCTTCTTCCTCTGGAGGCAGGAATCGGCTGGGTTTGGAGACTCCAAACAGGGCCAAGTGCCAGATAGAAATGCTCAGTCACAGGCCAGGTGAGCTCAGAGCTTGGCCACAGACCAGGAAGATCGGACAGATTGATGGCTTTTCTCCAAGGGTGCACTGAGGAGTGGGGCCTGAGCTCTCGGCTACTGCAGGCTGAAGATTGGGAGGCCAGTCATTTTCATTCCCATCCTCCAGAACTCTAGGAAAACCATTCAGGGAACAAAAGTTCCCGAGAGCAACTGCAAACAGATTAATTAGCCTGGCCCCTGGCAAGGGCGGTGCGATTCCACCTCAGGCAAAGACATTTGAGAATCACTGCAACAGGCCCCTCCCCCAGAAGATCAGAAAGAACATCCAGCCAAGACCAAGTTTACCGATCAATGAGAACTGTGGAACGCCAGAGCAGGGGAAAGTAACACAGAGAATTCATGGCTTATTTCCCATGATCCTTTAGTTTTTCAAAGTTAAATTTTTTAAATCTTATTTTTTATATTCTATTTTTTTAACTTTTTCTCTCTCCTCTTTTAACATTTTTAACTACTTTATTTTATCAATACCTTCTTTAAAAAATCTTTTTAAATTTTCATTGTTATAGTCATATTTTATACCTATTGTTTTTAACTTTATTTTTATATACATATGGGTTATTTTTCTTTAAAATTTTGGGATACAATTTCTTCTAATAGATCAAAATATACCCTAAAGCTAGCACATCGCTTTGTTCTCGTCTCCAGCCTGATCACATTCTCCTCTCTTTCTTTTTCTAACCAACTTAACCTATCAAATCCTTTTTTAGAATCTTTTAATTTTCATCTCTACAGTCATATCCCAACCCTTCATCATGGTTACCCTTAGTTTTGTATATACACTTTTCTTTCTTCAAAATTTTGGGAGGAAGTTTCTTCTAAGAGACTAGAATACACCCAAAGTCAACTGGTGGCTCTATTCTGTTCAACACACACACACACACACACACACACACACACACATATATATATATATATATATATATTTTTTTTTTAACCTCTTTTCCCCCTTTCTTCTCCTCCCAGGTTTGGATCTCTTCTGATTTGGTTAGTGTATATTTTTCCAGGGTCTTTGCCACCCTTTTAGTATTTTGTCCTTTCAATCATCTATTCTTATCTGGATAAAATGTCAAGGCAGAAAAATGCACCACAAAAAAAAGAACAAGAGGCAGTCCCAACAGCTAGGGACCTAATCAATATGGATATTAGTTATATGCCAGAACTAGAGTTGAGAACAGTGATTATCAAGGTGTTAGCTGAACTTGAAAAAAGCATGGAAGATATTAGAGAAGCCCTTTCTGGAGAAATAAAATCCCTTTCTGGAGAAATATAAGAACTAAAGTCTAACCAAGTTGAAATTAAAAAAAAAAAAACTATTAATGAGGTGCATTAAAAAATGGAGGTTCTTACTGCTAGGTTGAATGAGGCAGAAGAGAGAATTAGTGATTTAGAAGACCAAATGATGGAGAATAAAGAAGCTGAGCAAAAGAGAGACAAACAACTACTGGACCATGAGGGGAGGATTTGAGAGATAAGATACCGTAAATGAAACAAAATTAGAATAATTGGGATCCCAGAAGAAGAAGAAAGAGAGAGAAGGGCAGAAGGTATATTGGAGCAAATTATAGTAGAGAATTTCCCAAATATGGCAAAGGGAACAAGCATCAAAAACCAGGAGGCACAGAGAACCCCCCTCAAAATCAATAAGAATAGGTCCACACCCCATCATCTAATAGTAAGATTTACAAGTCTTAGCAACAAAGAGAAAATCCTGAAAGCAGCCCGGGACAAGACATCTGTAACATACAATGGTAAAAATATTAGATTGGCAGCAGACTTATCAACAGAGACCTGGCAGGCCAGAAAGAACTGGCATGATATATTCAGAGCACTAAATGAGAAAAACATGCAGCCAAGAATACTATATCCAGCTAGGCTGTCACTGAAAAGAGAAGGAGAGATAAAAAGCTTCCAGGACAAATAAAAACTAAAAGAATTTGTAAACACCAAACCAGCTCTACAGGAAATATTGAAAGGGGTGCTCTAAGCAAAGAGAGAGCCAAAAAGTAACAGACAAGAAAGGAATAGAGACAATATACAGTAACAGCCACCTTTCAGGCAATACAATGGCAGTAAATTCAGCTCTTTCAATAGTTACTCTGAATGTAAATGGGCTAAATGCCCCAATCAAAAGACATAGGGTATCAGAGTAGATAAAAAAACAAGGCTCACTGATATGCTGCCTACAAGAAACTCATTTTATCCAAAGACATCTCCACATTTAAAGTGAAGGGGTGAAAAAAAAATTACCATGGTAATGGACAGCAAAAGAAAGCTGGGGTGGCAATCCTTATATCAGATAAATTAGATTTTAAGCCAAAGACTATAATAAGAGATGAGAAAGGACACTATATCATACTTAAAGGGTCTGTCCAACAAGAAGATCTAACAATTTTAAATATCTATACCCCTAACATAGGAGCAGCCAACTATATAAATCAATGAATAGCAAAATCAAAGAATCAAAGAAATATATCGACAGTAATATAATAATTGCAGGAGACTTTAACACCCCCTCACTGAAATGGACAGATCATCTAAGCAAAAGATCAACAAGGAAATAAAGGCTTTAAATGACACACTGGACCAGATGGACATCACAGATATATTCAGAACATTCATCCCAAAACAACAGAATACACACTCTTCTCTAGTGCACGTGGAACATCCTCCAGAATAGATCACATCCTGGGTCAGAAATCAGGTCTCAACTGGTACCAAAAGATTGGCATCATTCCCTGCATATTTTCAGACCACAATGCTCTGAAACTAGAACTCAATCACAAGAGGAAAGGTGGAAAGAACACAAATACATGGAGGCTAAAGAGCATCCTACTAAAGAAGGAATGGGTCAACCAGAAAATTAAAGAAGAATTGAAAAAATTCATGGAAACAAATGAAATTGAAAATACAACTGTTCAAAATCTTCAGGACACAACAAAAGTGGTCCTGAGAGGAAAGTATATAGCAATGCAAGCCCTCAATAAACAAGAAAGGTCTCAAGTACACAACCTAAACCTACACCTAAGGATCTGGAGAAAGAACAGCAAAGAAAGCCTAAACCCAGCAGGAGAAGAGAAATAATAAAGAGCAGAGCAGAAATCAATGAAATAGAAAGGAAAAGAACAGTAGAACAAATCAACGAAACTAGGTGCTGGTTCTTTTAAATAATTAATAAGATTGATAAAACCCTGGTCAGACTTATCAAAAAGAAAAGAGAAAGGACCCAAGTAAATAAAATCATGAATGAAAGAGGAGAGATCACAACCAACACCAAAGAAATACAAATAATTATAAGAACATATTATGAGCAAATACATGCCAGCAAATTTGAAAATCTGGAAGAAATGGATGCATTTCTAGAGACATAGAAACTACCAAAACTGAACCAGGAAGAAATAGAAAACCTGAACAGACTCATAACCAAAAAGGAGATTGAAGCAGTCATCAAAAATCTCCCAACAAACAAGAGCCCAGGGCCAGATGGCTTCCCAGGGGAATTCTATCAAACATTTAAAGAAGAATTAATTCCTATTCTCCTGAAACTGTTCCAAAAGATAGAAAAGGAAGGAAAACTTCCAAACTCATTTTATGAGGCCAGCATTACCTTGATGCCAAAACCAGACAAAGACAAAAAGGAGAATTACAGACCAATATCCTTGATGAACACAGATGCAAAATTTCTCACCAAAATATTAACCAATAGGATCCAACAGTACATTTAAAAGATTACTCACCATGACCAAGAGGGATTTATTCCTGGGCTGCAAGGTTAGTTCAACATCTGCAAATCAATCAATGTGATACAATACATTAATAAAAGAAAGAACAAGAACCATATGATACTCTCAATAGATGCTGAAAAAGCATTTGAAAAAGTACAGCAGCCTTTCTTGATCAAAACTCTTCACATTATAAGGATAGAGGGTACATACCTCAATATCCTTAAAGCCATCTGTGAAAAACCCACAGCGAGTGTCATTTTCAATAGGGAAAAACTGAGAGCTTTTCCCCTAAAGTCAGGAACATGGCAGAGATGTTCACTATCACCACTGCTGTTCAACATAGTAGTAAAAGTCCTATCTTTAACAATCAGAGAACAAAAAGAAATTAAAGATATCTGAGTCTTTGCAGATGATATGATACTTTATGTGGAAAACCAAAAGACTCCACTCCAAAGTGCTAAAACTCATACAGGAATTCAGTAAAGTGTCAGGATATAAAAGCAATGCACAGAAATCAGTTGCATTTCTATATACCAACAGCAAGACAGAAGAAAGGGAAATTAACGTGTCCATCCCATTTACAGTTGCACCCAAAACCATAAGATACCTAGGAATAAACCAAAGCAAAGAGGCAAAGAATCTGTACTCAGAAAACTATAAGGTACTTGAGAAAGAAATTGAGGAAGACACAAAGAAATGGAAAAATGTTCCATGCTCATGGATTGGAAGAACAAATATTGTGAAAATATCCATGCTACCTAAAGCATTCTACACATTTAATGCAATCCCTATCAAAATATCATCTTTTTTTTTTCAAAGAAATGGAACAAATAATCCTAAAATTTATATGGAACCAGAAAAGACCCCAAATAGCCAGAGGAAGGTTGTAAAAGAAAGCCAAAGTTGGTGGCATCACAATTCCAGACTTCAAGCTCTATTACAAAGCTGTCATCATCAAGACAGTATAGTATGGGCACAAAAACAGACACATAGATCAATGGAATGGAATAGAGAGCCCAGAAATGGACCCTCAACTCTATGGTCAACTAATCTTCAACAAAGCAGGAAAGAATGTCCAGTGGAAAAAAGACAGTCTCTTCAACAAATGGTGTTGGGAAAACTGGACAGCCACATGCAGAAGCATGAAACTGGACCATTTCCTTACACCACACACAAAAATTGACTCAAAATGGATGAAGGACCTCAATGTGAGATAGAAATCCATCAAAATCCTTGAGGAGAACACAGGCAGCAACCTCTTTGACCTCAGCCTCAGCAACTTCTTACTATAAACATTACCAAAGGCAAGGGAAGCAAGAGCAAAAGTGAACTATTGGGACTTCATCAAGATAAAATGTTTTTGCACAGCAAAGGAAACAGTCAACAAAACCAAGAGACAACTGACAGAATGGGAGAAGATATTTGCAAATGACATATCAGATAAAGGGCTAGTATACAAAATCTATAAAGAACTTACCAACTCAACACCCAAAGAACAAATAATCCAATCAAGAAATGGACAGAAGGAAAGAACAGACATTTATGCAAAGAAGACATCCAGATGGCCAACAGACACATGAAAAAATGCTCCACATTACTCGGCATCAGGGAGATACAAATCAAAACCACAGTGAGATACCATCTCATACCAGTCAGAATGGCTAAAATTAACAAGTCAGGAAATGACAGATGTTGGCAAGGATGTAGAGAAAGGGGAACCCTCCTACACTGTTGGTGGGAATGCAAGCTGGTGCAGCCACTCTGGAAAACAGTATGGAGGTTCCTCAAAAAAGTGAAAATAGAGCTACACTATGACCTAGCAATCGCACTACTGGGTATTTACCCTAAAGATACAAATGTAGTGATCCAAAGAGGCACATGCACCCTAATGTTTATAGCAGCAATAGCCAAAATATAGAAAGAACCTAGATGTCCACCAACAGCTGAATGGATAAAGAAGATGTGGTATATATATATATATATATATATATATATATATATACACACACACACACACACACACATACATACATACATACATACATACAATGGAATACTATGCAGCCATCAAAAGAAACAAAATCTTGCCATTTGCAACAATGTGGATGGAACTAGAGGGTATTATGCTGAGCAACATAAGTCAATCAGAGAAAGACAATTATCATATGATGTCTCTGATACGAGGAATTTGAGAAGTGGTAGAGAAGGGAAAAATGAAAAAAGATGGGATCGGAAGGGAGAAAAACCACAAGAGAATCTTAATCTCACAAAACAAACCAAAGGTTGCTGGAGGGTGGTGGGCTGGGGTAGGGTAGCCAGGTTATGGACACTGGGGAGTGTATGTGCTATGGCAAGCACTGTGAATTTTGTAAGCTGATTATTCACAGACCTGTATCCCTGGGTCAAATAATACATTATATATTAATCAAAACAAAACAAACAAAAAACAAACAACAAAAACCAAACAAAAACAAACCTACAGCTGACATCATACTTAATGGTAAAACACTAAAGATTTTCCCCCTAAGATGAGAAACAAAGCAAGATATCCATTCATCCCATTTCTATTCAACATGCTGACCTTATCCTCCACAATAAGGGAAGAAAAAGAAATAAAATGCATATGTAATGGAGAGAAAAAAGTAAAACTTTGTAGTAATAGAAAACATGATCTTTTGTGCAGAAAATCCTGTGAAAGAACACCTGGATGGCTCAGTCAGTTAAACATCTGTCTTCACCTTTGATCATGATCTCAGGGTCCTGGGATCAAGCCCTGTGTCAGGTTCCCTGCTCAGTGGGGAGTCTGCTTCTCTCTCTCACTCTCCCTCTGTGCACACACACACTCTCTCTCAAATAAGTAAATAAAATCTTTTAAAAAAGAAAAAGACAATCTTGTGAAAACTACCATAAAGCTATTAGAATAATAAGTGATTTTATCAGCATTTTAGGACATAAGGATAGGAACCAAAAATGTAAGAAGTACACTTAAAAGTCAATAATAAGAAGAAAGTCCAATAGAAAAAAATGGAGAAAAGATTAGAATAGCATTGGGACAAAAAGATATATGTTGGTAAACAAGCACATGAAGAGGTGTTTAACATAATTTGCCAATAGTGAAGAAAATGCAAATTTAAACCACAAAGAGATAGCGCAACACACATCCACTAGAATCGTGAAAATTTAAAAGATTGACCAAACCTAGAGTTCTTAGTTTTCAAAGAACATGGAACATTCATGCAACAATCGTAATAATCAAAAATGGTACAGTTAGTTTGGAAAACTGTTGAGCAATTTCCTATAAAGTTAAACATGCACTTGGCAGTTGACCCCGCAACCATACTCTTAGGTGTTTTAGGAGACATGAAAATACATTCATACAAAGGCATGTGTGTAAATGTTTATAACAACATCATTCATAAAAACAATATACCAGAAATAACTCAAATGTCCATTAGCAGGTGAATCGATAAACTAATTCCTTATAAAGAAATAAAGGAATATTGCCTGTCAATAAAATGGAGTGAACTTAATTGTGGTAGTGGTTATCCAAATGAATACATTTGTTAAACCTTAAGGAATGCTACAGTTAAGATTGGCGATTTTTTTGGTATGAAATTTCTATGTCAATAAAACTATCGTATAAAATATGTGTAAGTACATATAAATATATGTATCTATATTTAGAAGTGGGGAGTGAATTCAAAGATGAAGTTGTAGAATTGTAAGTACAAAGCAAGGACAATATTTGAAACCATGTGTTTTGCAGGAATCCTGAACAGAAGGCAACATCAATAATGTCATCATCGTTTACAAATAAAGAAACAAGCTCACATGTATTATGTGACTGGCCCATACTTATACAGCCATTTAAAAAATCCATAATAAGTATCCTGCTATTCCATGATGATATATGAATAACTATGCATAAATTACACAACAGAATTGTTAAGGGGTTTCTCGGTTCCACCAGGCAAAAAGTCAAGTCACCATTCGCTTGTCTTTTGTGACCCACCCAGCTCTTTATGTTAAATATACTGGAATTAAAATAAAACTTAAAAATCCACGGACAAGAAATGCTGGTCAAAGATCCTTTCTCTCTCTCCATATTCATTTTATACAGATATCTCTCTCACCCACGTAGAACAATACATGCATGGAAACAATACCTGGACCCGCACAGTCCTCAAAAGAAAAAGCAATTAGGTAGATATGAGCACTGTTTGGTGGTTAGGGACAAGGGAGTAGTGGATAAATGAGGGATAATGAAGGAAAGAATCCAGAGGCAGGTGAAAGATTGAGGGTAGGCAACATGACCAGGATATCCATGATCCTTAATTGTCTATTATTTTGTCATTTGATAGAGTTAAATTTGCCATCTCAGAGGCTTTTTAATTATTAACTTTGGGGTTATGTTTGCATTTATAGATATTAATAAATTCCTTACACTAATTATCCAAAAATTAACACAGATTAAAATATAAACATTAACTTTGTGTGACCAAAACAATTATCTGGGCTCGATCAAAGAACTTACACAAAAGCATTAATTCGGCAGACAAAAGCATGTCTGCTCTTCCAGATTTACAGGCAGCATGCAGCACAAAGTAAAATGCAGGCAAAATGAACACACACTAGGAATGTGACAAATTTTTATGCAAGTATAATTTTATTCCAGAGAGGCAACAATTCTTTTTTAAAATGAAATGACTGAAAAATCTAGCAAAGGAGTTAGCAATAACTACACCACTTCTCATATTTCTTTTAAGAAATTAAATTAAAGCATTTTTCATCTTGATGGGCAAAAAAAAAAAAAGCAAAATACCCTGAAAACAATAGTATTTTGGGTTTTTGAAACAGTAAGCAAGTTCTCTCTCCTTTTGCACAAAGATTCACTTCCCATGTGCAGCTTGTCGTTTTGGAATATACGTGTGTTTTTATAGCTGTTAAAGACCCATGAATTCTGGGGTTCCTGACAGGGACACTAAAACGCTTTTAACGATGGTGGCATGAACAGTAACTTGAGATGGTATATACCATAGTGCATAAAATAGATCATAATATCATCCGCTTGGATCCTTGAAGAGAAAGCTCTATGTAAAGCTTAACAAAAATAGTAGGCTTCAGAACAAAGCAGAACGGTTGCTGAGAAAAATCAACCTAGAAGTAATCTGATGGCTTGAAGAATAGATAACCACAGTGCAACCGAACGGCCAGATCCCCACTGCATTTGCAGCAGGGAGTGGGCAGGGGGAGAGGAGCGAACAAGGGCTAAGAAATGGTGCACAGGTAACTGGCTTTCTAGACATTAACCTGTAGCTTCTTGCTGATCCTGTCCGGGTCCGTGGTATCTGATACACAGAAGGAATCCTGGCCATCAGCACCGGTAGGGTATGGAGACATACGTACAAAATCCTAATTGAAACATGCAAGTGATACTTCGTGGGAAAAGAAATTAAGTTATAAACCAAGGCAAGGACAAAATGCGAGAAGGAGGGGCAACGTGGGGGAGTGGAGAAGACATGGGAGGGGGATAAATTTCCAGAGTTCCCACTTCATGCCGTGGCTGTCTTGCTCCATTACTTCCTATGATGAGCAAGTGCTTTCGGGGCCAGTTTTTTTTCTGCAGCAGGTCAATGTTCTCTGTAAAGAGAAGCGACGGGAAGAGGGCAATGGTTTTGTGCTCTGAAGGAAAAAATACAGAAAGCTGTGAAAGGGAGAGACCGAGAATAATATTTCTTAGGATCTCTTCCCTCCTGTAGCTTTTTTGTACTCGCCAAACATTATTTCAAGGACAAACAGTTGTCCTTTCATGGCACACAGCTAAAGGAGCATGGTATTTCGGATGGAAAGATGGAAGAGAAACATTTAATTTCTTTTACTCTTGGAGACGTAAAGAGTATACTTGGCTCTATAAACAATTACTTGTTGCTTATCATTTTTATATGGGACACAAGCCATTTGTAATATTTACTTACAAGGGCTTAGAGACAAAGCTACTGGAGGAAATACAGGGAGTAGTTACTGGAACGGGCATGTGAGAAAGCAAATGGAAGTTCAATCTCAGAGAAGATTTAATAGCAAAAATAAATTAATAAATAAAGCTCAGGTAGTAAATGGAAGGAAGGGGAAAACAATAACATTAAAAAGAGAAAAGAGTTGCTTTAAGTATTGCTCTAAGGGGAGTTCACCAAGGTAGAGCCTGGAAGAGCTAAATATTACTAACAGGCTTCAACTTGGGGATAAATAGGTAATATAATAATCGCATTTGTCTTCATATTACAGTTTCCCTCTAAGGGTCTCAGAGCCCCTCACGTACATATTGGAAAACAAGAAGTTCCTGACCACAAGAGCGGCTAACCATTAGAACAAGTTGCCAAGGGAGCTTGAAGCATCTGTTCTGGAGGTCCTTAAAACGGAGTGACTTCCTATTTGTCTGGGATTGCTATGGGCCATTGGTTTTTCGAGCATAGCTTGCATCCGAATCACTGGGAGGGCTTGCTAACACACGAATTTCGGGGTCCATCCCCACAGTATTGATTCAGTAGGGCTGGGAAGTAGGATGGGCTGGAGAGTTTGCATTTGTAACAAATTCTGAGTGAGGCCGTTTCCATGGTTCCAGGGACCACACTGGTTTATGCATAGATCTGTCTGATAAGGGCGATGACCACCCTCCGCTGTGCTCTATGTGCAGACCACGTGCGCTCTATCCGGTGGGTACCCCCTTGCTTCCTATTGCTGCCAAGTGGGACGCTGCGGATGAGAGGTACTAAGCTGTTACTCTGGTCACTCAGCAGGTAAGGATCAGAGCTGCTATTCTAACATGAGTTGACTTGAATTTGGGCCCATGAGTCTTAATTGTGATGTTATGCTGTCTAGTGGTAGAGATATGAATGATCTCTAAAAACTGTGTATACTTACAAGTTTCAGAAATCACACAAGATGCAAGGGGCAAAGCACAGCACAAAACCTAAAGAAAGTAGATGATTTTTTGCAGTGTCATAATTGTTAGGTCCCCCTTTGGTAGGTAAGGCCACATTTGTACTCGAGGTTTGAGTTATAAACTGTACCTCTGTAAGCGAAATTTCAGCAGTCCCTTCATTCTCCTTTCCAAGCTTCTCCCTTCTCCCTGCTCTTGGCACCACCAAAAATGAAAATACACTGATACAAAGCCATGTTAGAGTGGTGCAGATTTCATAAGGGATGGAGGGCAGGGCTCGCCATACCCCTGATCTTTCCTGTAGAATCCCAGTCCTATTTGCTTCCCACTCTGGGATTCTTTTCTTTCTCTCACCAGTCTGCACCTTATTGCCCTGCAAATTTTAATATGTTTCTTTCCTTCCTGAAAACTGGTCACCACCCACATATCCCCAGATCCTGGAGACTGTTTTTCCCCTACGCTTGGCTTATGGAAGCATTTTCTTTTCCATCATGGTCTCCCTACAAGGAAATTTTCATGTCGGCCACTTGAGATAAAACAGTCTGCATGTCGTTACATAGACAACTTCCTAGAGACCATAGAGACCTCCTTACCACATAGTAATTTCAAATGGAGGGTTTACATGTCCTAGATCTGTACTCTTCTAAATCAAGTACATTCTAGATCTAGAAAAGTGTTCAAATTGAAATACACTGGAATCATAAAATACAAATTCAGAGACTTACTATGAAAAGAAAAATGTAAAATATCTGATTAATAAATGTTTGCATTGATTACATATTGAAATGATAACATGTGGGATATACTTAGTTATATAACATTGAAATAAATTTCATCTCTCTCTTTTTAGTTTTGTTATTGTGACTATCGGTAAATTTAAAATTACAGATCTGACTAGTATTACATTTCTACTGGGCAGGACTATTGGAGGTCATTAAGAGAATTAAGCAGACTGACAAGAGAATTAAGCAGACTGACCTTATGTAAGGTTGGCTTTTTCTGAAAATCAGTGCACTGAAAAGTTCTTCACCTGCAAAAATAGAACAAAACAAAAGAAAACAAAAAAACCAGAGAAGATCTACTATATACTTATTTCCACCTGGCAAATGTCAAAAACTGTGGTGTTCAAAGGCTTCGGCGGACTAGGGTCAGCAGACAGGACTATGACTTAGGACAATTCTTTCTACACCTGTTGTAACACTTACAATGTGCTTTACATTGCATCGCATTGCGTAGTATTTGATAAATTAACAAGTGGATGAATATCTTCCTTACCTTGACTGTAAGCATTTTGGTAGCAAGATTTATGGGTTTTATTCATTTTCCTTCATTGCGTAGTGTCTGACGCACAGCAAGGGCTCAGTAAATATTTGTTGAAGGAATGGCAGCTTAGGGGTCCTGGGGAGGAAGGTGGGTTATGACGCAAAGGACTGCATCACCTGGGAATACTTGGTCTGGTCAAATGCAAGCACAGTTCAAACTAACAAACTTGCCAAAGAGGTCCCTGGCCTCATCATTCTTAAAGCCATAGGTTGGGGCTTCGGTTGTACCTTATTTAATTATGGAATGTGCTATTCAGCATGCCATTTAATGTTTGTAGCACATTCTCCAGGTTGCAATTTGCATAGCGGGAAATGAGTCCAGAGTGTACATTTTCGTGAAAGATTTCAGAAACTCTAAAAAGAGACCTGAAAATTAGAATATCTGTGATTCCCTTGGCACTAACTGCAAAGAAAGAAAATGCAGGCATTTAGAAATTTAACGAACATCAACAAGTCAGCAGTGGACAATCCAGTCCAGGCTAAATGGAGTGTTTCCACAGATGCTTCCAACTCTTCCCCACTTCTCTCTTTTGTTTTCTCCTCATTCTATCCAAATTTAAAGACTAAAACTGGCATAAATACAGCAGAGAAGTCGAGGTCAGAAAAATTGAGGTTTTTTATTTAGCAAAAGCAAGAACACAAAACATTTTGCAAGAATAAGAAGTAAAGGGGGAAAAGAAACCAGTTTCAGTTTCTACAACAGGCAGGCCAACCATATGCTTTGAGTATCAGCAAATAGAGTGCACAGGAAAGATATTCTTTCAACGATAGGATATTTCATATAAAAAAAAATCCACCCAAGTAATCATTTTGGGACACATAAAAAGCTGAGAAACTCAGCAGATTTACATATCATTCTTAGTGTGGTTTGGGTTGTTTTATTTTGAATTAAATATGGGATGTACACCGTTATCTTAATAGTTCTTTGACTTTAATCTGGACCTGGGAGAGTCCAATTGCAATATGAGTATTATCCATACTTGGAAATACTGTGGGTCAATTCAGAGTGTCCAGACAATAGCTTTACAGAGTAAAGTTAAATGGAGTAGGGTTATCATGACATCTTACACGTGTTCCTCTCTGCATGTGAAACCTCAAGTTGTCTCAGCTGGGTTGGCCCCTAGGATTCATGGTTAAATCATTAGAGAACATATTTTGCTCCACTGATGTTTATATTTTTTTCTTGAACATAGCCAAGGAAAACTGGATCTATAAGCAAGACGTTGAGACCATAAAAAAAGAGCTGTACCGGGGGACATCAAGGGCAACAAAATTATTCTATGTGATTCTACATTGGTCCATACATGTCAGTATACATTTGCCAAAACCCATGAACATACAACAATAAAAGGAACCTTGTGATAATGGGTGAGTGTTAGCTTATCAGTTGTAACATGAGGACCCCACTGGGGCAGAATGGTGATGATGGGAAGGCTGCGTGGGGGGTGGGGAGGGAGTGTGTGAGAACTCTGTACTTTCTGCTCAATTTCGATGTGAACCTAAAACTTCTAAAAAGTAAAGCCTATTAATTAATAAATATCTTGTATTTTATAGCAGTATCTGCATCTATCTACCTATCTGCATCAAGTTGAAAAACATTTTCTACTTAGTGGGAGCTTTCTAAAATGATGACAGAAGATAGATGAGATGGTATTGGTGGTGTGGCAACCAACATAAGGAAAGGAAGGAAGTAACCCCTCTCCCCCACCCCGACCTCACAGACTAGGGGACAAAAAGAAATCTTAAAGAAGGAAAAAGGCAGAGACAGAGAGAGAATGGGAGGGAAAAGGGAAGCAAGAGAGGGCTATCGAAATCCCTGGGAAGTGGTTGTCCCAAGACTCTGCCTTGCTCACAGTTGGGATATATGGCCATGCAGTCTAGAAGGGGAGGTGGCGATTGCTACCCATTGTGTGAGATCCAGGATGATGGGATCAGTCATGCCATGGCCACTCAGAGTAGCCTAAGACTAGCTGAACATGATATAACAAACACAGCATTTAAAAACCAGCCAGAAGTGAAAGCATCTAGAATGTTGCTTGCTCGTAAGAAAGAAAGACTAAAAATGCAAAGGAACAAAAATAAGAACAGTAGCAAAGAGGAGTGGGATCTCAGACACCCACAACAAAAATCTATCTAAGTCTATTATTAAGAATAAGTATACTGAAATAGGAGAGTTGGAACCATGGTAGGAGAAAATTTTTTAAACCAGCTGCTGGTGGTTTGGTTTTTTGTTTGTTTGTTTGTTTGTTTGGGTTTTTGTTGTTGTTTGTTTTTTGTTTTTTGGTTTTGGTTTTGGGTTTTTTTTTTTTTTTTTGGCATGATGAGATGATCTCAGGTAAGAGAAATTTTGGGCTGAATATCAAGAAAAAAAAAAATTCCTGACTGTGAGAACTATTGGATTACAAAGCGGTCTCTTGAGGAAAGAAGTGGAAACTCCATCTGCGCTGCTCTGGAAATAAGTTTGCTAGTTAAATTGTACTCCTTTTCTTAGCTGACTGCTTGACATTTCAGCAACAGAACCAAATAATTCATGGGTCAGCTAAGAAGAGTGCTTATTATAATCATCTTTTAAAACCTCCACTAACAGCAGTGAATTAGAAAAAAATATATAGTTACTATTTTATTCCATGTGATAAAGCCTGTCAGGTTTTTACAGTATGAAACCTATTCCTCAATACTCTGCTTCTCGAATGATCGCTGATATCCATAAAAAAGAATGTCCTGGCAGTGCTAAGAAAACGGCATTTGAGAGGCTAGAAATAATGAAGAGGGATTGTGTCCACTGTTTGTGTAAGACTGCTGGTAGAATCTTAACCATCCTTTACACTTCAAATAATAACCTTGCTAATAATAAACTAGATTAAAGCCAACAACAAACCAAATGACTTCTAATTCTCTTGGAAGCAGAAAGGAAAAAAACAACAGTTACAGTAAAAGAAGGCTTGCAGAGAATCAATAAATTAAGAACTGCAGATTGTGACATTATTATCCTGTAAATACTCCTTAGTGGTTCTTCCAGGATCTCTTCAAACAAAGAAATAGAAAATTAACAAAATCCCATCCAACATTAGCATGGAACAAACATAGTAAAGGTGAGATCCTAGTCTCAGGGCACGGAGAGGGGTCCAGGGCAATCCCTTCCGTAATCTCAGCCCCTAATATCTTTAATAGAGTTAGAAGTGACTGTTAGGGGCAGCGTCAAAAGGCACAGGAAGCTAAGAAGAACCCAAAATGGACAGTGTGCAATTTGGACATGGTACTAGGCAGCCACCCTTAACACCCCATACATAGAACCCATTCATCACTGCATAAATATACGTTTTAGACCATTATGGGCGCTTATGGCATCTCCTTTGCCCTTCCTGTCACCTGTCTGTAGCTCCTGCCACTGGAATCTCTGATCATCCGTGATTGACAAGTATCAAGAACAGTCCCTTCCTGAAAGTAGATGAGGGTCAGCAAGCTTTCACCATGTAGATGGGCATGCCCATTTAAAAGACACAGCCAGTGTGGGATTTAGTTAATTACAATCACAATGTTCACTCCCTTGGATTAGAGCCCATTTAGAGCTGGAACCATATGTGTGTTGGTTACAGTGATGCTAGTTACTAAGATGTCATTGTGTCTTACACTAACTGCTGGAATCCTAAGAATGAAAACCTAGGCAGAGCCTAGAAGATGGCGTATTCACTCAATCTCTTGTTGGGAAATTCACACCACATGAGAGGGAAAACATTGACTTGGGTATCAAACGTTCACTCACTCATCAGAGCAGTCAGTAAGTTATTATTTATTGGGAACCCAAAGTACAATAGTCCTTGCTCTTTAGAATGATGAATTCTTGAATCCCTGCTCTATCACCAATCAGATATGAGACTGTGACCAAAGTAAGGTCCTGAAACTTAGTTTTCCCACCAGGAAAATGGGGCTATTAACACCTACCAAGGAGTGTGGCTCTGAGAATAAGTTATAAATCCATAGACAATGTCCGAGTATTTAACAAAACTCAGTAAATGTCTTCTAAGCACCTTTTTATGCTTCCAGCTCTAAACTATTTTGCCATTTGTATGCATTTTATTAATTAGATTCCAGGGTTATCTGGTTAGTATTCTATAAAAGCAAGGAGAGTAGGGGCGCCTGGGTGGCTCAGTGGGTTAAGCCTCTGCCTTCGGCTCAGGTCATGATCCCAGGATCCTGGGATCGAGCCCCGCATCGGGCTCTCTGCTCTGCGGGGAACCTGCTTCCTCTTCTATCTCTCTGCCTGCCTCTCTGCCTACTTGTGATCTCTGTCTGTCAAATAAATAAATAAAATGTTAAAAAGAAAATAAATAAAAGCAAGGAGGGTATAAGGACCAGTCTTCATATACAGTGACATCTCTGTGAAACGACCTTAGAAGGAGGAGCCAAAAGGACATACAGTCACAACAAATGTGTCAAAAATAACTTTGATGGCTGTTAAACTATTTCTTCTACCTTATATATAAAAGTGGGATTCAATAAAGCAAAAGTTATCCATGACATAAGAAACCACAATGAAATCAACATTTTGATTCATCAACATTGGATTCTACACATGGTAAGATTATATTAGCTTACATAAAATATATAATAAAAGTATATAAAAGCATTTAGAATGCTGAGATCATGTATTTTAGCTTCTTTACAGATGAAATCTTTGCCAATATTGACGAAGTAAAGGTAACAGAGCTAGTAGGCGACAAGAGACTGGACCAGAAATGTCCACTTATAATTTCTTGAAATGCCCCTTTTATCTTCATAATTGTATAGAAATATATCATTTTTGAAGATTTATTTATTTAGAGTGAGAGTGAGAGAAAGAGAGTGCATGTGTGCAAGTGGGAGCAGGGGCAGAGGGAGAGAATCTCAAGCAGACTCCCCACTGAGCAGAGTTTCTCTTGGGGCTCGATCCCATGACCCAAGACATCATGACCTGAGCAGAGGAAAGTGGGATGCTCAACCCACTGAGCCGACCGGGCACCCCAGAAATATATTTGACACTGTACCATTAATCAGCTATATTCCAGGCACTATTCTAGATACTGGGAATAGAATTTCTAGAACACAGTTTAATGGGGAAGATAGGTAATTAGTATAAAGATCCAGTCTAGTTTTTGGATCAGTGAAGAACCCTCAAGGATATATCATTTAGTTGAAGCCTAATGTATGAGCCTGGAAAACGGGGTAAGAAAGCGAGGTGGTGGGGTGAGGAGGAAGAGGAGTTGCTGAGCTGGAAGGCAGAAAGCCTAGGGGGTGAGAAAGAGCTTGGAAATTCAAGGTAGAGTTTGAGAATTACCCTAAGTAGAATGGGAAGCCTTGGAGAAGTTTAAATGTAGAAGCTGAAATGATGATATTTGCATTTTGGTGTGATCAGTCTGGTTGCACTGTGGAGAAACAGCTGGAGAAAAGAGCAGAGGCAGAGGGCTATTAGAGGTCATGGGTGAACTGATGATGGCATGAAGGTGAAATAAAATGAACCAATGTGAGAGGTATTTGTAAGGTGAAAGTAGGACTGGGGACTTGGTGACTGGATATTGGGGCAGTGAGGGAATGGGAAAAGTCAGGACTTATTTTCAGGCTCAACACATGGGACCCATGCAGAAAGAAGAGGAGACAATCAGGGACCACCCATGGTCATGGGGGACATGGGGCCCATATGCTGAACTTAAGGTGCTAGAAGATACATGGCAGTTCTGTCCTCCAAACTGTAAGAGATTTTCAACACAGCGCCCATTATACAACACTATCATCACATGGGAAAGATAATAAAAAATGGAGATGAGGAACATTTTACCAGTCATTTGGAGGAAATGCAAATTTCCTAGAAAGATCTTTGCAATCGGAAGTAAATCCTTGGGCAGATGGAGCTAGGAGAGTTGGAAGAACATTCCCCAAGCAAAACTCCAGTGGTAGTAAACACACTAGGTAAGTGACAAATGCATTGGGATGTTGTGAAAGACTTGTTTGCAGCCAGGCTCAGAGAGCACAGAGAACCAACATGGATTAAGTGCACCCGTGCCTAACATGAAACACTTCAAAACAAAACAGTGGTGCCTTCTCTCTCAACGGAGAGGAAACAAATGACAAACAAAAGCTTCAAAATTGCCCCCCAGAACTTCACACTTGCAGGAACACTGATAACATTGCCTGTGCAAACGACCTCTTCCCTTCTCCCTCCAGCTTCTGGTCAGCACGCCTTCTATGTCTGAGTCACTCCAAAATTGGGAAGAAGCAAGGGCAGCCTCTTTGACCAGCTTTGCGGACTAGGACTCTGCTTCTGACCTCCCATGTTACCCTTGTTTTTTTAGAGAAAAAAAAAAAATCTTGCCAAGTGCTCAACCTCTCTGCTCTAGCAAACCTCTAAAACAGAAATCTTTCATGAAATTACCCAGTACTAGCTTGTCAGAATTACTCGTGATTGGTATCTTAGTTAAGATTCCTCTGGAAAAAGAGCCTGAAACAAGGACAAGTGGGAAGTGTATGGGAGGGCTGGGGGGACACTGTAGGGGAGGAGAGGAGTGAGATAAAGAAGGGCAGGGAGCCAGAGACATGGTATATTATCAAGGCAGCTGCCACTGTGGGTGACTGGCAATTAATCAGAATTATCTCATGTAAAAGATGAAGGAGTTAGGTATTTATATATCAAATATATACATCAGTCACGGGTCAAGGATTTTAGGTGGGTGTGTGGGTGGATGAGGGCTGTTAATTCTCATGTATTAAGCGAAGTGTTAAGAGAAAGCCCTCAGGCATAGAAATACATATCTTGGCAGTGGGAGGTCCAAAGCCGTATACTGTGGAGCTAAGGATGAAGAGATGTGAGCCGGACTCTTAAAGTGTCTCCTAAAGTTAGCAACAGCGTGGGCTTCCCAAGTTGGAGTGGAGGGAGGTCTCGAGATAGACTAAAAGGTCGCCGGCAACAGATACACACACACATATATCCACCAGGAGAGATGTGTGACTTCGAGGCTTACTGAAAGCAGAAGAAAGCATTCAGAAAGCCATTTTATCATTGCAGTGGAGAAAGAGACCTGGTAAGAGAAAATAGACAAAAGAGATTTCATCCAAGGGGGTTAAGACAACATCGTTGGGGTCATTTGACAGAAAGGCAGCTCTGTCTGAGTGCTAGCAGGTTCTTGAGAAATGACAGGAGAAAAAAGGGTCGGTCGCCCTTGCTTAGGTCAGGTACTATCTGACCATTTGATGTCTCTTAGCTCCCCACATTGGCACTTCAAGTATACCTCAAACAATAAAGATAAAATTGTACAATCCAAATATGGCGAAAAGTTGTCAATGAAGGACAAACAAGTCCAATTATATAAACTTTGGCAACACCTCTCTCTGTAGGAGGCTCAAGTCTATAAGGATTAATGACCCAAATTAGTATGCCAAAGCATCTTCTCAGTTGTTTTTTTTAAGATTTGTTTATTTATTTGACACAGAGAGAGATATAGTGAAAGACAGAGCATAAGCAGGAGGAGCAGCAGGCAGTCAGGCAGAGGGAGAGGGAGAAGCAGGCTCCCCGCTGAGCAAGGAGCCCGATGTGGGGCTCGATCCCAGGACCCAGGGATCATGACCTGAGCTGAAGGCAGCCACTTAACTGACTGAGCCACCCAGGTGCCCCATCTTTTCGTTTCTTAAGGAAATATTAGGGTGAGGTACTTTTGGCCGATAGTCAGACATTCGTAAGAGGCTGGTTCTGAGATTCAGAAGTCCTGGGAGGAATCCCTAAAATCTGGACCCCAGATTATGGGGTCCTGAGTACTACATCTGGGAAGAGGCATATCACTCTGTAATAGCCAGAGAGGATCTCAAGAAAAAAGAACACAATATCTACCAGCCTAGGCGCTTCCCTCCTTGTCATATGTCTCCCGTTTCGCAGACATCCGTCTCCTTGGCTACCTATGCAACCTCTCCTGGCAGAAGTGAAAGCCCACAGACTCCCAAGGAGAATGGAGACACGTGGCCCTCGGGGCCTAGAAAAAAAACCTGACCGGTGTGTCAGTGTGATGGTACCAAGTGTCTGAATTTTGCATATCCTTGGTTCAATTTAAGAACTTCTTAAGAGTGCCTTAGAGATATGGGCCTTCGGTACTAATTTTTAAAACAATCCAACGAGGCTGGAATGAGCGTATCACAAGCCCTCGAGTCGAGAGTATCTAGTTCAGATCCTGGCTCTGCCCCCCCAGTGAATGCACGACCAAGGCGTAAATACTCTCCTCTTTAAGTCTTTATTTTCTCATCTAAGAATATGAATAAGAATAATCTGTCCATAATTAAGTCATGATGAGGAAAGGAGCTAGTGAATAAAGCACACTGCTTGACAAGGAGTCAATCCTCAGTATCTTGTAACTAGCACACCGGGAGTGATGGCAGCGGTGGGGGTGATGGTGGCTGTGTTGATGGTGATCGGGGAGGAAAAGCTCAAACTTCCATCAGGAGGCTGGTCCCTAGTACTATTGGCCCAGTATTGTCAGCTCCCCTCCTTCTGGGCACACAGTAGGATTGAACTGCTCTGTTCACTTTGGAGTTAGATGTGCCCCTATGGCTCATTATGGCCAAGAAATGCATGTTCTTCCAGAACCATTGAACAACCTGCCACACACCCTTTTTCTCTCTGCTCTAAAAATCATCAGTGTTTCTATTAGTGGCTATTTCTTTCTCTTTGATCACAGAGGGAAGACAACATGGAGTAGAGGCCCCAGGTGATCCATAATGGACAGGTGGCATGAGCATAGATGAAGCTCTGTTGTCGTGCATCCATTAGATTTGGGAATTGTTTTTTTCCACAGTATAACCCAGGTCATCCTGACTGATACGGCTGATTTTGTGTCAATGCTTCTTCTCTGAAATGTTGATTTTGATATGCAGGAAATATCAAACTCAGTACCATATTCTGGCTTCCATCTCCCCATTTGCAACAGAGCATTATTTCCAAAAGGAAATTATTATATAAAATGCATGGGGATTCTCTTCCGTAACAGTTATAAAATGCCTGTTTTGTGTAAAGAATGGAAAGACAGCAATATGCCCTTTTGCATCTATGCCTTTTGAAGCAATATAGTTCTTCATTTCAGAAACATAGTTATGGCTTCTCTTTGTTGTTAAATTGGTTGGTCCGGAAATTTATACACAGAACAGGTGGTAGATATTTTCTCTATGATACATCTAGTGTTTTCCTGTAGGGTACCCATTGTGAAGGTGATCAAACTAATTCATTCCAGTTAAAGGACTCAAACAGTCAACTCTACCGTATTTTAAATACTCTTTTACATTCGTTGATGGTAATAATTTCTTGTCACAATAAGTCTAAACCAGATCTAAATCTACAATATGAGAATATAGCATTTTAACTAACCACCAGGTTAGTGGTTTGCTTGAAATGCCTGCTACTGCATTGGCAGGAACTCCAATCCCTTCACCTGGACATCATATACCATCTTTAGATACAAAATGTATGCGATGAAAGCCAAATTCAAAAATACCGCTAAACTAAATCCAGAAAGAATAATGTGTGTTAGTTCTAGTTGGGATGTGGCAATTAATTTCAGGGTGGAAGAGATGGAAAGAGAAGGGAACTGAAATGTAGTGAGCAACTATAGAGCTTTAGTAAATTACTGGCCCTGGAGTTACCATAGTGAAGAAGCTAGGCACAACCCCACCCTCAGAGTTGAACATTCTTGTGATTGAGATGGACCAAAACTAAAGAAACAAAAACCACTCATAGGAAATAACAAAATAAATAAAATACTTTTAAAGTGCTGTAAGTGCAACGAAAACAACCAAACAGACATTGGGATTACATCCAAGGGCAATTGACGCCACCAAAAGAAGAATAAGGTGATTCCATTTAGGTTTTTATAACCTGTGTAACTATCACCCATAAAAAGATACAGAACATGACCCTCACCCCTGGTGTCCTTGTCAGTCAAAGCCACCTCCAACCCTGCTTCTCCCTTCCCCATGTTGATCAGATTTCTGCCATCATCCATATTCTTGGACTTCATGGAAATAGAATCATGTAATGTGTACTTGCTTGTGTTCAACTTCTTTTACTCAACATGTTTTTGAGATTCATCAATATTGTTGTGTGTATCGATAGTTCATTCATTTTTATTTCTGAAGCTTGTGTTGTATTCAATTATGCCTATATGCCTATACCCCAACTGGACTATGCACTCACCCATCGATGGACATTTGTATTGTTTCCAGTCTCTGGCTCTTGTAAGTAAAGTTGCTCTCAACATTTTTATCCAAGTGTTTGGCTGACATGTGTTTCATTTTTCTTGGATTAACACATAGAAGCAGAAATGTTGGGGCCATAGGGAAAATATATGTTTGATTTTATAAGGAACTTCAAGTTCCAAAAATAGTTGTACCATTTTACACTCTTAACAACCAAACATGAGATTTTCATTTGTTTCACATCCACTTAAACATTTAGCCATGTCGGCTTTTTAAAAATTTTCCTTTAACCATTCTAGTGAGAGGGAAACATTATCTTGTGTTTTTAATTTGCATTTTCATGTTGATTAATGATGTTGAACACTTTTTCTTGTGCATTTTGGACATTCATATATCTTCTTTTGTTTGTTCAAGTCTTTTGCCCATGTTGTATAAGACTGTTGAATGTAGGATTTATTTATGTATACGGGTATGAGTTCTTTGTCAGCTATGTCTTTGCATTGCAAATAAGTCTCATTCCACAAGGCCTGCAGCTTGCCTGTTCATTTTTTTTAACAGTAATCTTTTAATTTTTCTGAAGTTCAAATTTATCTATTTTTTCTTTTATTTGCCCTAATAAATCTTTGCCTATACCCAGGTAATATTATGTTCTTCCATGTTTTCAGCTAGAAGCTTCATTGCTCTAGCCTTTACATTTAGACCAATGATCTATCTCAAATTAATTTTGAAGTTTCATATTCCATACATATATATACATACATTTTATATATGTATAGAATTGAATTTTTTTCCCCACATGGACATTCAATTGTTCCAGCAGTATTTATTAAGAAGAGTTTCTTTTCCTTGTTAATTGGCTTAAGACCTTGTAACAACTAACTGACCATATTCTGTGGGTCATTTCTGGACTCTATTATGCTTCACTGACCCATTTGTGTACCCTTATGCCAATGCCACTCTATCTTGATTTTAAAGTTCTAAAGCAAATATAGCAACTAGCAAATTTTGTTCTTTTTTAAAATTGTTATGATTATTCTAGATTCTTTGCACTTTCATACTAATCTTAAATCATCCTCCTGGGTTTTTGATTGAGATTATGTTGAATCTCAAGATCAATATGGGGAAAACTGACATCTTGACAATATTTAGTCTCCAATCCAAGAACATGGTATCTCTCTATTTTTAATTATGTCTTTAGTATCTCTTAGCAATGTTTTATAGTTTTCAGTACAGAGATTTTGCACATCTTTTGATAGATTTATGCCTAGGTATTTGATGTTTTGCTGCTGTAATAAATGCTTTAATTTTATTTCCCAATTGTTTTCTACTAGTGTGTAGCATTATAGTTGATTTTTACATATTAACCTTGTATTCTGCAACCATAGTAAAGGTACTTCCTAGTGTTAATAAGTTGTTTTCTTTTGTTTTGTTTGTAAATCCCATTAAGGTTTCCTGTGCACACAATAATTGGAAGTTTTACTTCTTCCTTTCCAATACATATGTTGTTTGCTTATTTTCCTTGTCTTATTTCCCTGGCCAGGACTTCCAGAAAAATGTTTAATAGAAACAGGGTATCAGTTATATTTTTTATTAACACTTTGTCTTTTTAGAGTAGTTTAACATTCCCAGCAAAATTGAGGAGGACATATGGAGATTTCCCACAGATAAGTTTCACCTGCTATCCAAAAGTAGTGTTTCTATGAAAATTTTCTTAAACAAAAATGGCATAAAATGAAGAAGTAATTACCATTAAGTTATATGGAAAATATTTTGAGCTTTCCCAGACCCCAAAAATAACCTCTATTAGACTTTTCTGATATCTTAGGAAACATCTTGTTAACAGATGCACAAAATAAATCAAGATAAAACACAGATGCTCACAGACACAGTTCAAAGCTATGATGGATTGATGCTGAGATGCTGAGTGTAGGTCCTGAGGAAGGAGCTTGGTGGGGCCACTGCTGTTGCTCAGGATGTGCACTGCATGTGTGAAGACTTGCTGCAAAACAAACACTGAGCACTATTTTTGCTTTTTGCCTTTTTCTGTAAAAGCGAAAATCCTCTTTGGATTTCTCTCAGTCAGTGAAAGCAAGTACTATGGTAGGTCTTTTGTAAAAGTAAAGTGGAATAACTAACTTTTGAAAAGTGGGGGATACCTGTGACCCTACACTGACACTTGAGTAGTGTCCCTTATTATCAACATCCCCTAGCAGAGTGGTACATTTGTTACAGTTGATGAACCTATATTGACATCAAAATCACCCAAAGTTCATAGTTTGTCTTTTGGTTCACTCTTAGTGTTGTACATTCTTTGGGCTTTCAAAAATGCATAATGATGTGTAGCCATCATTATTACACCATCCAGAGTATTTTCACTGGTCTAAAAATGTTTTCATTGGTCTAAAAATAATCCTCTGTGCCCCACCTATTTATCCCTCCCCAACCTCAAAACCATGGCAACCACTGATCTTTTTTACTGTCTCCATAGTTTTGCCTTTTCCAGAAGATTATAGAGTTGAAATTACACAATATGTATAATTTTCAGATTGGCAACTTTTACTTAGTAATATGTGTGTAAGTTTCCTCCATGTCTTCTCATGGCTTGATAGCTCATTTCTTTTTAGCACTGAATAATATTCCATTGTCTGGATGGACCAGAGTTTATTCATTCAACTACAGAAGGACGTCTTGGTTGTTTCCAATTTCTGGCAATTGTGAATAAAGCTGTTAAAACATCTATGTTCAGGCCTTTGTGTGGACATGTTTTCAATTCCTTTGCATAACTACAAGGAGCACATTTGCTGGACTATATGGTAAGAGTATCTTTAGTGTTTCAAGAAACCACCAAGCTGTCTTCCAAAGTAGCTATACCATTTTATATTCCCAGTAACAATGGATGAAAGTTCTTGCTGCTGCACATCCTTACCGGGATTTAGTATTGTTACTGTTCCAAACTGAGACCATTCTAATAGGTATGTAGTGATGTATCATGGGTGTTCTAATTTGCATTTCCCTGATGACATACGATGTAGTGTATCTTTTCATATGCTTGCTATCTTTATATATTCTTTAATGAGGTATTTATTGAGGTGTTTGGCCCACTTTTTTAAAGGTTACTTGTTTTCTTATTGTTGAGTTTTAAGAGTTCCTTGTATATTTTGGATAAGAGTCCTTAAGTAAATGATGTGTCTTTTGCAAATATTTTCTCCTGATCTGTGGTTTGTCTCCTAAGATTCTTGATATTGTCTTTTGCAAAGCGGACATTTTTATTTTAATGACGTACACCATTATTTCTTTCATGAATTGTCCCTTTGGTGTTGTATCTAAAAAGTCATTGCCAGGGTGCCTTGTTGGCTCAGCTGGTTAAGTGTCTGACTCTTGGTTTCAGTCCTGGTCATGATCTCATGGTCATGGGACAGAGCCCTGCATTGGGCTCTGCCTTCAGCAGGAAGTTTGCTTCTCTCTCTCTCTCCCTCTCCCCCTTCCCCGACTTGTGCGCACTCACTCTTTCTCTAAAATAATAAATAAATCTTTTAAAAAATAAATAAATAAATAAAAAGTCATTGCCATTGTACCCAAAGTCACCTAGGTTCTACCTTCTCTTCTAGGAGTTTTATAGTTTCACATTTTACATTTAGATCTGTGATCATTTTGAGTTAATTTTTGTGAAAGTGTAAAGTCTCTGTCTAGATTCATTTTTTTGCATGTGAATATCCAATTGTTCCAGCACCATTTGCTGAAAAGACTATTATTGCTCCATTGTATTGCCCTTGCTCCCTTACCAAAGGTCAGTTGACTATATTTATTTGGGTTTACTTCTGGGCTCTGTATTCTGTTCCATTGATGTATTTGTCCATTCTTTCACCAAAAGCACACTGTCTTTATAGTAAGTCTTGAAAGTTGGTTACTATCTTCTAACTTCCTCTTTAGTATCTTGTTGGCTATTCTAGCCTTTTGCCTCTCCATATAAACTTACAATCAGTTTGTTGGGATTGCATAGAATACAGAGACCAAATTGGGAAGAACTGATATCTGAGCAACACTGAATCTTCCTATCTATGAGGATGGAATATGTCTCCACTTAATTAGTTCTTTGATTTTATTCATCAGTTTTATATAGCTCTTGCACATATTTTGTTGGATTTGTGCCTAGGTATTTCATTTTGGGGATGCTAATGTAAATGGGTACTCTGTTTTAAATTTCCTGTTCCACCTGTTTCCAATTCCACCTGCTGGTATATAAGGAAGTGGTTGGCTTTTATTTTTAACCTTGTATTCTACAACTTAGCTAAAATTGTTTATTAGTTCCAGAAGTCTTTCTGTCAATTCTTTCAGATTTCTACATAGACACCATGTCATCTGCAAACAAAGTCAGTTTTGTTTCTTTCTTCCTCATCTGTATATCTTTCATTTCCATTTTTTATCTTATTGGATTAGAATTCAGTATGATGTTGAAAAGGTGTGGTGAGAGAAGGCATCCTTGCCTTGTACTTGATCTTAGCGGGAAAGCTTCCCGTTTCTCACCATTAAGCATGATATCAGCTGTAAGGTTTTTGTAGATATTCTTTATAAAGATGAGGAAGTTCCCCTCTATTCCTACTTTACTGTAAGTTTTTGTAATGAATGGCTGTTGAATTTTGTAAAATGCCTTTTCTGCATTGATTGATAATGTTACCTAATTTTTCTTTTTTGGATTATTGATGTGATATGTTACACTGATTGATTTTTGAATGTTGAGCCAGACTTGTATACTTGGGATAATTCCTAATTTGTTGTGGTATATAATTCTTCTTATACATGGCTGGGTTTTATTTGTTAATATTTTGTTGAGGATTTTTCCATCTATGTTGACAAGCGATATTGGTCTGTAGTTTTCTCTTCTTGTAATATATTTATCCAATTTTGGTATTTGGTACCCTGTTCCTCATCGAATGACTTAGGAAGTATTCACTCAGCTTCTATTTTGTAAAAGATATTACAGAGACATTGGGAGATGGAGAGGAGAAGTGAGCTGGGGGAAATCAAAGGGGAAGACAAACCATGAGAGACTGTGGACTCTGAGAAACAAACTGAGGGTTTTGGAGGAGGTGGGGTGAGGGGTTGGGTGAGCCTGGTGGTGGGTATTAAGGAGGGCATGTATTGCATCGAGCACTGGGTGTGGTGCATAAACAATGAATTTTGGAACACACACCACACAAAAATTAAATTAAATTAAATTTTTAAAAAAAGATATTGCAGAGAACTGGTATAATTTCTTCCTAAATGCTTAGTAGCATTCAGCAGTGAACCCATCTGGGCCTGGTGCTTTCTGTTTTGGAAGGTGACTAATTACTGACTCAATTTTTTTAATAGCCCTAACCAGATTGTCTATTTCTTCTTGTGTGAGTTTTGGCAAAATGTGTCTTTCAAGGAATTGGTTTCTTTCATCTAGGTTATCACATATATATGCATACAGTTATTATAGCATTCCTTTATTTATCCTTTTTAATACCCACAGAATCTGTATTGATGCTCCTCTTTCATTTATGATATTAGTAATTTATGTTCTCTCTCTTTATTTCTAAGTTAGCTCAGCAAAAGCTTATCAATTTTATTGATCTTTTCAAAGAGCCAGCTTTTGGTTTCATTGATCTTTCTCTCTTGATCTCCTATTTTCAATTTCATTGATTTTTGGTCTTATTCTTATTTTTTTTCCTTCTTTTTTTAAAATTTGCTGTTCTTTTTCTAGATTTTTCTTAGATTATTAATTTTATATATTTCTTATTTTCTAACATATGCACTCTGTGGTATCAATTTCCCACTAGGCACTGTTTTCACCACATCCGAAATTTCGGAAAGTGATGCTTTCATTTTCATTTAGTTTACAATATTTTAAAGTTTCTCTTGTAGTTTCTGCTTTGACCCAGCTATTATTTAGAAGTTTGTTGTTTAGGGGCACCAGGGTGGCTCATTCAGTTAAGTGTCTGCCTTCAGCTCAGGTCATGATCCCAGAATCCTGGGACTGAGCCCCGAAAGGGGTTCTGTGCTCAGTACAGAGTCTGCTTGTCCTTCTCCCTCTGCCCTTCCCCCACCTTGTGTGTGTGCTCTCTCTTTTTCTCAGATAAGTAAACAAAATCTTAAAAAAATAGAAGGATGTTGTATAATCACCATGTATCTGAGGATCTTCCATTTATCTTTTTGTTACCAATTTCTAGTTTAATTCCACTGTGAGCAGATAGTTTATGATTTCTGTTCTCTCAAATTTATTAAATAACTGTATGATTTCTATTCTTTTAAATTTGTTTTATGGCCTAGAATGTGTTATATCCTGGTGAATGTTCCACATGATTTTGAGCAGAACGTATATTCTACTGTTGTTGAATAAAGCAGTCTATGGATGTCAATTACATCCAGTTGATTGATAGTGTTGTTAACTATGTGCTTACTGATTTTTTTATCTGCTGGATCTTCATTTCTGATAAAGTGGTATTGAAGCCTCCAAATATGATAATAAATTCATCTATTTTTCTTTGCAATTCTCTTAGTTTTTGCCTTACATAGCTTAATATTCTGTTGTTTGGAATATACACAATAAGAATTGTTATGCCTTCTTGGTGAATTGACCTCTTTATCATTATGCAATGTCCTTCTTTATCTCTGACAACTTTCCTTTTCTTCTGTTTTTTTTTCTTCTGTTTTTCTCTGTTATTTTTCTTCATCCATTTACCTTTAATCTGTATGTCTTTATATTTAATGTGGGATTCTTTTTTTTTTTTAAGATTTTATTTATTTATTTGAGAGCAAGTGAGAAAGAGTGAGAGAACAGAAGCAGGGGGAGCGGCAGAGTTAGAGGGAAAAGCAGGCTTCCTGCTGAGCAGGGAGCCTGATGCAGGACTCCATCCCAGGACACTGGGATCATGACCTGAGCCAAAGGCAGACATTTAACTGACTGAGCCACTCGGACACCCCTAATGTGGGATTCTCATAGATAACATATAGTTAGGTCTTGTTTTATATCCATTCTAAAGGTCTCTGTTTTTTTAATTTGTACATTTAGACCATTGATTTTCAAAGTGATTATTGATATAATTGGACTACTATCTACTTTATTTGTTACTCTTTTCTATTTGTTGCTCTTGTTCTTTGTTCCTATTTTTGTCTTCTACTCTTTTCTGCCTTTTATGATTTAAATGGAACATTTTATAGGATTTCATTTTCTTTCCTTTCGTATCATATCAGTTATATTTCTCTTTTTACTTCTTTTAGTGGCTGCTTTAGAGTTTGCAATATACATTTATAGCTAAAGCAAGTCTACTTTCAAATAACACTATAGCGCTTCATATGTAGTGCAAGTACTTCATAATAACAAAGTAACCTTAATCCCTCCTTCCTGTCCCTTGCATTGTTGTTGTCTTTCATTTCACTTATATATAAGCATCTGTAGGCAGATATATACATGCTCATAATCAAATACATTGTTGTTGTTACTATTTTTAACAACTGTTATCTGTTAGCACAATTAAGAATAAGAAAAATAAAAGTTGGGACACCCAGGTGGCTCAGTTGGTTAAGCATCTGCCTTCAGCTCAGGTCATGATCCCAGGGTCTTGGAATCGAGCCCTGCACTGGGCTCCCTGCTCCGTGGGGAGCCTGCTTCTCCCTCTGCCTCTGCCCCTTCTCCTTGCGTGTGCTTTCTCTCTAATAAATAAAATTTAAAAAAAGAAACTGAAAGGTTTTTTTATCTTTACTTACTCCTCTTTTGATGCACTTTCTCACTTCTTGCAGACCCTAGTTTTAACCATTGTTTTCCTTCTCTCTAAAGAACTTCTTTTAACATTTTTTGTAAAACAGGTCTACTAGCAAGGAATTCCCTCAATTTTTGGTTGTCTGAGAAAGTCTTTATATGTCCTTCACTTTTGAAGGATAATTTCACAGAATACAGAATAATACGTTAGTAGAGCTTTTTTTCTCTTGACATTTTAAATATTTCACTCCACCCTCTTTTTGCTTGCATGGTTTCTGAGAAGTTAGATGTAATTCCTATCTTTGTTCCTTTATAGGTAAAAAGTTTCTCCTCATCCCTTTTGGTTTCTTTTGGGATTTTTTCTTTGATTTTCTGTAGTCTGAAAATCATATGTCCAGGTGTAGTTTTTTGGGCATTTAGATGGCTTGTTGTTTTCTAAGCTTCCTGGATCTGTGATTTGGTGTCTAGATATTAATTGGGGGAAATTTTCAATCACTACTGTTTCTAATATTTCTTCTCCCTCCCTCTTTCTTCTACTTTTGGTATTCCCAGTCTGATAGTCCCAACATCTCTGTCATGTCTAATTCTGGTGTTTGCTCTATCCCTTCAAATTATGTTGTTTGCCTTTCGATATGCCTTGTAATTTTTCTTGATAGCCGGACAAGATGTGCTAGATAAAAGGAACTACTGTAGTCTTTCGGTGTTGTGGTGGTGGGGTGGGGGAGGGGAAGCATTCTGTAGTCCTATGATTAGGTGTCAGTCTTTTCGTGAGCTTGTGCCTATGGACTGTGAAATTCATAAGAATTTCTCAAGTGGTTTTGTTTGTTTGTTTGGTTTTTGGTCCCACCTTAAATGGGGGCAGAATGGCTAGAGTGGGCTAGGGTTGAGTATTTCCCTTTCCTCAGGTCTGCTGGGCTCTGATAAAACCCCAGTGGGTTAGGTTCTGGTTAACTAGTTTCCCCTGAAGTCAGACCTTGTTACAAAAAGAATACTCTGACATATACCAAAATGGGTCCTTTACCCCTCCCTTTGCCAGAAGCATGAGGGGATTTTTCTCCGATATTTACAATGGAAACCTAGCCAAGCTGCTAGGGGTAAATCTCACAGTATTGTGGGGACCTCCCTAGAAATGGTTACTACTGGAATTTCTAACTCTCAGATGTCCACACTGAGCCTCCAGCAATGTGTCAATTAGAGTTCAGGTTTTCCTTCCCCAGCCCTCCCATGATGGTTTCCACTTGTGACTCTGCTCTGCTAAGCCATGACTCTCTATATCTGATGGCAGCCGTTGGCCATGTGTCCTGACGAACTGTATGAGAAAAAAAAAAAGGGTGTTGAGTACCTGGGACTATGATGCCATTTATTGAGAGAAGGAAAAGTTGGAGGACACAGAGTGTAGCAGGGATCTTGGTAAGGGTGGAGAAGGCAAGGAGGGACTATTTGGGATATGTCTGGCTTGTCATTCTGTTAAATACGCAGGTAGAGGTAGCAAGTAGATTGCTGGATGAACAAGTCTGGGAGCTCAGCAAGGAGGCCTGGGATGGAGATTCTAACCCTGTACAACAGGCGTTTTTAACGTTATGTGATGGTGAGGCTCCCAGGTATAATTTAATTTGCTCAAGGTCACCAGTCGACAAGCTAGAATTCAAACCCTGTAAGGCACCCCATTGCACCTCCGTGGAGAACTAGAACTCCATCTCAAATGTTCCATGTCTCCCAGAGCACTTAGCAAAGTACTCAGGGCAGAACAGAGGCTTGGTAAGTACTTATGCATTGATTAATATGTCTGAGGCTATTAGGAAACTCACTAGACACTAAACGTTGTATTAAATTTACACTGCTGCATTGGAAGAGTATACTTGATTAATTGCTTTCTGGCAGCCAGTTGCTTACCAACTTGGGCAGGAAGTGAGCAGAGGCAGAGAAAACAAATTCAGCCTATTTGAGTCCCTTATCCTTATATTGATCCTTAATGATTGGGCCTGGCCAGCTGAAGTCTCAGTTCTACCCAATGAAAACAAAACTTTCCTTTCCTTCTAGGTGCCTTGGTCTTCGAGCATTTGGCCCTGATGTAATAACACTGTCCTGGCGGCCATGTCAAGTCCATCAAAGCTTACTAAGTGCTCTCGCTGCTTTGCGTGGCCCGGGAATGCTGCATCCGTGACCCAGCCTCTACCAAGAAAAGCAAAAAGACTAGCTTGCTATGCTTGAGCAGCATAATGAATCTCTTCCTGCCAGTTTTTATCCACTTCTTTCCTCCACAAATCTTTCTCATTCGGTTTTTTGTTACATATTTAGCATCCCCTGTATACCTACCAGCCGGATACAAAAAGCTATTTCTCTCCAGTGATACGGGGCGTAAGCAAAAGTTTATCTCAACATTTTAAGGTTAGCTGTTCACTGTGTTTGGGAAGAGCTATATTTTCCACCAAACATGATTACCACAGAAAGAGTTGCATTAAACTGCTGATGTGTCCTAAGTCCCTCCCTTCAGAACAGCGTCAGGATTAGCAGCCCTGAGGTTGTCATGTGGTAATTAAGGGACTGTGAAATGTTATATAAAGGCTCACAGCTGGCTGTTCGAGACAGCAAAATTGAAAGGCAGATTGCTATCACCAGGGGAGATCGACTCTTCTCGATCTGTAATATTAAGCCCTGGTGTTCACTGGAAAAGCTGCAAGAATGTCAAGAGTTAATTTCTGGCCATTGTATGACCCTCATGGTTTTCCTGTGGTGCCTCGTAGTCAGGAAAGAATACCATTATCACAATGGACTGGGATGGTGTGCGAGTTTCTGCCAAGATATGAAATAAACTTGTATTGCTGGTTCAAGTTCTTTTGTAACGATGCTCCTTGATCATTGGCTCTTACAGGAGAAATAAGACGGCATTTAGAAGATAAAAGTTCTCTGTCCACCAGCCCACTGACTTACCTCAGCCCTCGGAGGAATAGAGAGTCACACAGCTGCTTAGGAAGCTATTATCATGCCACGTGGAGCTTCCCGGTGTTCCCATTGTCATTGAGTCCCCGGTAGTACTATTTAGAAATAAGGGATAATCACTATTGGTATATTGCATATGAGACAGTAAACTAGTTCTGAGAGAGACTAATAGCCAAAGCAAAGTGAAATCATTTAATACATTTTCAAAGTTGTTTAAGAGTATACTACAAAGCTATAAATATCATTACTATTACAGAGCACACCATAACATTAACGCAAGAAGTTTCTCTCCCTGGAGAGGGCGGGGAGTTATTCCATTATGCTCACTCCATCTAGAACTTGCTGGGTACACCGCGACAGGCATAAGAATAAGACGAATGCCTGTTTAGCTTAGGAGTATACATGATCATTTTCACTGGGCAGCACTCCTCCCCAGACTATAGGTATCCACCAGAAAAGCCTTTAAAGTATAGAATTTTCCTCAGTTTTGATCATTAGTTTTCCCAGCAGCTGAGCACCAACCTGGCACTTTATCTGGAACGGCGGGGGTGTAGGGTGCCAGTGGGAGTAAAATGGTTGCATAGACACTGGGTTGATTTGCTTCTAAGTACAATACTATCTGGCCTCCATAAATGCAGCCATTGAAAACAACTTTGCTCTTTGAATTCTTGACATATAAATTCGAAAATAATAACACCTTAGAAAACAATGTCTTGAATTACAAACCAGCCCTGCTAACTTTTGTAGAGTAAAATCTTGTATGAGTAAAATCATTTAAGTTTCAAACTATTAGGAACTCCAGCTACTTCTGAATAATCTACCTTGTGCGACGCTTAGCTTAGAACTACATGTGATTACTCACTCTGTAAATACGTTGTTTAAAGAGGATACAAGTCAATTTTGATTACAAACTCAAGGGTATCAGAAACCACCTTGACATTATTGTATGAAGTCCAGTAGTTTCAGTTCAAATATGCTTTCAAGGTTGGAAAGAATATAGGGGTTTAAAGCCTTTTTTCAAAATCTATCTACAAAATATGAGTCCAGTTAGGAAAAGCTAAACTCCATTCCTCCCCTAAATTAAAAAAAAAAAAATCATTCCATTGTAATGTCTTCAATGTTGGGAAGAAGAATCAATTAGAAAGTGATAGCCCAGAAGAAGCGAAACAAAAGGATTTTATCCCAAATGCCAGGTCTGTTTAATGAATGGTGCATGCCTGCAGCATGGGTTGAGAGGCTGGGTTTCTTGATTATTTAGTGATCACCACCACGGGCGGGGTGTGGGAAGGAGAAATGGGACCTATTTAGATGAGGTTGCACAGAGGTATTTAGCTTTGTGAATGTGCCAGAATGGAAGTTAAAGACATGATTTGCTGCAGATTCAAGCAGTCATTCTGAAACATGCCTGTTTTTCCTTATTGATCCTAAGAAAGCAATCAAGTTGGAAACTCAAAAGGGTAAGATTGGTTCTGAGTCAAGATCTGAGGATGACATGCAACAAAAGACCCAGATCCCTTTTTTCTTCTTGTATTATATGTGCAACTGACTGTAACAGCTAAGGTTTTTATATTATATCTATAATTATATTTATCATTATTATATATATTAAGTATATATAATACATTTAAATATATATGCTATATATTAAATTAATATATTAACATTTATATTGTATTTAATGTTCTGTATTGAAAATTATATATATTATACAAAAATGTATATATCTTTTTGAATCAACTAAGGTAGTGGTTAAAGATGACAGCAAATTCTGTGACGCTCCTCTGATTGAGAGATGGGATCTATGTGCACTGTCTTTGAAACTAGGTGTATCCTTGAAGTGCAAAACAGATGTAGGCAATTACAACAGCAGGATGGCTGAATTCAGGCTCTGGATCCCAATCTCTAATCTGACACTGTGTCTTGGAACAAGTTTTTTTTTTTTTTTTTAATTTTTTTTTTTAAGATTTTATTTATTTGCCAGAGAGAGAGAGAGTACACACAAGCAGGCAGAGAGGCAGGCAGAGGCAGCGAGAGAAGCAGGCTCCCTGCCGAGCAAGGAACCGGATGTGGGACTCGATCCCAGGACCCTGGGATCATGACCTGAGCCGAAGGCAGCGGCTTAACCAACTGAGCCACCCAGGCGTCCCTTGGAACAAATTTTTAAACAACTCTCTGTTTCTGGTTTCTCACCTATAAAGTGAATATAATGATAGTACCTGTCTAATAGGTTATTGGGGGATTTAAATGTGTGTAGTGCTTCGTATAGGGTCTGGTACTCAGTAAGTGTTCAATAAATGGGTTATTATTATTATTACAATAGGATTAAGGAGAAGTGCTTTGGGTAGAAGTGCTTTGGGAGCAAACAGAGGGCTATTATCTAAGTGGTAGTGTTAAGAGATCTGAAGAGACTTCACAGAAGAAATGACTTTTAACCCAAGACCAGCAAATGTGAAGGAGTTGACCTTGGAAGCAGAAAGTGGGGTGAGGGGTAGCTTGAAGGGGAAGGGGATAGGGACTTCCAAGCAGAGAAAGCAGCTTACACTGAGTCCCTAGAGGCAAGAGAGAGCATGGCACCACACTGGACTTCACTCCAATTTCTGACTGCAGCCCTATGGTGTCTTTAGTCATTATCCAGTTCCCTACACATCAAAATGTCATTGACTTCCTAAATTAGAGTTCTTACTTTCCAGCCTTTCAGTCATTTTTCATCATTTACTCTAATTCTTCTCTAAATGTAAACTATTCCTCTCTCTAGACAAAGAGCTGAAGCTGTTCTACGTACTCTAGTATGAGCCCAGCAAGCATCTGACTCTTGTCTTGTGGTCTACTCTGAATTCCAGCTCTTCAGGATCTCACTAACTACCTGGGCTTTTGCATTAATACTTTGAAGCCATTTGTCCTCGGTAGGCTGACCAGGGTTAGTTCCTGGCAACTAATGACTTTATCTAGACACCATGCAAACATTTGTAAATGGAAACGGAATACCTCATGTAATAGCTTAAAAGTCCTATGGAAGCCTGCATGGATGAAAAAAATTTAAAACAAGGCAATATGCGGCTGGCTGACTGGCAGGATCACTTTCTCAAATCAAAACAAATGTTCTTTATAGAACAGCTATCAGCTGGATTCTCAGGTACCTCTCTTAAGATGGCAAAGGAAGAAAAGGAAGGGATTGCTACTTAATTCGCACCAAATCAGAGAAAGTTGCCTGTAAAACACGAGTCTGTCATCAGTGTACGGGAACGGGTAAGAAACTTTGCAATAGCTGGAACTACAAACTTCTGATCCTCTTACCAAGGCATGTGTGCCCAACTGCACAAAAGGACAAGGTCTGGGACGAAGGCCCAAGGGCTTCCTTGTACATTTGGAGAAGGCATGCAAGAACTTCACAGCTGAGTGGGCAGAGCCATTTCTGACTTCTGCGATGCTGCACTTGGGGGTGGGGAGCCATCTCAAGACAGAATCAAATACAGCGTACCAAGGGAGCTGGGAGCTATGCGGACTTGGGCGAATCACAAACAGGATTAAGTTAAAAGTCTGGAGAATCCTCTCTTACTTTTCTCAAGTAAAGGTCCTTTCCAGTGATCCCTGCTCTGAACATTAAATTTATAAGCACGCTGGCTATTCATTCATCATACTAATATGGAGTATTTTGGTGGCACATATATCTAAATATCTATTTCATAAAATAACATTTGTTGAAATGTAAAAATGGATGAAAAGAACAAAAGAAAAATACTGCCTTCCCTGTTGTGTTTGATGGGTTTCTCATTGTCTACTACATATAAAGATAATTCGCCCTTGGGAATTTATAGTCACAGAGTTTATAAAGCATGCTGCCAAAGTCTTAAGGTTTTCACCAATCTGGTGTTTCTTTAGGAAGTGGGATAATGGCAAGACCATTTATTAGGCAATGACACATAAACATCATTTGAGTGTTTCAGAAGTACTTGAGTATAGTGGAATACAGGAGCTATGTCTTCTTACTCGTTTGCGGTAAAAGTCATTCTAGGCAAATGGATATTTCTACTTGTTTCTTTATGGGGAGGTGGTAAAAAAGACACGTGAAATAGTATATAGTGTTTTAAGCCTGTGTCATTTACTAAAGGAAAGAATGTCGCAATGGAATTCATTTTTAAAACTTTTATTCTCAAGACCAGTAACAGAAAGGAGGTGTAAAATCTTGAAGAAAATAGTAGCCATGTTGACATCATGAATTGTCAAAGTGATGGATTATTTGATGCCTGTGACATGCAGATGCTGTGCAGGGTTGGAAGAGGTAAAAATAAGACAGAGGCAAGTCCTGTTTCATTAAATCCAAAGGTTCAGTTAACATGGTGGGGGTAGGGTAGCAGAGGATAAGATCGGGGGACCAACCATCTTGGTTTTCCCAGGACTGAGGGGTTTCCCAGGTGTTAAAAACCTGGAATGTCTCCAGCAAACCAGAGCAAGTTGGTTACTCTCCCAGCAGAAGCTGAACAAAGAGCTGAGGGTCAGGTTATGACCTCGTAGGAAACGGCGGGGCTCCGTTTAGACACACAGAGTTTTCCAAAGGTCACTCTCTCCTGAAGGCCAATCAGACAGCCGTTTTCAGGGAAGCCATGAGGAAGGCCTGAAAGCAGGCGGGTGCCAGGGGAAAGAGAGGAGGGAACAGATTTGAAAGGCTTCAGAAACAGGACTGGAACTGAAACTACAGCCTCCGTGGGTGATTCGAAGTAGGAGGTGAGGGCGAGAAAGACTCCAGCATGACGGAGGCGTGGTGGACGAACTGTGATGATATTACAGGACGTGGTGACACGTGGTGTGTCCTCAGGAATTGTGAAGTGCCAACCATGTCGAATTCTCTAGTGAGAGCTCCTGCTGCTCCTGTTCAGCTCGTCCCTCTGCCCACGTGGAAAGACCTTCTGCACTCGCTGGTCGTTCAAAGAGTTTCTTGCCATTCGTAGTGCTCCCTCTTCGCCAGCTGGTCTACCAATGTGTGTCTCAGAGAGACTTCCTTTTGGTGGTCATAAGCTAACAATAGTATAGAAAGTCTGAAGGAGTCACTAACAGCTACTCTATGCCGGTGACTGCTCTCAAAGTTCCGCTCACACTGGTAGCAGTCAGAAAGAAGTTTGCAAAGGCAAAGTGGTTCCACGGGACTTGTTTTAGTTTCTGCTCACTCTAGCTACCAAATTTTTTTTTTCTTCAACAACATTTTTGGAAGAGTTCGGATTACAAAAATGAAATCACATAGAGACCAGTAAATAAAAAAATAAACATCACCAGAACCCATTATTGCAGGGATAGCTACAGTTGAAGCTGGGTTTCATTTCCCTTATTTCATATATGGAACCTAGAAGTACCAGATTTCACCAGTCTGTGAAGTAAAAATAAATTCCTCCAACATCCACCTGAAAAGTTAGATTGATGCCTTCATTCTCCCCTGAGTTCCTCTCCCAGTAAATTTGTGGAGAGTCACAGCCAGATTTGTCTCTATGCAGCCATTTTTGTTTGCTTGTTACCACCAACCAAGCAGTGAGTTCAAACTTGCCCTTGAAGAGGACTCAGTAGTCCCTGATTTTTAGAGCTTGTTACTCACCATCTGTTTCTATTCCCATCTATAAACTACCTCCAATTCTGCCAGCTAAAGAGTACACTTTACAGACTAGGTAAGTGATTAGAAGTTCATTCATTTTCTGTATAAACTAGCCAAGAATAGATTCTGTGTTCGTAACTAAGGATGGTGATCATTACATAGACTTTCTTTAAAATGTTTCATTGAGGGGCGTCCACCTCCAACTCAGGTCATGATCCCAGGGTCTTAGGATCAAGCCCCACGTCAGGCTCCCTGCTCAGCGGGGAGCCTGCTTTTCCTTCTTTCTCTCCCTCTGCTTCTGTTCTCTCACTCCCCCCCTCTCTCTCTGTCAAATGAATAAATAATCTTAAAAATTAAAATAAAATGTCTTATTGAGTCAAACTGTGTGTTCCTATTTAGGATGAGGTACTAAAAAGTTTTTGGAAGCTCTGTGGGTGTGGGAAGTCTTGGTTGATGGGTTTCACTCTAAGGTGATTTTGTAGGGAGAAGACCCGCAATTATCAGTATCTATAGGTCTTTTCTTTTGGCCTGAAAAAGAATCTGCTCAAAGAGAGGAACTTTCTACTTTACTTCCCAGGCATTATAAGTTTAGCTTCATCATTTTGGAGTAAACAATGAGAGGGATCAGGAATCCCACCCTTCAGCATAGATCCTTTCATAGAACCACTCTGTTTTAAGCCTTTGACGCTGTCCTGTATCCATAATTGTACTAGATCCCCCTGTGTAGCCTCTCCAGAGAGGAAACATCAGGTTTTCTGCTGGGTGAGGGAGTAAGGAAAACTCAATAAGTGGGGGAAAGAATCCAAGGGTCTGTAACTTTTCTATATGGACTTTCAACCAATTGTCCCTTTCCAGCTCCTTTTGTACATACACACACAGACTGTCACACACACACTGTCACACACGCTTTCAGGGTTATCCGGATGTTCCAATTCCCGAGCTTCTCTGACATTTCTGCCAAATTCTGAACTTCTTCCGCTGCTGGTTAAGAAGATTTCCTTGGGTCTGTTAAAGTCAGTTACCACTTGTTAAGCCTTTTTCTAGTTCCTGATTTTTTTTTTCCTCTCCCTCCTCTTCCATTCATTGTCCTTTATTATTTTCATGGAGGTTGGAGAAGCATAAGTCAATTAGTATGTTCAATCCACTTTTTTAACTGAATGACTAATCCATTTTAATTGACAAATAATGTCCTATGCAATGGATCTTCTATAATTCATCTAGATGACAACTTACTTTGGTTTGTATACTATTTCTCCCTTTCCGATATTTTGAATAATGCCGCTGTAGAGTAGATATGGGACTAGAGAAGCAGCTGTATGGAATGTCCGATCTGGCATGTTCCATCTAATGCTACCAGTTAAGCCTTTACTCTGGGTAATTCAGGATCTTCTGGATAAATCCTCAGTCTTTCAGAATTCTTCTTGCCCCCTCTAAATTAGTAGCTGAGACATAGGGGATCAGGTAAATTATGTTCACATTATGGCAGGTAAAGGACCCCACCCAGCTTCTGGTCTGGTGGCTGTTCTCATCTTTCGACTTTATAGTGGAGTGTGGCAAGAGAAGAGTGTCGGCTGCAGAATTTCACTTCTCCCTCTGTAAATCTCTCCCCACTTGTGTGATCAAGACGGGTGGGCCATCTTGCCTGATTCCATTTACCTCTTTTCCCATAATCCACTAGGACAGAAGGGTAGCCTTTCTTCCCTGTTTCTTTTCATTTCTGTTTGGGATAGTATCCCGACACCCCTTTCCCGAGGTGGCATCCACCCTTCTTCCTTCCCTCGAGTTGTAAGCCTATAGTGGTTGTCAGAGATCACGGTTTATAGGAATGATAACCTTCCCTCTTCCCTATACCTCAACTTTATTTCTGTGTCTGAGTCCCTATTCTTCCGCCAGGTATCAAAATGAATCTAATTCTGGGAGTTTGCACTGGGGTCTCACGAAGAGACAAGGCATGGGTGAGGGGTGTTGGGCCTATATTCTTGTGCCTCAATTCTCATTCCCGACAAGTAACACATTTCCGGTCGCAAGGCTGCTCGGGGGCCAGCGACTCCACAAAGCAGTGCCATGCTTGGGACACACATTCTCTTTCCAAACACACCATCCAGCCCCTTCTCTATGGGATCTCACCATACCTCTAGTCTCAGCACCTACACACCTCTCTCCTCTCTTTCTCTATTACTCTTACTCCACCACACCCACCAACGCTCTTCTGGGGGCTGAAACTTTTAACCTCATTAGAAAGAAAGACTTGGAAATTATTTGTTTTCCACTCAGCCCAACTATGGGTTCAGCAACCAGAGATGGAATAAATTCTGAGATGGCAGAAATCACAATGACGTCCACAAGTTTGGTGTCCTCCACTAGCCTGAGTTCAAACGGCTAGTCAGCAGGGGACCTGGGTTCTAGTTCAGACCTGCATTGTTACACTGGCCTTCTGGTGGTCTGCAAGGGAGGACAATCTCCACAGGGACAGCCTTTCACCTGGCAGCCGTTTAGATAGTGGAAGACTCAGGACCCATCCAGAAGGACAGACCTCCAACCCCCCAAAATTCAACCACCTGACGGCCCTATGTGGGTGGCTCCCAACAGAAAGGCTTTGCCTGCCCAGTTCTCAGTTATTTCTGCCCACAGTGTTAGGGAGAACTGTGATGCACGGGAGGAGAGCAACCTCAGAACGAAATAATCCCTTCCCTCCGGGAACTTGTACTCAGAGCAGCTAAACCACCCCGCCCGAGCGCGAGGGGCTGATTGGAGCCTGGCGTCCTCTGCTGTCCCTTCCACAGTCTCTGGTGGAAGTGTTAATGACAGGGAAATGGCCAGCAGCAGGAGGGAAAGAGCAAAGGCAGGGAAACAGCCAGGCGATGGTGCAAAAGGCCACAATTAGCTTTCAGATTGCTGCGATTTGAAGTTACTCGAATCTGAGTCATTTTAAAAGGAGGCTCTCTTGAGGGGGACGTTTTCCAGATGGGGAGCAGGGAGAGAACAGCAAGCAGGGCTAAAAGCAGACGGCTGTGAACATCTCTGCAGCCAGGATCCCTCATCGGGGGGGGTCACAGTGTCCATCCTTCTCCCCGCCAGGGCACCCCCCCACACCCACAGCCGCCAGGTCCCTGAGCATTAGCAGCACAGTCCCTCAGTCAGATAATTACTGGAGAAGGCGTGTGTAAAGCCGGGGAGGAACCAGGCTCATCTTGCTCGAGCCGACACAGCATCACACAGGCGGCAGCAGCCTTCACCTTGGCATAAACCCACAGAACTACATGCTGCTGCTGGCTCCTGGCTGGTTTACACCCTCTCCTCTCATTCCAGAAGGCATTAGCCCAGCTCAGACTAGGTGCTATGCTGTTCCATATGGACCACCGCACAAAGGATACAAAAATGTCACGCTCAGCATTAAAGCAGGGGCTCACACTGCTATCTGGTGACCTTCAGCACCTCAATCTGAAATGCAGCTTCCTTATTCTGTATACAGCACGGCTGGCGTATTGCAAAAGCTGGTAGATCAGATTCCCAGCCCTCCCCCCACCTCGCCCTGACTCTTTATAGTTTCAAAACCCTTCCCAAATAGAATGGAGTTAAAAGAAAATGCTGGTTTGCTCTTTTTCTTGGAGGGGAGGGGAAGGATGAAGGTCTTTAGAAACCAGTTCAGACGAGTTTGAATACAATTAAACAGGTGGCTCCTATCTGCCGTCCGTCCGCAATTTTCAGATTTCTGCTCTAAGCCCCGTGTTGCTTCGTTCCCACCGATGTGAATAGACTGGAATAGAGCCTGAAAGCCAGTAAGATCCGTTACTTTCCGCTAATGCCCAGGTAATTCTTAGAAAAGCCACTATAGTATCAGAGTACTCTCGATTCATATGTATTGACCTTGAAAACCATTTTAAAAATCTATACTTACCAGCAATAATATTGATGCCCTTATCTAGTTAAAAAATAAGAGGTGATCTGACCCGCTATAGAAGGGGCACGTGACTTTACATTCCTTCTGGGTCTTCACAAGGTCAGGCTCGCAAGATACAGGGAATAGAAGCTTGAAGCTGAAGCTCACTGACCCAGGGAGGGATTAGCCTCCTGAAAGACGCCTGGTGCTGTTGCTTCCCTGAATAGAGGAGGAGAACTTAGGCACCTGCCTTGGCCAATCTGACAATGAATAGATTTTTCAAAGCCTCTCAAACACCCACTGTGTTCAAGCTTCTAGACTAACTACTTCAGGGAAGGCCCTATCACGGGTGTAGACTGACTCTTTGTTTTTAAAGATGGGTTTTCAGGGGTTCATGATTTATATCCTGTGACACAAAAAATTACCATAAGGACCATTTGTCAGAAAACATGACCAAAACCAACAGGACTCTGAAGCCAGTCTGGGTTTGAGCTCCAAGTCAATCGCCTTACCAGCAACATGGCCAAACTCGAGTTTTTGTTTCCTCGTCTGTGACTTGAGAATAAAAACCCCAAATCTTCCTTCACCAGATTGTTGGGGTCATAAAACTGAGATCACAAAAATTGTCATGAATCATCGTTCCCTGGCCTTTTTTCTCTACTACACAACCCTAGCAGTCTCAAGTTTCTCCAAAAGGAATTCGGAAGTGGCCAGAGAGAAGGGGTTTCCATGTGATTCCTGGCCTCTTGGGTGTTCTGTGACATCCACCTTCGACTGCCTCTCCTGCTGCTGCTGGCATCACAGGCAAATGCCATGCTTCCATCTCCCAGGGACAGCATCACTGTGGCTCACACACACATCCAAGGACAAAGTCTCTGCTGTTGTCAGAACTTCAGGGGCCAGTGCTGAACTGGACCAGTTTTGCCTTTGCTCCTTCTGCTGGCTGAGCAGGAAGGTGGTCCAGGGACAAGACACAGGGCCCCAGGCTTGCCCGTTTACTGTGCTCACCCCGACACGTGACTTCCATTCTCCAATCCCACGAGACAAGAAAGAGAGAGGAGATTCCTTCTTACAGACTAGCTCAGACACACCAGGATCCCCTGAGCTAGACCTCGTTTCTCCTGACTTCCCAGTGTTGAGTGGAGTTCTAAGCACAAAGTAGGTGCTCTGTAAATGCCTGTGGAAGACGTGAATGAAGCCAGTCACCCCCTCTCCTTTATGCGTGACAAAGTACACGGAGATGAAAGCAATCGTGATGTGTCATGTGACTCACTCCATCTTGCCGTGGTCAAAAAATCAGCCAGGGCTTTCTTAGAGTTTAAAAGAGTTCATCATGCCTCACATTGTTCCTGGTGTTAAAAAATAATGGAAAGGGTCAGGTTTGGGGTTTGTTGTTTGTTGGTTAACTTTTTGTTCCCTTTTCACTTACCTTTAGGTCCTTCCTTCTTCCCTGATGTATTGTTGGTCTTGGATCTGAACTCCTTTCCTAAAGGAATGTGTGGCATCTCCTGACAGACTGCAGACCCAGGGAGCCAGCCACTACCTACCACAGAACTTGCTTGTGCTTTCATTCCACACAAATGGTGCCACATTGTTGTGCCAAGTGAGATCTCATTCATCTTTTGAATGCCACCTCCGAGGAAGTTCCTCTAACACCCTCATCCCTACTCCCATTTGGACAACGAATGGTCCCCTCTGTGTTCCCAGAGTTGTTTTAGTCCCCTGATCGGTGTAATGCCAGTCATGTATTAATTACTCATGTGTTTGTTTCATTGGCCAGATTTTCAGTTCCCCAAGGGCGGGGAGTATGTCTTACTCACGACTATCACCAGAGCCAAGCACAGGATAGATACTCTCTAGCTGTGTGTCATAAGAAAATCTTTGGAAAAAAGACAATTAAAAATCAGCACAAACATATCTGATTCATGCCCATCCTTTCCTTCTCCCCTCCATACTCACAGACACGTCGGTACGAACCACAGACACGCATACCGTGAGCATGCCTGCGGTGTGTTTCTGGTCAGACTGTGTCCATCGCAAGCACCCAAAACAATTCAGGTCCAGAGAGTAAATCCCTCCTCTCAGGCAAGACCTTCACATTCTCCCTGTTGCGAAAAAGCTCTGTTTCTATCTGCGCTTTTACAATTAGAACACCTGCCCCTTTGCATCTCTAAGTCCCACTTCTCCTTTTTCACACTTGTTGTAGAAGAAACAAAGAGTAGTGCACATTAAAGGGGACGCATTTGGCACCATACAGGAAATAAATAAAAGAAGACTTCAGAATTTGGGACCAACCACCATTCAATTAGTAGACTGGATACTCCAGGTGATCTAGAGGTAAGAAATGAGAAGTTTGGGGGGGTCACTGGCTTTTCACAGAAGAACTTCAGGCTCTTTGGCACAGGAGTTTCTGTACCAATGACCTGTATCCAATGACCTTTTGATGAAGTTCATGTTCAGTGCTCTAAGAGACCCTTTCCTATCACTGTGTGGTATTTGCATTCGCATATTGGATTTTTATATAATGGTATTTTGGCTAAATAAAATTTATTTATTGTGACCTTTTTTTGTTATGCTGTACAAATCATTATTCAATAGGAAAATTACCTACTTTTCTTAATCATGGTAGACAAATTATTTTGCCATTCAGGAACTCTGAACTTCTCTCATGAGTTCCTAATATATCTCTAAGAATGTATTCTTTTGTTCAAGGTTCATCTGATTGCATTCAACCCCAGCTCAAGAAGAGGAGAGTTTTTAAAATATGAAAAATGAGTGAATCTGATAGACATTTGCACACAAGAACCAAAGTATAACCCTGGCTTTGTTGGCTAGATTTGGCCCCTGAGCTGGAATTTCTGATCCTTGCTATAGATGATTCACAGGGAGTTTGACAGTGATATTTAGGAGTGACATAGACAGGAACACCAAAAATTACTCATTCAAACAATAAGTTTTTAGTACAAGGTATCACATGATCCAAGTAGAGAATTCAGATATATAAACACAAGAAAATAAATATTTTTAATTTAATTATTCAGAAAAAAAACCCATATGAAGACTCATTTTAGTATCATGTAAATATTATTAATAATAGATATAAAAGCTGTAAAATGCTGGTGGATGTTTATCAACTGCTCTCTGATGGATAAAACCAGACTAGATGTGTAGCATTTTCTGATTTCTGGAGTACAAATAACATCACATTATGATTGAGTTCAAGCTACCAACAACACTTCAACAACTGGCTTAGAAAATTCCTGAAGTCTTAACAGTCAACACTTGCAAACCATTTCTGGACATGTACGGTAGTTCTACTTTTTGTTGTTAGTACCAATAATGCAATGTACTTGGTCTTTGTCCACATTGTTGTTTCTCTTCAGATAGTTTCCTAAAACTGGAATTTCTGGGTCAAAACTATCCAACACTGAAAGCCTTTAAAATGTACTTTCAAATGCTCATGTAAAAATTTCTCTGTAGTAATGCTGTGTTAGTTTTACTGAAAATCCTTGTTAGTTTTGCTGAAACTAGTTTTGTTAGTTTTGCTGAAATCCTTGCCAATACTGAAATAATTATTCAACAACATGATAAGCTCTAAAGGGCATCTTGTTATTTTCTAATTTTCTTTTACTTGCTTATTTTCATTTAAGACAATTTTTTCATATCTCTTGGCTAATTATATTCTTTTGTGTAAATTCTACCCAAATCTTTTGCCATTTTTTCCGTAGGTGATCTCTGTGCTATTGATCTTTGAGATGTGAACTTTGAGATATCAATTATTTTTCTGCTGCATAAGTTGCAAGTGTTTTTCCCTCTCTTAGGCACTTTTCTTCAATTTAATTTGTAAAGATTTTGTTTTACAGAACTTTTACATTTATCTGTAGTTGACACTATCAGTTTTCTCCTTTTGATTTTTGCCTTTGATATTTTATGTAGAAAAGCCTTCCTCATTCTGAAGAATATAAATGCATTTATACTACATATTTTTATAACATATAAAGAGTATAATAATATGAATATATTTGTTAATAATTTTGGTGCACTTTTGTTTAACTTTTTTACAGTTAAATATTTAATTAAGAATTTATTTGAAGGGCGCCTGGGTGGCTCAGTGGGTTGGGGCCTCTGCCTTCGGCTCAGGTTGTGATCCCGGGGTCCTGGGATCGAGCCCCACCTCAGGCTCTCTGTTCCACGGGGAGCCTGCTTCCCCCTCTCTCTCTGCCTCCCTCTCTGCCTACTTGTGATCTTTGTCTGTCAAATAAATAAATAAATAAATAAATAAATAAATCTTAAAAAAAAAAAAAAGAATTTATTTGAATGTGGGATAGAGATCTGATTTTTTTTCCCCCCAGACTGGTCTCGAAACCAGTTACTGATCAATTAATCATTCAGGGAGTACTTGGGAAATCTTTTTTATTACATAATAATTTCCTATATACTTTAAAGAATTGTTTGCACTATTCATTGGATTATTTGTTTTTTTGCTGGGTTGCAGGAGCTCATAGTGACTACAATTAACAATATCATATTATATATTTGAAAGTTACTAAAAGAACAAACCTTTAAAGTTACCATAAGAAAAAATTTGTAACCAAATGAGGTGATGGATGTTAACTATACTTATTATGGTAATTATTTTGAAATATGGACATGTATCAAATCATTATGTTGTACACCTTAAACTTACACAATATTATATATCAATAATACTTCAATAAAGCTGAGAAGAAAGAAAAAACAATGTATCATCTCTGTATTCAAGAATATAGTATCTCTCTGTATTTATGTATTTGATGGTTTCAAATAATAAATTTTGTGCTAGGAAGTTGTCTTTAATTGAAGATAATACAAAACAGCTCATATATATTAGAATAGTGATATATATTAGAATAGTTATCATAAAAGAAAAACAATATGAATGTTATACCTCAGCCCAATGAAATCAATTTTGGCTAAATATTCCCAACCTTTCCTATTCTGACATTGATCTCTTTTCTCCATTTTTAAGGAAGTGCTACTATTTTTCTCCATGTGATTTCTTAATGCAAGTCTAGAACTGTAAGACATTTCTAAAGCTCTGAACACTTACAGGAACAAATCACAAGTGATAAATTTTGTAAATCCTATAACTCTTAGTCAAATACCACTCTTTTCATTTACAAATGTTTAAGTAAAATTTTTTTAACTTAATAAACAATATTTAATATCAAGTATAAAGAGTAATATACTACAATACAGCAAAAGGTCCCTACTGCCTATAATCTTCTATTTTAAAAAGTCACTGTGACCCAACGCAGACTCCACAGCTTCCTGACAAAGGAAAAATGACTATAGGTAATAAAGATTAACCTCTGGCTTTCTTCAACCCATTTACATGCAGACAGTGGTACCACCTGCTGAGGAAGTACAGACCAGGCAATATTTAGTAGAAATTCAGATTCTTCTGCTTGCTCGTTGCAGAACTTTGACTACATTATTCAATCTGTCCATGCCTTAGTTTCTTTATCTGTATAATGGGAATGATAGTATCTTGAGCTCATAGTAAGAAACAATCAGTGACTCTCTGTAAAAAAAGTATCTAGCAAAATGCATGGAATATAAAATTCACTCAGTAAATGTTATTTCTATCCCCTTTCTCCTCCTCTTCAAATATAAGTTCCTGATGCCTCAAGCTCCCTGAGGTAAACTACCTCTTGTCTTATTATCAGAAACACTATAGGGAAGAGTTCATGCTTACTTCCTGACAATTATACCAAATATTCTATCATCCTGAAAATTTGCTCAGCCTCTCCTATGTCATGTATACACCCTCAGATATAGTCTGTGCATTTATCAGATTTGTTGCAACTCTTTTTCTCCTTCTTTCCTTCTTTCTTTTTTAAATTTACACACTAAAATCTACTCTTTGTGTCATACAATTCTTTGGGTGTTGACAAATGTACCAAGTTGTATATCCCTCACCACAATCACTATGCAAACAGTTCTACTGCCCCCAAATACTCCCTCACACTGTCCCTTTGTAGTCAACCCCACCTTCCACCCCAATCTTTGGAAACCACCTGTCTGCTCTCTCTCTCTAGTTACGTTTTTTCTAGAATGTCATGTAAATGTGATCATATTTTATCTAGCCCTTTAGGTCTAGTTTCTCTCATGTAATAAAATTATTTGATGTTTATCAACACCATTGTATGTATCAAGAATTCATTCCTTTTTATTGGCCAAGTAGTATTCCATGGTGTGGAGGTACAATAGTTTATCCATTCACCAGCTGAAGGATATTCAAGTTGTTTCCAGTTTTCAGCATTAGCCAAATTGCTATAAATACCTAGAAGTGGCATTGCTACATCATAAGGTAAGCATGTGTGTGTTTTCTTTTGCAAGAAACTACCAAAATATTTTCCAAAATGACTGTACCACTTTTGCAATCACACCAGCATCATTGGGAGCTCACACTGCTTTGATTCCTTGCCAGCACTTGGTTTTATATATTGTCAGTGCTTTTGCTTTATTTTGTTTTGTTTTTGCCATCTAGTAGGTATATAGTGGTAGCTCATTATGGTTTTAATTTGTGTGTCTCTAGTGACTAATGATGTTGAGGTTTTTTTTGTTTTGTTTTGTTTTGTTTTGTTTTGTTTTTTTTGATGTGCTTATTTGCCATCATATATCTTTTGGAGGCAAGTTTTTAGTTTTTAAAAATTTTTTATTTTATTTTATTATCATTTTTTTGGAGGCAAGTTTTTAAATCTTTTGCCCAGTGTTATTGGGTTATATGTTTTCGTCTTGGCCTTTGAGAGTTTATAAAAATATATTCCGGATAAAAGTCTTTTGTGAGATGCATGATTTAGAAAAAAAAAAAAAAAGAATGTCACAGTTTCTGGCATGCATTTTCATTTTCTTAATGCAGTCCTTTGCATAGTAACAATTTTAAATTATAAAGTCCAATTTATTAGTTTTCTTTTTCTGGCTCAGGTTTTTGGCATCTTATCTAATAACTCTTTACCCAACCCAAACAAGGTCACACAGATTTTCTTATGATTTATTCCAAAAATTTGAGAGTTCTGTGTTTCTTGTCTAGATCTATGAACTCTGTTGAGTTAATCTTTGCATAAAATGTGAGGGTTAAATGTTCACCTTTTTGCATATGGACACCCAATTTCTCCAGTACCATTTGTTGAAAGTTACCTTTTTTCTTTAAATTGTCTTTACACCTTTGTCAAAATCAATGGATTTGAGATCCTGCTTACTTTCTTACATAAGGATTTAATTCTATAAATTGTGATCTCAAAACCGTTTTTAACTGTAATTCACAAATTTTGAAATTTTGCATTTTTATTTTTACTCAGTTCAAAATATATTTAATTTTTCCTTTGGCTTTTAAGTTACTTAAAAGTGTGCTGTTTGTTTTGAAATATTTGGGTATTTTTGGATATCTTTCTTTGTTGATTTCTGAAACATAATTCACAAATTTACATAATAATTTACAGAACATAATTTCCATGACATCTACTCTTTAAAATGTGTTAAAGTCTGTTTTGTGACACAAAATACAGTCTATATTAGTAAATATTCCAAAAGAAAGGAATGTGAACTTTTCTGTTGTTGGTGGAATGTTCTATAAATGTCAGTTAGATCAAGTTGGTTGATAGTTTTGTTCAGGTCTTCTATATCCTTACTTGTTTTTCAGTCTACTTTTTTTATATCAATTACTTAGAAAGGAGTCTTAAAGTCTCCATAACAATTATAGATTTTTCTATTTTCCTTTTTAGACCTATTAGGTTTTTAAAAAAATGTATTTTGAAATTTTTTGTGAGGTGTGCATACTTAGGATTTTATATCTTCTTGGATAATTTATCCCTTTATTTTTACAGAATATCCTTCATTTATCCCTGATAATATTTCTTGGTCTGAAGTCTTCATTATCTGGCACTAATTAGCAATAATGCTTTTCTTTTGATTAGAGTTTGCATGATATATTTGCTTGCATTTTTACTTTTAACCAATCTATGTCTATATATCTAAAGTCAGTTTGTTGTATAGAGCATGTCCAATTGGATCTTGTTTTTAAAATCAGTCTGTGTTTTAGACTAACGTTTATATAATTACTGATATGTTTGTATTAAAATCAACCACTTTGTTATCTGATTTCTATTTCTTCCATGTGGTCTTTCTTTTTTCCTTCTTTTTACCTTCTTTGGTTTAACTGAGAATTTTCTTGTGATTACATTTATTTCCACTATTGGTTTATTTCTTATAACTCTAGAAATGTCTAGAAGTTGCTCTAGGATTTAAAATATGCATCTTTAGGGGTGCCTGGGTGGCTTAGTTGGTTAGGCATCAGACTCTTGATTTTAGCTCAGGTCATGATGTCAGTGTCCTGGGACTGAGTCCCATGTAGGGCTATGTACTCAGCAAGGAGTCTGCTTGAATTTCTCTCCCTCTGCCCCCTCCTCACCTTCTCACACACTCTCTCTCTCTAAAATAAATAAATAGGGGCACCTGGGTGGCTCAGTGGGTTAAGCCTCTGCCTTTGGCTCAGGTTATGATCTCAGGGTCCTGGAATCGAGCCCTGCATCGGGCTCTCTGCTTGGCGGGGAGCCTGCTTCCCCCTCTCTCTCCACCTGCCTCTCTGTCTACTTGTGATCTGTCTCTCTCTGTCAAATAAATAAATTAAATAAATAAATAAATCTTTAAAAAATAAATAAAGTAAAATATGCATCTATAAATAAATTAGTTAAATGTGCATCTTTAATTTATTTAATTAGTGTTTCCTCTTGAATAATATTTACAATGTTTTACATGTAGTGCATGGATCTCCTAACAATATATTCCTAGTTCTGCCTTCCCAAACTCTGTGCTTTTGTTATCATTGTTATGTATTTTGCTTTTACACATGTAAACACAAAATACATTGCTTTTTTTTGATTTTAGAAAGGTATTTAACTTTCTTTTTTTTTAAGATTTTTATTTATTTATTTAATTGCCAAAGAGAGAGAGAGACATCAAGAAAGGGAACACAAGCAGGGGCAGTGGAAGAGGGAGAAGCAGACTCCCCACTGAGCAGGAAGCCCAATGTGGGGCTCGATCACAGGACTGTGGGACCATGACCTGAGCTGGAGGAAGACACTTAACAAGTGAGCCACCCTAGACATTCACTTAACATTTAGAGTAATTAAAGGTAATCAAAATGAATGTTATTATTACTCTCAGTCATTTCTGGCACTTTTCATTCCTTCTTACAGATCCAAACTTCTGCCTGGTATCATTCCTTTTGCCTAAAGAATATACTTTAACCTTTCTCATAAAATGCGGGAAATGAATTCCTTCTGTTTTTGTTTTTCTGGGCAAGTCTTTATTTCTATTTATTTTTGAAAGATATTTTGTCTGAATATAGAATTCTAGAATGACTTTTTTCAAAATTTCAACACTTTAAAGATATCACTTCATTGTACATTGACTTTCATAGTTTTTGACAAGAAGTCTGCTGTAATTCTTATCAGTCATTCCTCTGCATGTAATTGTCCCTTTTTCCCCGCCTCTGGCTATCTTCAAAATTTCTTGTTTTCAGATGCTTAAACATGAAATACCTAGGTGTGTAGTTTTCTTATCCTGCTTGATGTTCTTTAACATTTTTTATCTGTGCTCTATTTCCTGTCATTAATTAATATTAATAAATTCTCAATCACTATCCTTTTAACTCTGTCTTTCAGTTTGGGTCATTTCTATTGACCTATCTTCAAGTTAACTGATTCCTTCTTTGGCTATGTGAGTCTACTAAGAAGTCCATTTAAGGCATTCTTCATCTCTGTTACTATTTTTTTCATTTCTGGTAATTCCATTTGACTCTTATAGTTTCCATCTTTCTGCTAAAATTCCATTTTGTCTTGCATTTTGTTCCGTTTCTTCATTATAGCCTTCAACATATCAATCATAGTTATTGAAATTTACATATCTTATAATTTCAACTTTTATGTCATATCTGAGTCTGGTTCTGTCAATTGCTCTGTGTCTTAGTAATGTGACTTTTCCCTTGCTTTTTCATACGCAAAGATTTTCATAAGTTTTTGTTAAAAATCTGGTATCTTGCATAGGACAGTAAGGTTGATATGTAGTAGTTTTTTTTATTTTGGTTTTGGTGAGGTTTTTTGTTTTTGTTTTTGTCTTTTGTTTATTTGTTTCTTTGATCACCTAAAGATGGGCACGTGTGTGTGTGTGTGTGTGTGTGTGTGTGTGTGGCTCTTAGTGTGGGAGACTGAGTCAATCTAGTTAAGAATTGAGCTGGTTTGGGATCTTGGTGTTGCCTTGATTACCCTCAGTGTACAATAGGCTTCAAATTCCTCCACTGATACCTTGCATTTAGTGTGCAGACAATGTTTTCAGAAATGTTTCAACTATCTCCTCCATCCTCAGCTCTGGGTCTTTGCTTTGTGCTGCACTCCAGAGACGCTATCTCTCCATGCTCTTGCTATTGTCCCAGCAGTATACTTCATTATTACTTGTATTTGAAGATTGTTAGTCTGATGGTGGAGGGCAAGGAGGGCATTCTCTGTTGGGCTAATTAAGCTGCAGTCTTGGGCAGCACGCTTTCTCTGGGTCACAGGTGTGGCTTTTTCTCCCGCCCTTCCCCAGCTGTAGTCCCAGCACATAATCCTGTCTCTCTTCCCAGGGGAAAAGAGTAATTTTATGTTTACCTCCCTTAGCTACAATGGATTTTCTCCAGTGTTCTAAGGACGGTAGTGTATGTTGTCTTTCTCCCTGCAATTTAAGCCTCATGTTTCCATAGAAGATGTAAGGAATGGGGTATAGGCAGAGTTCTGTGTCCCTCTCACAGTAGCTACCACTCCCTTCCTCGGATTTACAGCACAGGAGATGGGTTGGGGACTGCCCCAATCTTTTTTTTTTTTTTTTCCAAGTGCCTGGTAAGGTACACAGAGGAGAACCCAAAAGTTGGTGCAATCTATCCTAATAACTGTGGTCCCAAAGAGTTACATTACATAGTCTCTCACAACACATTCAGTCTCTACCAATTCATTAACAATTTCTGATGAAATTTTCTGGTTGACCACATCTACCTCAGGTAAACAAGTGCTCAGGTCTGGTCTTGCTCTGAAGGAAAACTGTATCACCTTGGGTTTTGGCTAGTTGCTTGCCACATGACCTCAGTTCCCTTGTGGTTTAAAAAAAGTTGTTAATTTGAGGTGTGTCCACCCTTTTTGTGCTGTTGTTGCTAAGAGCATGAATGCTGTTCTTATCAACTCTCTATATTCTAAGCAGAAACTGGAAGTAGCTGGTTTTTAACTTTCTTCTGCTCTGTTCCAGGGAAAATCCTTAGCTTTGGGCTATGAATATTTCAGAATTTTTCCTCTATCTTTTCTAGGACTATTAGGTTCCTTTATCTTTTATACCAATATTTTTCTTTCAATAGGTAGAACTGTATTGCCAATAATTGGCATTTTCCAGTATTTTGTACTTATAAAGTATTTCACAATCACTTAAATAGTTTTCTCTGTGGCAATAGTATAGGGCAAGTGAGCAGCATCTACCTTTTGGTACATGAGAAAACTGAAGCATAGAGATATGTAGTAATTTGTCTAGGATCAGAGCAAAGACAGCTTAAAACTTCAAAAGGTAACATGTTAGTTATTTTAGGCATCTGTTCTGACATTTCATTGGGGCAAAACTGCCAGAATATTTCCCCCAGCACCACAGGGAGAAATCAAGCCTCATTAGAGTAGTCAAAATAGTAAATTTTTACATATTTTGAATTTAAAATTCAAAATTTAAATTTAAACTCATCTAGATAATGACCTTTGTGATCTCCAAAGAACTTTGCCAAGTCTTTACTTCTAGTGTCCTGGGTGCAGGGCAGGCTGTGTTAGAGAAAGAAGATCTTTAATTCCCTTATCACTTTAGACCCTGGTAGGAATTGATCCATAGGTTAAAAAAAAAAATGCCAGTAGGAGCTAGCATGGAAGGAATATAGTCCTGAATATAGGGCCAAGAATTAACTTCTTCATTTTACCTGGGGAGTCTCTTGCATCCAAACATCCTCCTTCCTAGAATCAGGGCACCTGTGTTCTCACTGCCTTGTGAGCTGTCCTTGGTTTCAGGCCCTGAAGTTACCAAATATTGGTCTTTAAGCTTCTTTGACTCTTACTTATCAGTGTCTTTCCATCAGCATATTTAGACCAATCAAATCCATAACAGAGAGAATTAGTATTGGATCTTAGAACTTGATAAAAAGTAGGAAACCGTATTTTTCAGCAACCCAAGATCAAGTCACTGTGCTTTCTTCCATTTTTAAAAAAAAACCTTTTGGTTTTAAACAGAAGAAAAACAGGAACTAAAACAAAGAGCTGAGTACTTACTTGCTTCTCATTAAACTTTTATTGTCTATGCTACAAGTCAGTCAGCAATAACTGTTGGCTGTATAAATCTGAGCAAAAGACACAATAGGGAGATACAACATCAGGGGTCATGGGCAGGAGCTGGGGGAAGCAGAGGTGAATGAATTGGAGCCCCAGATTTTGGAAGCCATGCCAAGGTCTCACTGTTTTATGGCAGTGTGGAAGCAAATTGCCTATAAGAGCAAAGAAGGCAATTGGACTACATAGAATACTTCCTATGATAAAGTAAAGTTGAAACCATCTTTACTTTAACTAGTTAAATCACTGGAGTTGACATAAAGAAGAAAATATCAAGATGCAAAGATGTGAATATAATCTTTCCATAAAAGTTAATGCTCGGTGGAATGTTAGTCCAACCAGGACTCGAGACTCTGATTGCATCCTAATCTTGATAAAAGTTGTAGGAAATGTTTGCTAAAGATTTAAGTGCTCAGTGCTCACAAGCTGACTGCTGTTTACCTACTGCACTTCCTCATTCTACACTCTAAAGGCTAACATTTGCCATGAGGTTGCAAATCAAAAATAATGCTTAATTTTGGGGGGGGGGGGTGGGGGAGTCAAAGTCCATGAACAAAATAATGAGTCTCTCTCTTGAGGAATCTCTTCTGAGGAAATATCAACCTATCAGACAGATGAAATAATATGGAACAACCCAATTTGAATTTTAATGGTAAGTTTTGAGGATGAGGTGGTGAAGAAGGGAGTTGGAGAGAAAGTTAAAAATGTACTAGACAGAGGCAATAAAAGAAAGATGTGAGGGGCGCCTGGGTGACTCAGTGGGTTAAGCCTCTGCCTTCGGCTCAGGTCATGATCTCAGGGTCCTAGGATCGAGCCCTGCATCAGGCTCTCTGCTCAGCAGGGAGCCTGCTTCCCCCTCTCTCTCTGCCTGCCTCTCTGCCTACTTGTGATCTCTCTCTGTCAAATAAATAAATAAATAAAATCTTAAAAAAAAAAAAAAAAGAAAGAAAGATGTGAGAGTTCCAGGTTAGAAGCAATAAGCACACTAAACCCATCTTCCGAACAGCTATAAAACCTGAACTGAATGCACATTGCGGTCCCTGAGGAGTACATAACAGCAGGCTAATCAAGGAAGAGTACCAGACCTGCAGTACCACTGGACCAGTGGTACATTCACCATCTCTTCTACCGCAGGATCTCTCAGCCTAAACTAAATGCAGTTGACACTCTGAGTGAACACCCAGAGCAGACAGTGAGGTCCACGAGAAAGCCTCTAGCTCTTGTTATAGGAGTAAGAAGGGGAACTCCTAATGATCAGAGCATGCAGAAATTCTCCACTTTGTGTGGCTATTTCTTCTCTTATTTCTATTCTTGCATGCACCAGCTGCAAGACAATCCACTACAGCAGTGGCAGTGACCAGTACTGAGCAGTAATTTGTACATCCATATGCTAAAAAACAAACGTCAACCTAAACCTCACATCTTTTTCAAAAATTAATTCAAAATGGATCACAGATCTAAATGTAAAGCATAAACTATAAATATCTAAAATATGACATAGAAGGAAATCATCCTGACTTGGATTAAGCAAGGAAATCTTACACATGACACCAAAAACATGATCTACAAAAGAAAAATATCATAAATTTTTTGATCTGTGAATATCAATGTCAAGAGAATGAAGTGGCAAGTTACATACTGAAATAACGTATTTCTGAATCACAGATCTGACAAAGGACTTGAATCCAGAATAAATTCTTTTTAAAACTCTCAAAACAAATAAGAAAAAAAAATTAAACATGGGTGAAACATTGGAACAAACCCTTCACCCATGACGATATAAGGATGGAAAGTAAGCACATGAAAAGATGTTCAACATTAGTCACTAGAGAAATGGAAATTAAAGCCACGATGAGATACTACTACACATTTAATAAGATGACTAAAATAAAAAAATACTGACCCTGTGACATAACAGAGCTCTTCTATATTGCTGCTGGGAATGCAAAATGATATAGCACTGTGGAAATGGTTTGGCAGTTTAAACATGCTCTTAACTTACAATCCAGTAATTCCATTCTGAAAATCCACGCTGCAAAAGTGAACATGTCTACTCTTAAAACAGTCTGTTCGTGAATGTTTATAAATAGCTCTATCCCAACTGCCAAAAACAAGAACCATCCCAATGTCCTTCAGTGACTGAATGGATAAACTGTGGTACATCCGTATAATGAAATAATGCTCAGTAATAAAAAGAAGCAAACTTCTGAAATATTCAGCAACTTGGATAAATCTCAAAACATTATTCAGTAAAAGAAGCCAGTTTCAAGTGTTGCATACTTGTTGGTTACACTTAGGTGGTGTTTTCAACAAGATAAAACTGTAGGTATGGACCACATATTGTGGTTGCTGGGGGTTGGGATGTGAGAGAGGGTGATTGTAAAAAAAGAACAAGGACGTTCTGGGAAGACACGAACTGTTCTGCATCCTGTTCTGTGTCCTGGTGGTGGTAGCATCAATCTATATATTTGTTAAAATTTATAAAGTCATATACCTAAAAAATGTCTATTTTTGTCTGATTATTTATAAAGCAGGTTTTTTTTAAAGAGAGATAAAAAAAATTGAACCCAAAATAATTTTTAGCTTCAATTTTTTTTTTTTAATTTTAAAATGTTGATTTCAAGTACAGGGACGAGAGGCATGTAATGACTGTAGACCAGATCATCTTATCACTGAATTCTAACACCAGAGACAGGTTCCCTGACCCTCTGAAAGCAGTTAAGTGACAGTCTGGCAGTTCTTGAGATGATTTAACAGCTGTAAATGGCCAACCTGCATCATCCTATTTGACCAGAAATATTTTTCTGTCAATTATTCAAATTGATGTCTACACAGCCCCAGATTTCCCATGGAGTTGCTGCCAACCCATTACATTTCCAGGTATTTGGCAAACTAACTATTGGCCAAGATTTAAGTTGTTCTAACATCATTGCTCTTTTCTGCCTTCTGAAATCTGTACTTTTTTTGGCCCCTTTGACCATGCCCCCCAAAACTGGAAACCTCTTTTTTTAAAATTACTTTGTTGATTTATTTGAGAGAGAGCAGGGGGATAAACAAAGGGGGAGGGGGAGGGGAGGGGGAAGAATCTCAAGCAGACTCTGCACTGGGCGCAAGACCCCTCAATCCCAGGGTCCTGAGTTGATGACTTGAGCCAAAAGCAAGGGTCAGAGGCGCCCCTGGAAACCTTCTTTTTAAGTCAGCTTCATACCACCCCTCATTTCTTTAACTTTCATTTCTTTCCTGAGACCTCCTTATAGATCCTTCTTTTTGAGTGGGTGAGTACAAAGATGGTTGGTTATCCAGTGGTGACATAGGCCAAGAGAGGATTATGGTCTGTTTTCTGTTCAATTTCTCCCTCCTCACCCCATTGCCAAGGTTCAGAGAAACCCATTCAGGACAAACACGACCCAGCAATTCATTCAATGGACTCAGGCAGACCACCATCAACTGTTTACTTTGTACCCCTCATTGCTTTCTCCTAACTTCTAATAATAGGTCCATTCATAGAACTACCTATAATTAACAAACAATAAAACTTACTGGATGTATTTTACAGAGCACCACCACCCTTGTCTCTATCTTAGTGCTTGTTCCATAGTTTCTGTGCAAAGCCTTCCAGTCTTATGGATTCAGATCCCAATTTAGTGGACACCATACAAGCCTTTTATATGCCAGGTGATTTTTGTGTATTATGTCACTTAATCTCCAAGAAGGCCCAACAGCTTGAAAGTATTCCTTAAGCACTAATTTGTATTGTCATGTTAAACTCATATTTCAGCCATTCCAGACCTTTCCAGGGCCTTGCAACATGATGGCAAGGGCATATCTATAGGAACACACACAATTTTATGATGTAAACTTAGAAGGTAACATGCTTAGATGTGGGCACCACAACATTAAACATGGAAACGTAGCATGGGTGACATTATAAGTTACAACCCCTTCTTAATCACTGCAAGGAAGGTGTAGCGTCCATAGCAACATAATACGTAATGGGTATGTGGTGACTTTTATGATCCACAAAAATAAACTAATTGACAAAAATGATACATGCAAGTTATTATCTGTATCCTGTGCAAATCTGCCACAATCCAGAAAGGTTGGGCAAGTTACTGCCAGAGCTTTCAGCTGAGCAAAGTTTGAGCATTCTGCTGCAGGACTGAGTTAAGTCTCAGAGTCTTTTCTCCCTTGTCATGGTGAAGCAGAACAATGGCTAGGCAGAGGCAGTGAGACCCAAGAGTCATCATCACGGATTCTTTCACTTAACCAGTGCCAAAATCAATTTTGAAGCATTATCTCCAAGTTGCTTTCAACTCGATCTGGGTGTTTCTCTTCAGCTAGAATATCACCCCCTACACTGGAATCTTTATTACATCACACTAATCTAATTTAAATGCATTTTTACTGTACTTGGTTTAATGAATGTGGAATGTGTCACTATGAAATTGCACCATTAATTTGATAAATAGGACTTGAAGGTATAATTTTTTCCAGCATTGCAGACTAATGAAGCTAAAATACATATATAATAAGAAGTGTAAATAATAAATTATTCTTAGGAGCAAAAAAATTAATTAGATCTTACCACAGATTGCATCTCAATGTCAATTTTTTTTTTTTTTTCAAAACTACTGACTTTCAAACAACTTGGAACACCATTGTAAACCTTGGCAAGTTTCTCAAGTGATTACCTTCCGTCCTGGGAATCTGTTTTAAGAAACTGCTATTGTTCAAAAAATCCTTTTAAGATGCCAGGATGGATCCCCTGTTGTCATTTCTACAGGGCATTTAGAGTATCTAGATGAATTAATCTTTTTCTTTAAGTTGTGCAGTTTTATTTATTCATAAAGACTCTTGAAAATCCTTTCAGATAGTATGCTGTGGAGACAGAAAAAGGAAAAAAAAAAACCAACCAGGAGACCTTCTATGCAAATTTGCCTCCAAAGGCAACAGATTTCTATTGGCAGTTATTTCAGGGGCAAGGTCTTCCTACAAACTGGCTGTTCATAGGAAGTCTGTGCTGTCCATAGGCTGAAGGATATGATAACAGAGTGCAATGGGTCACTCCCCAATTACTGCTCAGATGCACACTCTGTGGGTAAGAACCAGATAGTAGCTAAGCTGGAAATTAGCTGGGAAATATACACACTAAAACCAGAGACCAGATAATGCTCCAAATGAGATTCTATTCCTTAGGTGGAGAGAAGGGAATTATGACTGGCATAAGTGAGTTTTGGTTCAGGTTCAGCCTAGGAGCAGTGACTTTAGTGTCTGCACATATAGCCAGTAATTCCTAGCACTCTAATTAATGAAATCTTTGCAGAGGACATTAGCTACAGGATGTCCGTCTGCTTAGAAACACGAAGACTACTAAAACAAAAATGTATGGCAATGTGAAGTCCCCTTGGAGACTCCAGTTCTTGTGTTTCTGACCTATATTAATTTGAAAAACAAATTACCCATTAGACACAATAACTAGTTTTTACAGATTTCTTATTTATCAGATACAAGGTTTTGTTTGTTTGTTTGTTTGTTTGTTCAGCTTCGTTGTCAAGATGAGACTAAATTTTCCCTTCGAGAAAGATTCCAAGGAGGGGGGAAAGAAGCTCTTGGAATTAGAATTAACTATGTGGGGTCCACCCACCCTCTCTTTGTCCCCAGCTGGAGGTCTGTACATTCGAAGACAATTTACTCATGCCCTGTCCATTCCCTGGCCTGATGCAGGACGCTGGGCTAAATGCTATCCCTGGCCTTATTTTCTATTCCTAGCGTGTAGTTTAACAAACAATGTTTTTTATTCCTTGTTATTTGATTTGGAGCCAAAATTCTGACGTGGCATCCGTTTTGTTGCCAGATAATGCATTAAACCTTACTAAGGGGTAAACATAATGATCTTCATTAAACCCTTTAAATGAACCCACCTCCTGCTTCTTCAGGTTGAGAAAAGCATTGACAAGGAACACTGTGAAGCGTCTTGGAGTGATTTTCTTCTTGTAACAGGGGGAGGGAGAGATGAGTGGCAGCTTTTAGGGGGCGAGAGAAAGTTAGGTAAACATAAAAGGTTTTGTAAGATTTCCTCTCCTAATGGCAAAGTTTTAGAGCAATAAATCACAATTCAGTCAATACCATTAGTTTTGGGGCATTATATACCCTCATTAAAGTGCATAAACAATTATATTTATTGAAGGTAATGTACTGTGTAGTGCATTATAACGATGCTCATTAACATATGTAATCATCATTCGAATGGGCTTTACTACAACGTAAACTGATAATGGCATGATTACACACTGGGTTATTAACTTTTCAGTCTTAAGATAATGAAAGGTGATGCAAGAAACCAAAAGCACATATGCATGGCCCTTCATTTGTGAGTTACGCCTTTCCATAACAAATTCCAAGTTCAGGGAGCCAGGCTCAGGAGCTCATGTTGCCAACTGCGTGGACCCAGTACAAGATTCAATACAGTGTTTTCACAGAGGGTGGAGGAGAGTATGTGGCAGGAACTAGCTCAGATCCAGTTAGGAAGATAATTCCGTGGGTGACCTATTTCTATCAGCAGCTTGTACTGTTCCTTCTCTGGTTTCAATACTTTTCCACACCAGACTTGAACAGACTCACATGCCCTAAGACAAATGGGAACTTCCTCCAAATTTTTCCTTTGAAAATTTCACTTAAGAGGCATTTGACTAATGGTGGGGAAACATTGGAAAACCCTAGATTAAGGGACATTCTACTAAAATCACAAGATCATGAAAGATGAAGAACGAGTAAGGAACTATTCTCAATTAAAACAGGATAAAAAGACAGAATCACTTAGGGCCATGTCTGATCCTAGGTTCGATAATGGCCCAGAATTTTTTTTTTTCTTTTTTGCTATAAAGATATTTTTATTAGGACAATTGGGAAAAATTGTATAAGGTCTATAGATTAGATAATAGCATTTTATTAATGTTATTTTCTTGATTTTGATAATTATACTGCATTTAGGTAAGACGTACTTGTTCTATACACATGTAAAAGTATCTAAGAGGAGCGCCTGGGAGGCTCAGTCATCAAGCGTCTGCCTTCATCTCAGGTCATGATCCCAGGGTCCTGAGATCGAGCCCCGCATGCAGCTCTCTGCTCAGTGGGGAGTCTGCTTCTCCCTCTCCCTCTGCCTCTCCCCCCTGCTATTGCTTGCTTTCTTTCTCTCTCTCAGATAAATAAATAAAATCTTTTTTTAAAAAGTATCCAAGAGAAAAGGCCTTTTATGTCTGCAACTTACTCTCAAATGAATTTTAAAAATGAATGTCTACTTAATAATAATGACAATAATAATATATAAGGAGAGAATCAGAAAGCAAATATGGAAAAAAACTTTAATATGAGTGAATAGCATTCAGGAATTTTTTTGCACTACCCTTACAGCATTCTCTAAGCCTGAAATTATTTTAGATTAAGAACATTTAGAATTAAAGAACTGACCATAAAAAGGCCACGGCTTTAATTAAGCAGATCTGTTGGCCGGCGTTATCAGCAACAAGTCAGAATAACGATCAGGATCTCCTACTCATTTATGTCCTTGATCTGTTCTGTCAGCGGAAGTCCCAGATTTGCAAGGACAGTTCTTAATTCCTTCGCTCCCAGCTGATATCTATTTCCTATATTTTAGAGTCAACAGTGACAAAAGGTTCGTGATATGAAAGGTAAAAGACATTGTACTCTAATCACCAAGATTAGAGAGTAATAGCCGTCGCCACTGAAAATTCCCTCTTAACCATGACTTCACAACCCAGTTGGCAGCAGCTTGAGAGCTGTTCTCAAAAGAATGACTGACTCACCTCTCTGCAGAAGCCCGAAGGAAAGAACCCCACCCTGGCTGTTTCCCTCCTCTCCAAACCAATGCAGTCACACTCTTAAGCGGCACCCGGACCTGAACCAATGGATCACGCAGTGTGGCCGTCAGCTGCCCAAACCACACTCATGGAGAGAGCAAGGTTAACAAAGCCGCAGTAAGTTACCCACTGAAGGAAGAACCAAGATGAGACTCATCTCCAAAGTCTCTGGCGTTAGTCCTCTTGTCCCTTTAGGCCACGCAACCCTGTGAAAGCAGTAATGTTAATATAATTTAAGATTTGCTTTAGAAAAGGTCTTCTTTGATCGTCTCGTTTTCACAGACTTTCATGGAAGTTGGGGGCTTCTGTAACTGAGAGCTACCCTTCCCAAGACATGGCTGTAAAGGCAGAAATGACCATGGTCAAGAATGGCAGAGGAACTTAATCAATAGCTCTCTATAAATAAGAGGCACTACGTAATACATAGACATTTATTTGGAGATAACTAGACTTAAAGATGACATCTACCGGGTTAATGTTTTTATTAAATCATATTAGCGTTGGCACAATCATCTTTTCTCATTATAAATACTGAGCACTTTTATTTGCTACAGGGTATAGCTTTAAGAAATTTTCAATTGACTGACAGCTGCCTGTCAACTCCGGACTCTGGAGAGATCCAGGAACTCAGCTTGCAAAGCTCCAGGGAATTCTAAGGAGCTCCAAGATGGTTAATGGCTGTCCATTAGCGTGAGGCCCAGCGGAGCCCCAGAATCTGTTAAGTGGGAAGTTCTTGCTGTAGAAGGTCAGACAATTCCCTATTGCCATCCGAGAGAACTGGGAAAATTCAACTTGAAGCAAAGACTGGGGTGCTATAAGTTTATGTACTAAGGGAAATCATTTCATGCAGTTTGGTATTACCGTACACCATGTTTTATTTATACTCTACACTAGATGAGAAATTGAATACTCTGCTCTTTTCTGGCAATGGAAACTTGCCTTATTCTCCTGAACTGGGCCCGGCATCAATACAGCAGCGTGCAGCCTTTTTGACTATGTATTATAGAGTGGCTTCTGTGCATTGTATATTAAATCCGATATGCACTGTGAGTTTATATGCCACACACACTACATTTTTCTATATTACGTCCTGCAATCTATCATATTAAGTGAAAGGGGTGATGGAGTGGGCCTCAGGTAATGTAAAGAAGATTGCTAACAGCTTGCGCGCTGCGTTGAGAGGAGGTGCGTATTTCTGCCGTGTGCTCTGTGTATATACAGCAAGTGAGCACACAGCAAACTGACCGTGCAGAGAGCTCAATGGCCCTGGCAATGGAATTAACCACCTATATACTACTGAAATTACCTACCGGCCCAAGCAACATGCTTGCCACACTAACAAAGCCTAGAGAAGTTTCACGTGAGTCAAACAGTCCTTTCCAGAAGTGGGAATAAAAATGAGGACTGGCCCATTAAAGATAAAGCAGCACCGCCGCCCCGGAACAGTCAAGCCGGGCTAATGAAGGATCTCAGCACAGGAAACATACACAAGCGTTTAGCAATCACTCTGGGCTGGGAATACCGGTCTCATGTTCTTCAGTCTAGTCTGTGGAGGAAGCCTGGAGGTCCCATGTCTGAACACTATGTAAAAAAGAACACAAAGTCAATGATTAATGACTGACAAAAGAAGAAGTGTTGACGATCCTTTTTGAAATTCAAGTGCATTTTCTCATGACATTATCTGCTCATGTATCAGAATTCCTAAATCTGGGAAGACTCCGAGTTGTGTTACCTGTCTCACCACTGTCCCTCAAATTGTCTCTAATGGAACTTTCTAGGTTGGGAAGGTTACATAAACTGGGCCTCTTTTTTAGCATAACTTTGATGGCTCATTGGGAATTCTCATGGCAAATTTTTATTTTTCTGTGAAAAGTTCTTGGTTCTGCTCACTTATTGATTTAAAGGTAAATGTTCTGTCATTCCCTGGGACCTAGGTGTTGTGGCTGCCCATCAAGACTTTGACCTTGTGTTCTGCCACTTGTGAGTCCCCCTGGTCTCGGACTGCCTGGAATCCTGCAGTTCCTTTAATTTGTAGCTACTAATCTCGGAATTATACTTTAAGAAAAGAACCTCACTATAGACACTCACGACGGACTGCGGGACACCCCAGGCTTCTCCTTGTCACCGCAGCATCTCTTCCTAAGAGCCGTGGAGGTGGTCACAAGGAGGAAGAGTCTTTTCTATTGATATTAGGGAAAAGCACCGTGACTTAAGGTGGTGTATAATCACTCATTATTTCTATTCTTCTAGCGCTGATAAACTTCATGTGGTGAGGGGATTGTAGCTTTTGTAGAAAGAGACACTTGGCCTTGAGCATCAGGCTTTACAATACATCTCTGGTGCAATATTATCAGGTGACACCAGTTCATCCCAGAGCATTTTACAGCTTAACAGAAGGTTTTGATTTCCTGGAGGAGTCTTAATTGATTCTGAATTCTTTAGCATTCAACCTTCCTCACGACGATTGTTAGAAGACTTAATACAGGAAATATTAAGTTTAGACAAAGGAGGCCCAGAAGGGAGACTTTTGTGGACTGTCAAAGATGTGTTTCACTATTAAGAGGAAGAGCCAAGCTAGCCGAGGAGCCTTGGGTTTAAGCTTTAGCCCGCCTTACAGGTTTCTCCAGCTGCCTTGGAGGGGGAGGGTCCCCGTGAGCCACGATCTCCACGGCTTGATGATGTATGGAGTGACACCGACGAGTCAAGGAAAATGAGCAGGAGTTACTTCCAGCTTCCTTCCATCACAGGGAAAGCTGCCAAAATTCAAAACTCTGAGGATGCAGGCGGGCAGGGAAATAGGCGGCGGGAAAATGGAGAAGCCCCGTCCTGTACACGGAGGACTGTCTGGAACCTGCTTTGCCACAAAGTTGGCATCCAGTCTCTTTCCTGCTGTAGTCAGCAGCCTGTGGCAAACCCTGCCTCATGACTTTTAAAAGGACTCATCAGAGAAGGTAGGAGGATGCGACATTAATAAAATAACACCAGTGATGGTGCATGCTTGCTTTCTTTCATAGATGGGGAAGAACTGTTAACCCTCGGGTTGCTTAAAATATCTAGGGCATCCTGATAGATCTGTCCCTGTATTATGAGGATGTGGGGGTGCCCCGTCCCCTTCTCTTGAGCAGGGGCATCTGCATGACCTCTCCCCAAGGTAAGTGGGTAAGGTGGAAAAGTGCGTCCTCCAGTCACCAGAGGAAGAAAGTACCTTAACTCAATCTTCATTCGTTCTTTCATTTATTAAAATAAAACGTTTTCAGGACACAGTCAAGATGGCGGCAGTGTCTGGCCTGATGCGGAGACCCCTCGAACAGGTCTCCGGGCTGCTGAGGAGGCGCTTCCACGGGAGGGCGCCGGCAGCGCTGCAGGTGACAGTTCGTGATGCTATAAACCAAGGTATGGATGAGGAGCTGGAAAGAGATGAGAAGGTATTTCTGCTTGGGGAAGAAGTTGCCCAGTATGATGGGGCATATAAGGTTAGTCGAGGCCTGTGGAAGAAATATGGAGATGAGAGGATCATAGACACTCCCATATCTGAGATGGGCTTTGCAGGAATTGCCATGGGTGCAGCTATGGCTGGGTTGAGGCCCATTTGTGAATTTATGACCTTCAATTTCTCTAGGCAAGCCATCGACCAGGTTATAAACTCAGCTGCCGAGACCTACTACATGTCGGGGGGCCTTCAGCCTGTGCCCATAGTCTTCAGGGGGCTCAATGGCGCCTCAGCAGGAGTGGCTGCCCAGCACTCACGGTGCTTTGCTGCCTGGTATGGCACTGCCCAGGCTTAAAGGTGATCAGCCCCTGGAATTCAGAGGATGCAAAAGGACTTATTAAATCAGCCTTTCGGGATAATAATCCAGTGGTGGTGCTAGAGAATGAACTGATGTATGGAGTTCCTTTTGAATTACCCTCAGAAGCTCGGTCAAAAGATTTTCTGATTCCCATTGGAAAAGCCAAAATAGAAAGGCAAGGGACACACATAACCGTAGTTGCCCATTCAGGACCTGTGGGCCACTGCTTAGAAGCTGCAACAGTGCTATCCAAAGAGGGAATTGAATGTGAGGTGATAAATATGCGAATCATCAGACCAATGGACATTGAAACAACAGAAGCCAGTGTCATGAAGACCAATCATCTCGTAACGGTGGAAGGAGGCTGGCCACAGTTTGGAGTAGGAGCTGAAGTTTGTGCCAGGATCATGGAAGGCCCTGCATTCAATTTCCTGGATGCTCCTGCAGTTCATGTCACTGGTGCTGACGTCCCCACGCCTCATGCAAAGATTCTAAAAGACAACTCTATACCTCAGGTTAAAGACATCATATTTGCAATAAAAAAAACATTAAATATTTAGTTTGGACTTGAATTTCAAGTTGTTGGGATTTACTTAAAATACTTGCTGTCTACTTCACCTGGATTGTACTGTAAGACCTTATGATTCATAAAGTTATCTCTAAAGCAACAACATGTATGTTTTTGTACTTGGAAGAATTTAAATGTGCTTGTATGTGGAAAAAACTCCTCTCCTGCCCTAGACTCCATGGGGTTTTTTTCTGGTCTGTTACAATCACCACATTCTTTGAATAAGGCTAATGTAAAATTTTAACCTCTCATAAGGACAAGGTATGAATGTGGCAGACTTCTGCAGAAAGATGTATCCAGAAAGGACAACTTGTATGTAAAGGTAAAAGCTATCATCTACATTTGCTGTTAAATTGTTTTGATAAGGAATAAAGGAATTCCTAATTAAAAAAAAACAAAAAACAAAAAACGTTTTCAGGGCACCTGGGTGGCTCAGTCAGTTAAGTGTCTGCCTTCGCTCAGGTCATGACTCCAGGGTCCTGGGATTGAGACCCAGATAGGGCTCCCTGCTCAGCGGGGAGCCTGCTTCTCCCTCTCCCTCTGCCGCTCCCCCTGCTGCTGTGTGCTCTCTCTCCCAAATAAATAAATAAAATCTTAAAAATATAAATAAATTGAAATAAAATAAAAGTTTCCATATACCTGTTCTGTGTTTGATACACTCTAATATATTTACAGAAAATGATGACAGGGAGGACCTCTCCCCCATTCCTAAAGTGAAGAAGGTGTGTCACGAGGCCGGCTCGCCACAGCCAAGCATTAGTCAGCAGAGACTGGCCTTCCATGTGACATTTTGCAAACCTAACCACAGGGCTTGTTTTGCTTTCATTTTTTTTTTATTCCCCACACTACATACATATGCAATGTTTCCCAGTATACCAACTTCTCCCAGTTTATTTTAAAAAAAAGAAAAAGTACATAATCATTCTGCAGCTATCAGAAGTGCCTGGAAAAGCCCAAGAGTTCAGTATGAAAGGTGCTATTAGGTTGGGGAAAAACACCCTGGCTGCCACAGATGGCTCATTTTCATGATAGACCTGAGGTTTAAAAAAAAAAAACAAAAAAACCCTAGTTGTTTTGCCTGAAGCATAAACAAGGAATATTCTCCTTGAGCAAGAGGAACTGGCTTTGCAGAGACGAGGCTCCAATCTGTCTTGCTAAATTCTGACACTAAAAAGAAACACAGATGGGCACATCCACAAATGTTCACATGGCAGGGAGCAAGGCTGGGGTAGTTGCATCAAAAGCTTGACTTTACATTGTTTTTTCATGGTGGCGTCAGTCCCGCTTTATAAATTAACAGTAATATTTTTATTATAAAAGTAACACATGTTCATTCCTGAAAATTTGGGAAATAAAGAAAAATCTACCCAAAATTTCACCATCCAAGGATGATTACAATAACCTCTTTGGTGTATTTCCTTCCAGTCTTTTTTCTGTATGTGTTTAAACAAACACACACATACATACACATATATTTATATATACATATATGTATACCTAACATACACATATTCCCTGAATATATTTAAAATAAACATATGCATTGTATACCTTATACATTAAGGTATATTTTCTGTGTATGTATCTTTTACAAACATATATATTTCTTTTTTTACATCATTTAGCAGTACTATATATATACATATACACCCACTTCCATATCTTTCTTTTATTACTTAGTATTGTAATTATAACAGGAACAATCTCCCTTATCATTAATCATTATTTACACTCACTGAGCGTTTTTAATAACCACATACAATTCCATTATGTATACACGTCATAGCTTGTTTGATAAGTCTTCTTATCTGTAAAAAATGTTGCCAGGGTTTTGGTTTTTTTTTTTTTTTTGAAGATTTTATTTATTTATTTGACAGAGAGAGAGATCACAAGTAGGCAGAGAGGCAGGCAGAGAGAGAGGGGGAAGCAGGCTCCCCGCCGAGCAGAGAGCCCGATGCGGGGCTCAATCCTAGGACCCTGAGATTATGACCTGAGCCGAAGGCAGAGGCTTTAACCCACTGAGCCACCCAGGCGCCCATGCCAGGGCTTTTTTGTTTTGTTTTCTGTAGACAATGCTTCATTAGCCATCCTTATATTTAAATCTTTGGCTGTATCTCTAATTCTTTAAATTATCATATAAAGAGGGATCCCAGCTTAAAACAATTTTTAAGACTCTTGGGGCACTTGGGTGGCTCAGTTGGTTAAGCATCTGCCTTTGGTTGGTCATGATCCCAGGGTCCTGGGATCTTGAGTCCCACATCTTGCTCCCTGCTCAGTGGGAAGCCTGCTTCTCCCTCTCCCACTCCCCCTGCTTGTGTTTCCTCTCTCCCTGTCTCTGTCTGCCAAATAAATAATTTCTAAAAATAATTTTTAAAAATTCTTAAAAATAATTTTTAAAAATTTTTAAAAATAATTATTTTTAAATAAATTTTTTTTAGGGGCACCTGGGTGGCTCAGTGGGTTAAGCCTCTGCCTTCAGCTCAGGTCATGGTCTCAGGGTCCTGGGATCGAGCCCCGCATTGGGCTCTCTGCTCAGCGAGGAGCCTGCTTCCTCCTCTCTCTCTGCCTGCCTCTCTGCCTACTTGTGATCTCTCTCTCTCTGTCAAATAAATAAATAAAACATTTTTAAAAAATAAATATTTTTTAAAATAAAAAATAAAACATTTTTTAAGACTCTTAATATATTGCTAAATACTTTACCTAAACAAATTCTGTTCACAGAGGTTAAGAAATATCAAGGCATATGGCAACAGCATTAATTTGGTACAAAGATTGTAACTTCATAATTTTTCATAATTTCATGAAGACTTTGTCAAGTCTACTGGGAGTAAACCCAAATGGAACTATTCTATAGCTGGCAATTGTAAGTCTACAATGATCACCCAGATTTTAGACTGAGTGTTTTAATCACAACCTCAACCCTTCAAAAATGGCATTCATGTTTTACAACATGGGTTTGTTTGTTTTTTTAAGATTTTATTTATTTATTTGACAGAAAGAGAGAGAGATTGAGAGAAAGCACAAGCAGGGGGAGAAGCAGAGGGAGAAGGAGAAGCAGGTTCCACATTGAGCAGAGAGCCGGACATAGGGCTTGATACCAGGACCCCAGGATTATGATCTGAGTCAAAGGCAGATGCTTAACTGACTGAGCCACCCAGGCACCCGTTACATTGTTTTTAATCACTACCTTTTATTTAGAAATACATCTCCACTAATTACTTCTTAATGTCATAATTTTCTGAATCTCCTCACTGTCAGGACCTTCCACAAGAGCAAATAGCTTTATTAGAAGGACATAGAAAATGTCCTTGTTTATCTTAATACACAGAATATTCTGAACCCACCTGAAGAATTATAAATATCTTTCAGGAGACAACATATTCTCCTAGCTCTCATGCACCACCCTAATGTCTCCCTTGAAATACAAAGTAATCTGACAATTAGGCAGGACATTTTATGGTATAATCTGTGTGTTTTTAAATGCTGGCAGTGGGATGTCATTTTGTCCCTTTATCTAGTGGCTTAAAATCCAACTTCTATATAAATACGCTGCCATATAAATATCAAGACCAATGAAGCAGTGAGCATATAGCTACTCATGGTCCCACAAGGATCTGCGTGGAGTTGGATTTGAACCCACAGTCTCCATATTTCCATCTGTAGGCAATCGAGCTACCCCCCCCCACACACACACACATACACACACAATGCCCAGGATGATCTATGCTCTTATGTAGAAAATTTGATGGATAGAGACAGCTCAAGCACTAAACTGGAACCCCAAATCAATAAACATAAAGACTGGGTGTTCACAAATTGGCAGCCATTTAATTCCCTTGCTATTGATGCTTTTCTTCCAGACATGAGCAGTTTATGTACCTGTGAAGTTTGCCCTTGAAGCTGCCTCAGTGGGCCAAAGGAGGCACCCTTTTCTCCTAGTACTTCAAGTAATCTTCCTAGTGGGTATTTATTTCAAAACTTGGTGAAGACTCCTATATCTAGCCAACTGGTATTCATTGACTGAAAAGAAGATGTCATGCCATTCCATTTATTAAAGTTTATAATTACAGATGTTTTCAAATATTCACAAATATTGAGATAACATAATAAACTTCTATATGCCTATCATTCATTTTCAACTTTTCTTATGGCTCATGCCTTTAGTTTTTTTGTTTTTTCTTATAAAGATTTTATTTATTTATTTGATAGAGAGAGAGAGAGATCACAAGTAGGCAGAGAGGCAGGCAGAGTGGTGGGGGTCGGGGAAGCAGGCTCCCTGCTGAGCAGAAAGCCCGATTTGGGGCTCGATCCCAGGACCCTGAGATCATGACCTGAGCCGAAGGCAGGGGCTTAACCCACTGAGCCACCCAGGTGCCCCACATGCCTTTGGTTTTAAGGTTGATTCTGATTGATTCTCTGGAAACAGTGGGCACCCACTTGGGGGTGGCATTACAAAGTTCACAGTGCTTAGAACATCTGTCATGGAGTTTTCCTCATCCCCGTATGAGATGCAACCATCTGATCGATTTGTTAAAATAAAATACCTAAGACTCCATGTTGATTCCTGACATCCAATTCTTGGGCAGCCCCATTGGCTCTACCTCCAAAGTCTATCTCCTATCTGCCCACTTGCCCTTATCTCCACTGCTTCTTCCCCAGAATGAATCCTCATCAGCTTTTCTGTCCTGATTACTGCAATATAATGTGTCCCAGCTCCACTGTGATCCGGTCCCCACAAGGCAATCCAATTACATCATCCTCCTACTTACAACCCTCCATGACCATTTCCACTGATCCATGTAGCCAGTACGTTCTTTTACAAACATAAAAAGACCAGGGCATTCCACTTCTCGAAATCCTCCAATAGCTTTTATTGCACTTGAAGTCAGACTCCTTGGCCAGCACTTTCTACATACCCTGAACTTGCTACCATTCAGAAGTAAATTTCCAGTTTATCTTCGTTTTGCTCGCTGTACTCCAGCTATACTAGCTTTCCTTTAGTTACTTGAACATATCAAGTCACGCTCCATCCACCTCAGGGCCTTTGCACTTGTTTCCCATCCCTTACCCTGTATCCCAGATCTTCCCTGTTAACCCCTTCTTGTCATCCAGGAATTATCCCATTTATCACCGCCAAAACTAGCTCCCCAGCTCCAACACATTATTACTTGTGAAATTATCTTATATCGTATGCTTATTATCCTTCCACCTAACAGCTCTATGAAAGAAGACAACTTTTTCTGCCTTATCCACCACTATATCTGGAGTTTCTGGAACAAGGTAAGCCATGGGAACAGTATAAAAATTTGTTAAAGGAAAATGAATGAATGAATGAATGAATGAAACAAAAAGGAACTTCAGAATCTTATTGTAAGAAACTTATAGGTAACAGCTGCTTTTCCGAATGAGAAATGTAAACTTAGTAATAGAGCAAGCAGACTTACAAGCTCTCCTGGGGGGACTTGGTAGGTTGTGTGGGACCACTGAAAATTCTAGAGAACTGTCTCATACAGAGACAAAGCCAACAGTTTAAGTTTGCGAAGACTGTAGAATATTATCCCTAGATAATATTCCTCCGTGCCTCCCCCTGCCTAATTCTCCTGTTATCAGAGGAGTGACTGGGTAAAATGTATGCCCAGTGGTCCCTTGAGTACACACATCATGTGTTCTACCTCTTAATAACCTCCCAGCTCATAATGCAGTTCCATTTTTCCATCATTTTGTACTCCCTAATTCCTGACAGGGTTACTTTGACTCCCCATCTTGCCCCTGAAATATATCTGTCCACATATTTACCCTAATTCTCAGCTCCCATTCTCAGTCATCATTCTCTTTGGCCCTATCACCATTTTCTACAACTGACCACTCCATTCTCGGGGAAGCTCTCAGTTCCAACAACCTTCACGGCATCGAACTTCCAGCTATCTTTCTACTCTAATATCTTCCCTGCTCCTATGTACTGAATCTCTATCCTTGACATTCTCCAAGGTTTACATCTTAGCCCTCTTCTTTACTCGGTCTAGTCTGTGTTATCCACATCCTAATTATGGCGTGAAGTCATCTATTTGGATAGCCTAACAATGAGTCCAAATCTTCCAACTGAGCTCATCTTTTCTCCAGAATCAGCTTTCCTTCCGGATTTTCCTATGTCCAATGTTATAGTTAGTCATTCAGTTAAAAAAAAAAAAAGTGTCCCAGTTTGCTCGGTCTTCTTCTAATTTCTCCCACCAAAAACATTCCATTTTCATTTTATTGTATTGTTTAGTTAAGCCCCTTCCTGTATCATAATCAATTAACCCTCCCATTCCCTTTCTTTTATCTGTTCCAGTAATTCCAGCCAAGTTAACCTCGAAACATGCTTTGCCCACACAACCTTATCTCTCAAAAACTAACTTTGGCTGCCCTACCCTAAGTGACCCCACCTCTGATCATAGCATTTGCTGTCTTCGTCACTCCTTAAATGCATTCCTTGAACACATTCTCTCTCACGCTATCCTGTGTGGTGTGTGCATTCCCAACCAGACAGAGACCCTCAGAAAGGAAGAGATGTAGTAATTATAGCTAATATGTATTGGGTACCAATAAGGTTCCACACATCCTGCCAAGTGTTCCATGTCTATTTTCTCATTTAATTAATAATAGTACCTACGGTCCACTGACGTGGCACTGCTTTATCCCCATGACCCAGAGCAAATAAGGATTTAGGTCACTCAACCACTCACTGACGGAGCCTACCTGTTCCGCCTACCTTTAAGACCTGTGTTCCCGGCAAACCTGTCTAGGTGCCGAGTGTGGTACCCATTCGGAGAAGACGCTTAATAAATGCGAATGATGGTAACACTCAGCATCCCAACAGAAAGATGGGGGCACTCTGTAAGTGCTGGAGGGTCCGCGTAAGAGGCAGGACCGCGTTTGCCTCATTGGTTCTCCAGGGGAGCGCCTGTCCCCTGTCAACCGAGCAACTGCTGGGATTTACAAGGTTTCTGATGAAGAGTTCCTTGCCTCCAGGACGCAGTAGTAGGAGCACCTGTTCCCGAGCCCCAGAGGGTGCAACTGGAGCTTTCTGTGCGAGGGGGATTGTTCAGGGAGCGCGACATCAGAGCCGCGCAGCACCGCCCTTGTCACTGGGCCAAGGAGCCGACCCGCTGAAGCCACGGTGCCAAGGAACATTCTGTCCGGGCTGTGTGCGTGTTAAGATTCCCAGAAAGAGAAAGAAACGTCGGATGAGAAGCCGAGGCAAGATTCTCCAGGCTTGTACAAGGCATTTAGCTTTTAGTTGTTATAAAAATGAAAATAATTGTGAAAGCAGGGAGAAATCCGCAGCTGCTCGGGGCTATTCATACCATAAGAGATCCCACCAGGCCCTCTTTATTGTTGCAGTTTTGGCAAATTATTTTCTTATCACACACAACCTCCTCACTTCTGTTCCTGGATAAGCACTTAGGCTCATAAAGCTGTGGGTCAGCCACAGTTGAGCATCCTGCTCGCGGAACAGCCGGCCGTGGGGAGCTCGGGAGCCCGCCCCTCCGCAAAACAGCAACTGGAGTCCATAAAAAGCTGGCCCCCGTCGGGTCCATCGGTGGCCCCCGGTCTGGGAGGGGGCGGTAGGCCTGGATCACCCGCCCCCTCTGCCGAGCCTCACCCGCCAGGATGGCCGCTCCGCGACGGCCCAGGGCGGGGGAGCACCTTCCTGGGTGCGAGCGCACCGGCAGGTGCACCAGCCCGTGCTCTGCTGCACCGGGCTGGGCCGCCGCGGCCAGAAGGGGCCGGGTGCCCACCACACATGTGTGCTGGACAAATGCGCTGGCATCTCCAGCGTGGGCAGAGAGCATGCCGCTCCCATTATCCCGGCCCATTAGGGAAGCAATTGGAAAAAAAACATTTAGCAATTTGGACAGGAGTGAGGCTGCAGAATGGCTCGTTTCTCTGTGACAGCCTGCCACGTACAGATGAAAGGGAAGGCTTATAACAAATTTTCATTACCCCCAAATAAAAAAGCAACAGCAGGCAAAGCAAGAGCTTTGAGGCTGAGAGGTGGGGCCAGAAATCCACCCAGAAGACCACAAAGGAGCCTCAGCAAAACAAATCAATCACTCTCTCCAGTCACTTCCACTGGCAGAGTGCAGTTCATGCAAATGGCAATCAGGCCTGTCAGCCTGTCAGGCTTTGGCCTTCAGCTCCTCGCCTCACACTATTCATTAAGTGCACCAAAACACAGCCTTCAGGGCTCTCCCCTTGCTCAATGCCCTTGCTCACCTTCCCTCAACCTACGGCCCACAGGAACACCCACCCCCAAGCTGGGAGGCAGTGACTGCGGGATTTGGTCAAGGAGAGCGACAGGGAAATTGCAAACAGCACCAAGGTCTTTGCATTTTGCTTTGCTTCCAGCTTGAGTTAGCACTGGGTGGAAATCAGACCTCAGATTCAGAAGTGCAAAGGGTCCTGTGGGGGCTCCCAGAGGCTCAGGGCTGCCTTTCTCCCACCCCCAATTCAAGCTGTGCAGAGAGAGTCCAGAACACCCACTAGGCACAGACCCCAATGAAACCCCAGCCTCTGCATATCCCACACAAGTCCCACGGCCCACTCCTGCTCTAATGAGTCTGGCTGCCCACAGAGCTGTATAATGCATTGCGCCTTTGACCTTATTAGAAGACAACTACACAAATACCGCCTTTTCCTGGCCTGGGTGTCTGTCCACAGGTATCCCCAGCACGTTTACCACGGCAGATAAAAATGAATTGTGGCGGGGGGTTGCAGGTTGGATGTTGAATAAGACCGGGGGTTGGAATAGAGAGGTTTTCCATCCCAGGATTTCTCAAAACCCCAGTCTTTCATTATCAACCGCTTCAAAAACACATGTTGTTAAACATCTGGGTTTTAGTGACATCCAAGACTGCACAGAGTATGGAATAAATGGGATTTGGTGCGTGTGTGTGTGAGGTGGGTGTTTAAGGATTGCTCCCTATTAGAACGCTAGTGTTGACAGCTGAAGGAAAGAGTCCGCTCACAGCCCCAAGAATATCAAGACAAGGCTCTAGGGTTACCATTTCTATTTGCATGAGATTAAACTAGTTTGTAAAGAGACAGCATATAAAACGTATAAAGATGTTTTAGTCTCCCTAATAGGACATATGTCAAATGTCAAGGGTTTGTGATGTTTGTGGTGCATACACACAGCTAACTACAGAGTTCAGACGGAGAGTATCCCTGAATGGCCGAGCGATCTGAAAAGGGTTCGCTCAGGGCAGGAACAAAGATGTGTTGAGTGCCTTCAGTGTGCCAAGACCCTTAGATAAGTCGTGTTTTTGAATGGTACACCAAGGTCCAAAAGGGTTTCCTAACTTGCTCAAGGCTCTACAACCAGAGAGGGGCAGAGGAGGGAGAGTGAAGTTTGGGGGAGGACAGAGGATTGGCAGGAGACAACCAGAGAGCCAAGGCACAGAGACTTAGAAAATCTAATTCTGTCCCTACGAGCCTCCTCTGCCCCAAATACCAGCCCAGACACCAGGAGTGACAAAGAGGCAGAAGAAATTCTCCTTTAAGGAGCTTGAGACCAAGACGCTATCAAGAGACACCACTACCATGAAACAACACGGTGAATGACAGAGGGGATCAAAAAATGAAGAGATGATAACTGGGATGGGGAAAATATGTTTGAAAGGCAGTGGTAGGTGGGTTTGACAGAGGTACTGGCCAGAAATTTCTCTCTCTCTGCACCCAAGGATCCCATGCTGTTATTAAGGGAACTGTATACTGACCTTTCCAATTTCCTCAAGCTTTCCCAGTGCAATAGACTAGATGCACTTCTCAGGGGGAAAAAGGAAGCGGAAGTCAGCTTAAGGTTAAGAATTCTTGAAACAAACTCAGTGTCCATCTGTGAATGAAAATGTGGCGTATGTATACAATGAAACATTTGGTCGTAAAAAAGAATGAAATCTTGCCATTTGCAACAACATAGATGGACCTTGAGGGTATTATGCTAAGTGAAATAAGTCAGAGAAAGACAAATACCGTATGATTCCACTTACGTGTGAAATCTAAAACAAAACAAAAGACCAACAATGTAAAACTGAACTCATACATATAGAGAACAGATTGTTTTTGAGGTGTGGGCTGACAGGGTGAAAGTGATCAAGCGGTACAAAATTCTAGTTAAAAAATAAGTAAGTCCTGGGGATGGCATGTATAGCATAGCATCGATAGTCAGTAACACTCTATTGTGTATTTGTAAGTTACCAAGAGAGTAAATATCAAAAGTTTGCATCATACGGAAAAAAAATAAAATAACCATGCATGGTGATGGATGTTAACCAGACTTACTGTGGTGATCGTGTCACAATATATACAAATATTGAATCATTAGGTTTCACACCTAAAACTAACATAATGTTCTACATTAATTATATCTCAATTAAAAATAAGTAAATGGTAATGGAGGGGGGGAAAAGAATTTTTTTCAGGAGTGTGTTGCATCTTCGCTAAGAAAATGGCACCACTCTCTGTTCTTCTTGAGGTTGACACAGTCCCTGGACAGATAAAAAGAGTAGCTTTAAGTCAACACGTGAGTGAAGAGACAGACTTTGTGTTTTGCAGGGTGTCACTTGCTGAATGGGGAATTTTGGAACTGAAGACTTGCTTGCCATGTGCATTTCAGCCTGGTCTGCTTCATTCATAGACATTGGTTTGGGCCCAGAAGGGAGAGAGATGACCTGGCATTAGTGATCTATTGGTTACCCAGAGAATAAGTTCTGCTGTTTTTACAAATAATCTGCAGGTCGTGGATTTTAGAATAAACCATTGACTTCCATAGTCAACGTCTTCATGACACCTCTCTTCCTACTTTGAGGAATAATGAAATGATGAATAAATTCAAGCTCACAGAACACCTTGAGGGTCAGGGCCCAAGAGTGCTCTCTGGCTAAAACTATGTATAAGAGACCAATAAATCAATATTCAATGTCTTCAACAAGTTTGTCAATAGTTGTAAGGTGTGAGTAGTAGCATTCTCTTGTAAAGCCGCCTAATATATTCTTTCATTCACTTCCCTTTACTACCTGAACTCAGTGTGCAATGTTATCCCCATTCCAGGTCCGCAGTGACAACCAAATTACCCGTTGCCACATAGTTGATAAAGAACAGAACTTGAGCTCAGGGTTTTGTTTTTTTTTTAACAAAAATAAAACAAACATTTTATTATTTAATAAAATAATTATCCTGTTTTTTGAGTGTTAAGACTCACCAAGAATGGTATACCCATTTTCTCTTATCTTTACAGTCATGTACCCAGAAGCTTATGATCACCCTTGATGTACAGCTTGATGTGTACCCTTGATATACAAGCCAATGTACCTTGATGTACACCCTTGATGTACAAGTTCTAAGAGGGAACGTGAGTTCCCCAGATGGAGCAGCCCATGGAGGGTGCTAGGATGTGGGAAGGTGTTGGTGTGAAGTCCTTAATGATCTAGAAGGCTGACTACAGGGCCATGCTGGACTCTGAATGGTGGAGCTGAATTCCAGGTCTTGCTGACTTTGTCTCCAAGCAAATCTTTTTCGATCCTGAGCCTTTGTTTCCTCCTCTGCTAAATAAACATACAAACCCAAGACTTTAGCTTCTGAGTCCAGGGCTCATTCCCATTGCAACACACTGTCCACCAAAAAATCTGCTTCTCCACCAAAATGTCTACACTTTGCTTCACTTTGTCCTTGTGTAACTCTCTGTTACACGGAGCACCACTACCCAAGAAACAAGAAGGGGCACGAGTATCTCTTGGATTATGAGGACAAAAGAAAACAAACAAACAAACTCGATATCAAGTCATTCAGGGGAAAAAATTCTGAATTTTTCAAGAAACCACTTCCTCTTTCCTCTTCCCACTGCAAGGAGACCCGATGCTTAAAAGGAGGTCCCACGGGAAGGACAGAGCTGTGTCTCAGGGTGAAGGCATCGATGGCCAAAGAGGGGCGGGGGCCACTGGAACACCATGACTTCCAGAAACGGAGGAGTTAAAGGATATCAGGGTCAACACTTGTTTGGACAGCAATAGTGGGAAGTATTCTGCTGTGACATCATCTAGTAAGGACTATCCTGAGAACACTGCTGTTCTGTTAGACTTAGACTAGGGAATGGTTCGAAAAATCTAACTGTATAAATAAACGGCTTTCTGGTCTGAAGAGAAGTCTTTCTTGTAGTAAGATGATTCTGATTTAAAAGTCACGAACCGGGGTTTCTCAAAGCGTGGTCTCTACCTAGTTTTGAATAAGCGACGCACAGGGTACCCATTAAAAACGCAGCCCCCGAGGTCCCCCTGCAGTCCTGCTGACTCAGAGTCCCGCAGGGGGAGCCCCAGAATCTGCATTTTAACAAGCTCCCCCGGTGACCAGGGTGCCCACTGACCGTTGTGAACCCCCATTAAAACAAAACAAACCCACCCCTCCCATAGCCACAATGCCCCCTGGAAACAAGGACTTTGGCCAGATAAAATAATAAAATGAAGTTTGTATTTATCCCGGGATGCAGAATTGCTCCCCAAGGAAAGCAGCTGGCAGATATTCCTGCTGACGGGAGTCGGCCACGACTACAACAGTTATTTCCAGGCAATGGACAATTCTTCCAGCCTGAATGAAGCTTCAGCTTAAAATAACAATGACAGTTTTGTGCGACAGCAATGAACCTTTCGATTTATCATTCTCCAAAATCATATGGACTGCGTAATGCCATCAGATCCAATAGAGCCTTCCAGCAGCAAGCTGGGCTGTGGTGTAACCTCATATATCACGTCTGGGAGAGTCAGAATAATATCACAGGGCTGGCTTCCATTTTGCTTTTTCTGAACACGTTCCGACTCACTTCACCTCTCAGCATAGATGCTGTACTGCTGACCCCATCCTTTCCTATTCGCTTGTTTTAAATCCTTCTTCTTCAAGTACTTTTCCAAAATCAGCCCCAGTGAGCATGCAAGGGTCTTCAAGAACATGCAGTCCTTCAGAGCCCAATGGGGGATGCCTAAAGCAACCAAGAAAAACAATAATTCATCTCTCCAAATTCCAGAGGAAGAAAAAAAATCCCAGCACGGTAAACAGATGTGTAAATAGATGTGAAGACTTCTTTACAACATCTATCAGTTTGGTTTAGAAAAAAGCGTGATTAAATATTCACTGTAGACACTGGTGAATTCTGGCTTCTCCTTAGTTGGGGGCTGAGGTCAAGGATACCTGGGAGTTCCTTTTCCCTCCGCTCACCCTTCTGCTTTCTGTCTGACCCACAAAGGGCCAGAAGCACACTTTCTCCGCATAGAAGGAAAACCTACTGGGGCATTTCTTCTTTACAACCAAATGCAAAGCTGCCTGCTGTGTAAATAGATGGAACTAAGAGACTAAGTGACACCATTCTCAATGCAAAAGACGTTAACCCTAAGTTTTCACAGCAATGCACTTGAATTCTCAAAGGCTAAAAGAGGCTCACAAAGCCCTCTGCAAAAGTAGGGCTTGTTCCACTGGTGAGCTCAGATTTTGCACTCTTTAGGTCAATCACTGACTCGGGAGGACGTGTAGCTCAGCTGGAAAGCAGGGATCCAGGTGGAAGGCAAACGGTGTTGGGTCAAGTGGATCTGACTAGCCACGAGATACGGGCCCAACATACTTGCAGATTTCCTGATCTGGATGGGACTTCTTACCTCCTCTTAGTAGCCAGACTCCCTTTTTAAGGTAGTGGCTACATTTTCTCACTTGTTCATGGAGCTTGCACAGTTTGAGATTTCTGACTCTCCCATTGTTCATACAAATGGAAATCCTAGCAGTGAGCTCTCCGAGGTTTCTTGTATCAGCCCTTCCTGTCTCTCCACCTGTTTCCTCAACGGCCATTTGCTCCCTTTGCAGCACTCACAGTGATACTCGTGGTCTTAATTACCTAGAAAAGATCAAACTGGAACCTGCTGTCTTCCAGGCTTCCTGACCGCACTGCCCCTACCACATCTTTTGCTCTCTCTGCTGAATAACATCCTGCCAAACTGCAGGGGGACAGGTCGAATAATGGGTTCTATCCTCCCTGGCAAAGATAGGAGCATGCCAGCAAAGCGTGAGGAAGAGAGAGGATCGATTCTGGAATGTATTCTTCAAAGTGGCTAGGAGAGTAAATTTTAAATGTTCTCACCATAACAACAACAACAATGACGATGACAACGACGACGATGACGACGTTCCCCCCTTCAGTGTGAGTTGAAGGCTGTATTGACTAACCTTATTGTGGTAAATATCCTGCAATATACATATGTATCAGATCATCACCTGGTCTTCTATCTTCAATTTATACAATGTTATATGTTAATCATAGCTCAATAAAGCTGGGAAAAAATAAAAAGAGGGCAGAGGTCATTCATTTTCACCCCCATTCTGCACTCCAGTGAAGCTGTCCAATGTGTATTTACATGGACTCCCTTCTGACAGCCTGCTCATCGCATAGCCTGGGAAGAAATGGGTTCAGTGTAAGTAAATGATAATGAGTCTGTTGAAGCATTATACAAAATGGTCCCCTAGTGGCAGGAAAGAGTTAATGTACCTCCCAAAGTGCCTAACTTACAGTCGGGTTGGATTCACTCTGGGAAAACTGGGCTCCACAAACCTAAACCTTGATGAAAGATGTCAGCAAGCTGGGAAGTCAGAAAAAGAGGGTAATTATTTTTTTTTAATCACGCATGAGTACTTTGCTCTGGTGGGTACTAACTCAGTCATTTCTAGTAGGCCAGAGGATGAAAAAGGCAAAGAATGAAAGAAGAGCGACCCAAAGAGAAGAAAAAAGACACAGAGGAAGAGACATGAAAAGAAGAAAGAGCAAGTGACATGTATAGTATTTTTTATTTGTCCTGACTGCATTTGAAATGTCTGAGTTGCAAAAATCGAATCCCCCATGTCTCAAAGCCCCTCCAGGTAGTTGAAAACAGTCACCATCTGACTCCCAGAGGAAGTTAATCCTTGGCTTTTATCAACTACTGTAAACTCTACTTAGTGTTACTAGTTCCAGATATCAGAATTCTCTCCCCAGAATTATATTTTAAGGATCTATGTATCTCTATCTTTTTGCAAAGGCAATAAAAGATCGAGTTTAAAAAAAAATAAACTTCTGGTGTGCTTAAACTTTATTGTTTAATCCCCTAAATTTGACTGCCTAGATCCACACAAGATTGCTAACAATGTCAAGGTCTTTGAGGGCAATGGAGTCTAACCATAGTAGTAATAATGGTGGTGGTGGTGGTGGTGGTCTTTCTCTCGGAACTTTATTAGAATATTCGTTGTTGTTGTTGTTGTTGTTTTAAAAGATTTTACTTATTTGGTTGACAGAGAGAAACAGTGAGAGAGGCAAAACAAGCAGGGGGAGTGGGAGAGGGAGAAACAGGCTTCCTGCAGAGCAGGGAGGCCAATGTGGGGCTCAATCCCTGGACCCTGGGATCATGACCTGAGCTGAAGGCAAATGCTTTAACAGACAGAGCCACCCAAGCGCCCCTAGGGTATTTGCTTTGTAATAGATATGGCATGTTACAACATGGTGAGCCAAAAAATAAAGGTCACTTCATAATAAAACATTAAGTAAACACCCATATCTTTTTTTTTTCATGTATGAACTATCATATCTATTCTAAAAATTTAGGATAAATATATACAAAAAGAAGAGAATTCTCACATAATTCCACCTGCCAGACATAACTATTCTTAACATTTTGGGGGATCTACACGTGCATTTTTTTTTTAAAGATTTTATTTATTTATTTGACAGACAGAGATCACAAATAGGCAGAGAGGCAGGCAGAGAGAGAGGAGGAAGCAGGCTCCCTGCCGAGCAGAGAGCCCGATGCGGGACTCGATCCCAGGACCCTGGGATCATGACCTGAGCGGAAGGCAGAGGCTTTAACCCACGGAGCCACCCAGGCACCCAACACGTGCATTTTTCATATATATTCATTATTGTATATTGCATGTGTATATATACATATATAATTATTGTGTTAAATGAATCTTTGCATACTTTTTTTGCCACACACTCATTTTTCTTTAAAAAAACTACAGTTAAAACAATATATTTTATATGGATCTCTTTTCATTTCATTAATTATGTAAAATCTTAAAAATTATTTTTAATAAATGCATATGTTTCATTATGTGGGTACATCAAATATCATTTACCCAATTTGTCTACTTTATGATCAGATATTTATGTTGGTTCCAATTATCTGTATTTGAAACAATGTTAAGGTAAACATTTCAGAACTAAATATTTGTGTACACTCATGATTATTTTCTAATTCTATTGAATGGAATTATAAGATCAAAGGATTCAGCCTTTTAAAGTTGACTCCTTTTTTTTTTAAGATTTTATTTATTTATTTGACAGAGAGAGATCACAAGTAGACAGAGAGGCAGGCAGAGAGAGAGGGGGAAGCAGGCTCCCTGCTGAGCAGAGAGCCCGATGCAGGACTCGATTCCAGGACCCTGAGATCATGACCTGAGCCGAAGGCAGCGGCTTAACCCACTGAGCCACCCAGGTGCCCCTAAAGTTGACTCTTTTATACTGCCAACTTAATATCCTGAAAGCTTCTACCAATCTGCTCTTCTACCAGCAGTGCACATACATGTATTTTCAAAGTAAAGAGTCAAATAACAGATCCCATTCAAAAAAGGTAATTTTACATTTCTGACCCCCAATACAAATTTGTGGTAGGCAGGAATAACATCAGCAATATGATCATAAAGATTTTCTGTTAGGTTGAAATGATGATGAAGATTAACATGTTTATGAATTAAAGATTTTTCTAGAAATACAAATTTGGTATCTGAGGATTGCTATAATCACAAACAGTAAACATAAGAAGACAGATTACACATCATTGTATGATCAACTTTGTGGGCATAGACTAGAGAGGTCTTAATGCCCATGGTGGCCTAAGGAGCAGACCCAGAGCAGAACATCAAACTCAGTGCTTCATTCACCCATTCACTGGTGCTTTCTTTCAACATTTATTGACTATCCCTGTTTTCACCATACTAGGTGTTAGGTTCCATAGAAGCTCAAAACGAAGAAAAAACTCTTAAATCTAGTTCTTACAATAGACCACATACTTCCCAGAAAATTCTTCAAAAATTCAGAGGCTTCCCATAGTTGTCCAAAATGGTAACTGATCATTTTACAAAACCAAATAAGCAAAGCATATGATTCCTTAATTAATCAACTGATTTACTGAGCATCCCTTCTACATAAGGCACACCAAATACTGTGAAATGGTTTCTGCTCTTAGTAGCTTCAAATCTAACCCAAAAGACGACAATAAACACACATAAAAACTTAAATGGCAACCCATGGTGCAGAAAGAAAGTGCTGCTGGAGAGACTCGACAGACTGAAAAGCCTGGTTTGGCTCTGCACTGTGGTGGCCAGAAGTAGAACTTGGGCTGTGCCTTAACAAATGGTGACGCGCCAATGAATTGGGGTTGGGGTGGGGGGAGCACATCAATGGGCAATCAGCCTGAGCAAAGCCTCAGAAGTTGGTTGCAAGGCATAGTGGGGAGGAAGACCAGTGAGAAACCCAGGAAGACCTTGCCGGAGTGCAGACTTCAGTGCGAAGAAAAGAAGGAAATTCTGGAAAAGCAACTGAAGCCAGACTGGTGCACATGAGGAAAGCAGGGCTAAGGATGTAGGACTCCATCCTAAAGCACTGGGTAACAAGAGACGATTTTAGAGCAACAGGGCGCTGGTGGGGACAGCATTCTAGAAAAATCCATGTCTACAGAGAGCAAGTTGACTTAGAGGTATGGAAGGAAGAGAGATCAACATCGAGAGGCCAGGATGGAGAGGTGCCTGGTGGGCTCAGTTGGCAGAGCATGTGACTCCTGACCTCAGAGTCAGGAGTTCAAGCCCCACATTGGGTGTGGAGCCTACTTTTTATTAATTAATTACCTATTGATTAATTAATAAGAGGGCAGTTTGGAGAACGCAATAGTAAGGTAGGTATGAGGAAATCAGGTGCTCGAGACCAGACAGATAAAAAGGAAGGAGTTCCAAATATCAGAACAGCTGAGTTTGAGGGGGTGGTGGGACTTCCGTCATTCAGTCACCCTTTCTTCATATGGTCAGTTAAAAAACACAAAGGGATGGCAGCACATTTCCTCTCGGGCCCTGGTGCTGTATTTTTTCTCTGTCCCCTGACTCAGAGACAATACTTACGTTAGACAACTGTAAAACCAAGTGTGGATTTGAGTAACCTTTGTTGGGAATATTTTTAACATAATTATTAAAAGCTTTAAATATTAATAAGAGGCAATTCTTCTCCTTTATGAATGCATGCATTACATATAAATTTAGACGCTATTGTGCATTTTGAGATTATGATTCACATACTGTACATCTAACTTTGGAGGAAGTAAGGCTCTAATTAAACATCCTGTGTTTGAAAATGTTGGGATAATTTGCAGAAAATATTTCAAAACTTCTTTAAATGGCTCAGAAGCATTTAAACTTTTAAGAAAGACTATATCTTGGTGAAAAGCATAAATTGTCTACTGTCTTTTTTTTAATGAGAATTTAAGAATGTTTATTAAAAAAGAAATAAATTTTCCATTTCAGCTCATTTGGCTTCATCTGCTATTAAATCCTACATATACCCAGGAGTTACACTGATGTACTTAAATATTGTTTCTGCTTTGAGATTGCCTAATGAGGCAATTAGTGGAACTCCTCAGATAGCTGGACCAAACACTTTTCTGCAGACAGAAGAGGTCCACTCAAGCAACAATGCAAAGTGCCCACACTCTCTGCCCACTTCTATTCAACACTGTGGCTTAGACAAGGTGAGTGGTGGATTTTGGAAGGCGGACAAAACCATGCACTTTGCCCACATAGACAAAAAAGAAGCTTGAGGCCCATGTGTATGAAAACCATGTAAAAAGCCTAATGTTGAAGAATAGAACTTTCTCTTTGTTTCTTTCTGTATTACTAGTTTTGTGCCTGTGCTCTAATCCAAAGCCATCCAAACTGTAGTCTTTGAGAAAACACCTCCTATTACTTATTTATTTTCTTTAAATTATTGTGGGGCGCTTGGGTGGCTCAGTCAGTTAAGCGTCTGCCTTCAGCTCAGGTCATCATCTCGGGGTTCTGGGATCGAGCCCCACATCGGGCTCCCTGCTCAGTGGGGAGCCTGCTTCTCCCTCTGCCACTCCTGCTGCTTGTGCTCTCTCTCTCTATGTCAAATGAATAAATAAAATCTTTAAAAATAAAAAAATAAGTAAATACAGATTATCAAGTTCTTTTAGATTGACTAAAAATTTTTATAAAAATTCATTTTAAGAGAAGCTATAAAAAACTATCATAAATGGAACATCTGAAACACTTGACACAAATAGAAGATAACTATAAGAAGAAATGCCATGACAATAAAGTGCTGTTATTATATACCATGTTATTAAGTGCTATTGCAATGCTATTTTCTGTCAAAGCTGAGAGCCTGAGACATTTTCTTTTTGTTGCAGGGAGAGATTGGCAAAGGCTACAGAGGTGTTAAAGTCGTTTCAGCATCAGGCCAGAGTTTTTTTCCTTGAATAACTTTATCCATCACTAAGGATTAAAAGAGATTTGAAAAATAACATTTTTTTTTACATTTGCACCCAATATGATTATTTATTTACAAACACATGCAGACAAATCACCAGGTGCCAGGCTTGTTCTAAGTAATTAAGAACCATTAATTCATCTCACGGTCATCATGACCCTGGTGAGGTAATGCTATTGTTATTTCCATTTTACAGATGAGGAAAATGAGTCACAAAGGGGCTAAGTCATTAGCTCAAGGTCATAAGGCTAAAGAGTGGCAGATCCAGGATTCAAAATCCTGTGTTTTTCCTGGAGGTTTCTCAACACCACTCCACATCATGTGAGAGTGGGTTTCAACATTATGGGAAGCCATGTTCATACATTATCTAAGATCATAGCAGGTGCCCCCTGAACTGTCAGCCCACACTACGTATATGTCCCATGCCTTGAGGAGTACCACCCTACCATCTGTCCTGACATTCCACCTTCTTGTTGAATCTTCTCTTAGGGCTCAGTCTTCAATGATAGCTTTGTCCCCTCACCCTCTAAAACACTTTCTTTCTGCTACTCTCTCCTGTTAACATTGATCAATTTCAATGGTTACTTGAAGTTTCAATACTAACGAATTAATAGTAAGTAGTATAAATAAATTACATTAGTTTAATATTTTTATATATGTTAATAGCTAATATATATTAGCATATCTGTGAATAATGTAAGAGTGAGTAATATTAACATATTTTTCTCCCCTGGTAGATTTTAAGTCCTTTAAAGGAAATAAATAGTTCATATCTCTTTGAATCAATCATTAAACCTAACAAGTAATTTATAAATGATGTAAAGATAATCATTGTATTCTTTTTTTCAAAGATTTTTATTTATTTACTTAACAGAGAGAGGGAACACAGCAGGGGGAGTGAGAGAGGGAGAAGCAGTCTCCCCGCCAAGCAGGGAGTCCAATGCAGGGCTCAATCCCAGCACTACCTGAGCCAAAGGTAGACGCTTAATGACTGAGCCACACAGGTACCCGATAATCATCATACTCTTATATAGCAATGTTTCCAGAGAAATAATGAGATGTAAGAAAAGAAGCACATAAGAATAAATTTTCCACACACAAAAAATAGAATTTCCAGAAAGAATGAAAGACAGAGAGCCGTGCCGTCCATGCAATGGAATTCTGCCTCGCAAATATTTTGTATGTGATTTGGTAACAAGATGAATTGATAAACTAGCTGTTATCTAGACCAAGTACATTACATTAGCAAGTACATTAGCAAGTACCACTACGTGATTTTACAAAAGAGAAAACTGAGCAACAGAAAGAGCGATGTGCCCAAGAGTGTATAATCCCTATTTGACTGTGGAACTCAGGGCCACCTGTATCCAAGGACTATATGTCCTAAGTATGGCACCTGCACAAGAGGAGATGGGCCAAATACAGATTTACCTCTGAGAAAATCTAAGTTTCACATCATATGTGCTTTCTTATTGTGCTAAAAAACAAATAATATATATTTACCCTCAACAAAATTTTAAGCACACAGTATTGCATAGTTAACTATAACACAACGTTGTACAGCAGATCTTCAGAACTTTTTCACCTTGCATGACTGAAACTTTATACCAGTTGAATAACTCCCCATTGCCCTCTCTCTGCAGCCCCAATCTTTCTGAGTCTATGAATTTGGCTACATTAAACACCTCACATAAAGGGAATCATGGAACTCCTATGGGTTAAATATCCAGAAGTGGGATTGCTGGATCATGTGGTAGTTGTGTTATTTATTTCTGAGGAAGCACCATACTGTTTTTTACAGTCGCCGCCCTATCTTGTGTTCTCATCAACTGTGTTGTGTACAAGGTTTCCGATTTCTCTACATCCTTGCCAATACTTGTGATTTTCTGTATTTTGGTATTTTTATATGAGCCATCCTGATAGGTGTAGATTGATACCTCATTGTAGTTTTGATTTGAATTTCCATGAAGTGAGGGATATTGAGCATCTTTTCATATATCTGTTGCCCATTTGTAAGTCTTTTTTGGGAAAATGTCCGTTTCTTAAAAACATACTATTTGGGTTTTTGTTTTTTTCTATTGGGTTGTTATATATTTTGAGTTTCTTATATACTTTAGATACCAACCCTTTATCAGATAAAAGGTTTGAAAATATTTTCTCCTATTTCATAGGTTGTCCTTTCACTCATGATTGTTTCTTTTGCCATGCAGAAACTTTTTGGTTTGCTGTAGTCCCACTCATGCATTTTTGCTTTTATTATAGGTACTTTTGGTATCATAGTAAAAAAATGGTTGTCAAGAGCAATATTCTGGTGACTTTTCTCTCCTATGTTTCCTTCTAGAAATTTTGTTTCAGGTCTTACATTTATGTCTTTCATCCATTTTGAGTCTATTTTTGTGTATGGTGTAAGATAAGGATCCAATTTCATTCCATCTCATACGAATATGCAGTTTTTCCAACACCATTTGTTGGAGAGACTATCCTTTCCCCACTGTATGGTCTTGGCACCCCTGTGGAATGTCATTTGACTATATAGGCAAGGATTTATTTCTGAGCTCTCTATTTCAGTTTTTCGGTATGCCAGTAGCATACTATTTTGATTACTGTAGATTCGTAATATGTTTGGAAATCAGGAACTGTGAGGCCACCAGCTTTGTTCTTCTTTCTCAAGATTGTTCTGGCCATTAAAGGTCCTTTTGTTTCATATGAATTTTAGCATTTTTTTCTATTTCCATAAAAAATACACTGCGATTATGATAGGGATTTCACTGCATCTATAGGTTGCTTCAGGTAGGTAGTATGGATATTTTAAAATATTAATCTTCTGATATATGAATGTGGCATCTCTTTCCACTTAGTTTTATCCTCTTTAGTTCCTTTCATGAACATTGTATAGTTTTCAGTGTACAAGTCTTTTGCATCCTTGGTTAAGTTTATTCCTAAGCATTTGATTCTTCTTGACGCTGCTTAAGTGAGACTTCTTTTCTTAATTTCCTTTTTGGAGTGTTCATTATCACTGTTTACAAACACAGCTGATTTTTACATGTTGATCTTCTATCCTTCAACTTTGTTGAGCTTGCTTATTTTAACAATTCTTCTTACGGAATTTTTAGGGGTTTCTATGTATAATATCATGTCATCTAAAAACAGAGATAATTTTCCTCTTCCTTTTCAATTCGCATGTCTTTTATTTTTTCTTGCCTGATTGTTCTGACAGTACTTGCAGTGCTAAGTTGATAGAAGTGGTGAGAATGAGCATCCTTGTCTTGTTCTTGATCTGAGAGGGAAAGCTTTCAGTTTTTCACCACCGAGTATGATGTTAGTTTTGGGCTCTTCATATATGGTATTCATTCTTTTGAGGTCATTTCTTTCCATTCTTAGTTTGTTAAGGCCATTTTTTTAATCATGAAAGAGTGCTGAATTTTGGCAAATCCTTCTTCTGTAACTAATGAGATGATCATGTGATTTTAATCCTTCATTCTGTTAATATGGTGCATCACATGGGCTGATTTTTATATTTTGAACCATTTTTGCATTCTATGGGTAAATTTTACTTGGTCATGCTGTGTGATTTTTTTAATATGCTGTTTAACTCAGTTTGTTAGTTTTGTTTAGGATTTTTGCATCTATATGCCTCAGGGATATGAACCTATAATTTTCTTTTCCTGTGGTGTCTTTACCTGTCTTTTTATTAGGCAAAATGTTGACCTCATCAAATTAATCTGAATGTGTTCTCTTCGTTAAAGTGTTCTCTTCAATATTATAGAAGAGTTTGAGAAGGATTGGCATTAATTCTTCAAATGTTTTGTAAATTTCACCTGTAAAGACATCAGGTCATGAACTTTACTTTGTAGAGAGTTTTTTGATTACTGATTCAATCTCCCAACTCATTATAGGTTGGGTCAGTCTTTCTCTTTCTTCATGATTCAGTCTTTGTCAATTGTATGTTTCTAAAAATTTATTCATTTCTTCTGAATTGGTTATCCAATTTGTTGGCATATAATTGTTCATAGTCTCATGTTCCTTTTTATTTATGTGGTAAAAATTGTGTTTTCTTTGTGTTTTGTTGAATTTTTATAGTGGTATGCTTTGAACCTTCATTTTCTTTTGTATATATTTTATAGGTTTTTTTTGTAGTTATGATAGGGGTTGCATAAATTATCTTACAGTTATAAAAGTCTATTCTAAATGAGTAACAAATTGACTTCAAATGTAGACAAATACTCTACAATTTACTCAGCCCCACACATTTTATGACATTGAAGTCATAAATTCTTTTTATTTTGTGTATCTGTTAATATTTTTAACATTTTTATACTAGTTATTTTTATACTTCTATCTTCTAATTTCTATACAAGATTTAAATTAAAGTTCACAGTATTACAGTATTCTGTATTTATCTATTTTTTTACCTTTAACAGTAAGCTTTATACTTTCATATGCTTATGTGTTGTTGTTTAATATCCCTCATTCCAACTTAAAGGTCTTCCTTTAGCATTTCTTCTAAGACAGGTCTAGTGGTGAAGAATTCCCTCAGCTTTGTTTATCTGGAAAAACCTTTACTTCTCCTTCATTTTTGAAGAATATTTTTGCCAGATATAGTTCCTGGTAGGTAGGGCTTTTCTTCTTCTTTCAGGGCTTTGAATATACCATCTCAATTCCTTCTGGCCTGCAAGCTTTCTGTTGAGATTCTGCTCATAGCTTCATTGGGATTCTCTTGTACATAACACATCATTTTTCTCTTGTTGCATTCAAAATCCTCTCTTTCTTTGACTTTTGACTTTTGGATTGTGTGTCTCAGTGTGGATTTCTTTTGGTTCCCCTTAGTTGTAGCCTACTGAGCTTCTTGAATCAGAACGTCCATTTCCTTCCCCAAATTTTGAAGTTTTCAACCATTATTTCTTTACATAAGCATTGTGTTCTTTTCTCTCTCTCTCTCTCTCTCTCTTCCTTTTAGGAATCCCAAAATGTGTATCTTTTTGATGGTGTTCCATAGCCTTTTGGACTTTCATCACTTATTTTTGTCTTTTTTCTCTTTGATCCTCTGACTGGATAATTTCAAATAACATGTTTTTGAGGTCAGTGGCTTTTTCTTCTGCTGATCAAGTCTGCTGTTGAGCCACTATAGTGAATTTTTCATATAGTGAATTTTAGTTATTGTATTCCTCAGTTTCAACATTTCTGTTTCAGTTTGTCTTTGTTTTTGTTTTTTATTTTTGTCTACCTCTTTGTTGATATTCTTGTTTTGTTCATGCATTATTTTCTTTAGCTCAAAGAGAATTTTTATTTTTAATTCTTTGTCAGGTATTCATATTCTTCATTTATTTAGAATCAGTTCCTGGAGGTTTATTTTGTTCTTTTCCTTGGGCCATGTTTCCCTTTTCCTTCATGTGTCTCAAATTTTTGCATTGCCATTTGTGCTTTTTAAAAAAATAGCCACTTTTTGCAGTCTCTATGGACTGGCTTTATACAGAGAAAGACCCTCGCCAAACAGATTGAATAGAGATTCTGAGAGCTCCTAAAACCTCTTTTTGAGTGATTCATCTTCACTAAGACTGTGCCTATAATTTCTCAATTAAAGAGGTTTGCTGATTTCTTATTCAGGAGCTCATAATCTCTCTCTCTCTCTCTCTCTCTCTCTCTCTCTCTCTCTCTTCCTCTCCCTCTGGTGTTGATCTGCAGCACTGCAAGCTCTCTGGTTTTACAGAAGTAAGCTGCCCCCACTCTCCCTTGTTGTCAGCAGCCACCAGACATCCAAAGTATGCCAACTCCATGTCAGCACCCCAAGTCAGACAAGACAGATATTGGTCCCTTGGGCAGCTCTCTGAAAAGCTGGAACACTGGATATACATTCAAGTCTTCTCTTTCTCCCTGAAGAAGAAGTAACAAAATAGTGTGCTCTTTTCTGGCACTGAGCTCTGCCGTCTTGGAGAAGGGACTGACATTGGTAAAGGGAAATTGCTCTTCTTACCTGTTTTGATGTAGCTATTTTCAGCTCTGTACTCACCTTGGATACTGTAATTTCTTAACTGGATTCTGGAAATCTCATAAGTATATTTTGGTTCATATATAGTTTTAAAATTGGTGTTTCTGAGAGAGAACAAGGGATGAGACTTCCCTTTCTATAATCTTGCTGATATCACCTTTTGCTTTTTTTTTTTTTTTTTTTCATTTTCTTTCAGTAGAGTACTTTGGCTGGAATTATTTAAAAATAAATTTTGTATTGCAATACCAGGGAGGAAATATTGTGAGTTAAACTGATTCTAAATGGAGTAAAAGATTTTGGATGGACTCCCAAATTGGTGTCTCATTCCGACTTCTTACATACCCACATTTACAGTTGATTACCAAGATATCCTCTGACTCAAATGATTATCATGGGTTTACTGAAATAGCTTAACTCACTAAGATACAAACAAAAATCAATTTTATTTTTCCGTATTTTTTCATATATCACCACCTCCATAAATCCACTCAGTAACTCTTTCTCTCTCCAAACTTTTGAGATTTGGGGAAAATAAGATAGCTTTTCTTATAACTCTCAGGTATTAGTTATATTTTCTTATAACTCTCAGGTATTATTTTAAAATAATAAAACACCGCATCCAGTCTAATTTCAAAACTCCAAATTCCAATCTAATCTATAACATTATCCCTCGCCCAACTCAGGTCTGATATAGGCCAAAGAGCCTAAATTAGCAGAGGGAGCATGGATGATTTCACCCTGTCCCCATTTCCTACCTTGCTTTTCTACCGGTTTCCCTTTCATTGTGGTGTATCTGAACTGGAACAGTGGACAGGAAAGAGGTTAGAGCAGAATTAGTCTTAACTTGAATTTGGTGTTAGTGGATGCTTTTTGGATTTTGTGAAGATCTTTACCATCACTGGGGATCTACTGTCTCAGTTCTCTTGACACAGACAAGACTTCTTTCAGTGGCTGCTTATGATCCCCCAACCTCTGACTTCCAGTGGTTGCACATACATACCACATTCCCACTAGAGAGTCGTTTTGGCCCTATGACAGTTCTCTTAAATATATATATCCCTTCTACTCTCTTCTGACTTACAGAAAATATCATAAAGCTTTGAAATGTTGCAAGTCTTATTTCTTTGCTTTGCCACCAGCAGACTGCCTCAGCTAAACTTTGCCCTACTTAGGCATTCTAAATCCTGCATCTCTCAAATTCCATGATGGCATACTTATCCCGCTCTTCAAATGGTTCTCTTGGACTCCTCACTTGGCTTGAGGTGAGGACAGGGTATCTCCCCTTCCCTCCCTTATACTGATCATTCTCTCTAAAAAAGTCCTTACCACCAGCCTCTTTAAGTTCTGGGTGAATTCAGGGCCCTTGACAGAATTCAAGTATAAAATTCAGAATAAAACTCCCTGAGCAAACTAGGAGCAGAAGGAAATTTCCTCAGACTGATAAAAAAAAATTTTTTTAATCCTACAGTTCTCATCATACTTTATGGAGAATAATTAAAGTCTCTCCCCTAAGACTAGAAATCAGGTAACATGTCTCTTCTCACTAGTCTTATTCAACATAGTGTTAGAAGTCTTAGCCAGTGTAATAAGGCAAGAAATGGAAATAAAAATCATAATAAGAAAAGAACTAAAATGGTCACTATTTGCATATATTATAGAAAATCCCAAGGAAACTAACAAAACAAAACTCTAGAACCAAAAAGTAAGTATAACAAGGTTACATAAAAAGCCCATCACATTTCTCTGTGTTAGGAATGGACAATTGGAAAGTGAAATTGAAAACAACTTACATTTGCAGTCACTCCAAGAAAAATAGAACACTTAAAGTACAAAACTAACAAAATGTGCACAGCATCTGTATGTTGAAACTTTAAATGCTAATGAGAAAAATGAAAGGGTATCTAAATAAATTGATAGAACCACTGTGTCATGAATTGGAAGACTCAACAAACTGATCTGTAAGTTTGATGCAAATACCATGAAAATACTGGGAAGATTCTTTTTAGATATAGACAAGCTGATTCTAAAATTTAGATGGAAAGATAAGGAACTAGAATACTCAAAACATTTTGAAAAATTGGAATAAAGTTGGAGGAATCACACCACCTGATTTGCTATATGAAATATAGCTACAATAATACAGACAGTATGGTATTAGCAGAAGAATTGAAACAGAACCACAGAACAGAAAATCAAGAAACAGATCCAAACAAGTACAGCCAATTAATTTTTGACAAAGGTGTAAAAGTTGTTCATTGAAGGATATAATCTTTTCAACAAATGGTTTTGGACTATTTGGACAATCAGGCAGAAACAGAAGGAAAAAATAAAAGAACAGTGACTGAAGCTTCACACTACATAAAAATTCATTTCAAAATGTTTCATCAATTTAAATGTAAAGCATACAACTATCAATCTTTTAGAAGAAAACAAAGAAAAAATGTTTGCAACCTAGGGTTAGGGGATCAGTTTTTAAACTCAACACCAGAGACAAAATATCTAATAGCCAAATAAGAAATTAGACTTCATGAAAAATAAAAACCTTTGCTCTGTGAACTACTCGGCTAAAAGGATGAAAGACAAGGTATAAATTAGGAGAAAACTATACAAATCACATATTTGATAAAGGGCTCATATATGGAATATATAAAGAACTACAAACTCAAATGTAAGAAAACAAACAATTCAATTATAAAATGGGCAGCATACTTAAACAAATGCTTTGCCAATACAGATGGCAAATAAACACATGAAAAGATTTCAACATCATTAGCCATCAGGGAATTGCAAATTAAGACAACAATGAGATACCATTACACACCTATTAGAACAGCTAAAATTTTTAAAAGTACTGTCAGTACCAAATGGCAGCAATGATGTAGATAAACTACATCTTTCACATACTCTTGGTGGGGATGTAAAATGGTACAGCCATTCTGGAAACAGTTTCATAGTTTCTTGTAAGGTTAAATGTATATTTTTCACATGACCTGGCAATTACATTCCTGGATATTTATCCTAAAGAAATTAAAAATGTGTTTATAGGAAAAAACCTATACATGAATATTTATAGAGGTTTTATTTGTAATAGACAAAACGTGGAAATGAGTCAAATGTCCTTTAACAGGTGAATGGGTCAACAAAGTGTTCTGCACCCATACAATGAAACTCTATTCCACAATAAAAAGAAACAGATTATTGATAAATGTAACCAACCAGATGTATCTCAGGGTACTTATGCTAAGTGAAAAAAGCCAATCTCCAGGGGTTATATATTGTACAATTCTGTTTATATAGCTATCTCAAAGAAATAAAGTCATAAGGATGGAGAAGAGACCAGTGGTTACCAGAGTGGGAAAGAATAGGACTCTTAAGAGGTAACATGAAGGAAGGATGCCTGGGTGGCTCAGTGGGTTAAAGCCTCTGCCTTTGGCTCAGGTCATGATCCCAGGGTCCTGGGATTGAGCCCCACAATGGGCTCCCTGCTCAGCAGGGAGCCTGCTTTCCTCTCTCTGCCTGCCTCTGTGTACTTGTGATCTCTGTCTGTCAAATAAATAAATAAAATCTTTTAAAAAAAAATAAGAGGTAACATGAAGGAGAAATTAATCACAAGAGAAATTTTCATAGAAATCTACATTTTTAAAAGTTCATATAAAAACTTGTGAAATCTGAACCTCCCAGACTTATCCCAGCATTGATAATATTGTACTGATGATAGTTTCCTGGTGTTGACGACATACTATGCTTATGTAAGATATTGTCATTGGGGTTGTCCGGGCAAAGTGTCCATGGAACTCTCTACCCTGTTTTTGTCATTTTTTGTGGGTCTTAAACTATTTCAAAATAAAAAGTTATTAAACACAGACACATGCACACACAGATATGACAGTGTCCCTTCCCTGTTGTAATGATGGCACTTTGCCAATAGAATTAAGCCCACATTACTTAGCATAATTTTCAAACTCTTCAAAATGTTTTCCAAGCCTACATTCTCTGTGGTGTCTTCTACAGATTCTCTTCTACTCCCCCCATATACCCAAGGCTGCTCCTTTCCAAATACCCTGGGTTTATCATGCAGCCACATCATTGCACAGATTGTTGCTTCCCTTCTTTCCCCTGACAAACCCTCACCCGCGGTGCTCGTATAGAGGGAGAATCCTCCTTCTCCTCTTCACTTTCTGGCATCTTCCCTTAGAGAAGGAAAATGCCCATGACACCCCATAGAAGTCTTTGGGATGGTACTGCACCTTCCTCTTCATTCCTGACCTTCTTCCCCTCAAAGACAGAAGAGGTTAGCAGCAGCTAATCTGATGGAGGAAAACCTAATGTTCACAGGATGGAACAGAGTGAAATCATAGTATTTGTCATTCTCTGACTGACTTATTTCACTTAGCATTATACTCACTAGCTCCATCCATGCTGTTGCAAATGGCAAGACTTCATTCTTTTTGTGGCTGAATAATATTCCGTTGTATATACACAGACCACATTTTCTTTATCCACTAGTCAATCAATGGACACTTGGGCTGCTTACATATCTTGGTTATTGTAAATAGTGTTGCTATAAATATATGGGAGCATATATCCCTTTGAATAAGTGGTCTCGTATTTGGGGGGGGGGGGCGGCAAACACCCAGTAGTGCAAAGGATGGATGATAAGGTAGTTCAATCTTTAATTTTTGAGGAACCTCCACAGTTTTCCACAGTGGGTGCACCAGTTTGCATTCCCACCAAGAGTGCAATAAGGCTCCTTTTTCTCCACATCCTCACCAATGGCTCAATTTTTTTGTATGTAAAACTCCAACAGTCAGAACCCTAGAATGAAAGAGATGTAAGTGGTAGCATTTGATCTTCAAATCAGACCTTAAAACTCTAGCAGAAACTCAAGTGTCCTTTCCTCTGTGAAGCCTTTCCAGCCTTCACGGGCACTCAGCCACCCTGTCCTCCATGTCCCCAGAGCACCTGGATTATAGCCCATGATGTAATAATGCACTGGAGATGATATTCACTGAACTGTGAACTCAAGGGCGGGACCCCCTCAGTTTCTTTCAGCTTTGAATTTACAGCAAATTAAAGAGAGTATAGCATATAGATACCTTAAAAAGGCCCCCATTTAATTATCAGAAGGGCAAACACATGCCATTAGAAAGAGCCCTGGGGCCAAGAATCATTTGCTGCAAAACACCTCCGATACAAGGCCCTATACGTAAGAAGAGAGGAGGAAAGATCTCTGAGAGTATTCAAGATGGCAGGTACCTTAAAGGAACAGAACTCCATTTTAACCAAACATGAAGTCAGAAGGGGAAAAAATGGAGAAAAATTTCTATGATAGACAGTTGCTGAACAGAGCCAGAGGCAGCTGAATTGGACCACAAAGCACTAGCATTTGTCCCTGGAAAACTCCTTAAGTGAGCATGCCGAAGAGGGCATTCAGCCCCGTTATCCAGCAAGGTCTCTTTTCCTACCTGACTTCCCTCTTTCTCTGTGTCTAGATATTCTCTTTCATTGTATCCTGGAGTTTTGTCCTGTCCACCACACATTTATCCACACAAAACTATAAAGCAGTATAGAAGGCATCATCAATGGCACAGAGGGTCAATTCAAGTCTAGTTTCTCTGTTTCTACCATCAGCAAGCAGACCTGTCTTCAGTAGGGCAGCCCAAATGCATTCATTTTCCAATGTGCCAGGAAGATTTCTCTGGAATCGAGCAGTTCACTGTGTTGAAGTTGGGTGTGTGGTTTTTTGGTTTTTGTTTTCTTTCTAGAAACATTCTAGCTAGCTAACACTGAATTTATGACTTTGCAGAATTCCCTGAGAATAGGTGAAGTGAAAAATCGTACCCATGTTGTCAACAAATTCCAAGAATAACGTTCCTGTCTATCCATCCATACAGGGAAGTTTACATGCCATAAACATATGGATGAAAACAGTAATTCACTAGCATCACAAGAAGGTAGTTTGTTTTTTTTTTTTAAGTGTGGGAAAAATACAGTAAATTTTAAGGACTATGAGAAAAAAGTAGGATATAATCTTCCTGCCATAATTTTGCATCTTATGCCTCACTCATTGTAAAATACATTTGGAACATGTAAGTAAAATATAAAATGCTTATAAGCAGGTAAAAAACTCTGAATCCCATAAGAAGAGAGTAAACTTTATCAGTGTATTTAGAACAGAGACATATTACATAATGCATACATTTTATTATTCTTACATACTCCTATGGCTGTTTACTTTTCTCATCATGGGTGCTTATTCTTACACATGCCATGCCTGTGTACACAATATTTTTCAAAAAAGCATTTTTTTTTTTACTTAACATTGCCTTAACTTTATCTTTTAGGAAGGATATGTGTGTGACAAGAAATTATAACTAGACAGACCATCCCAGCATAACCAGAGATTCTCTCTTCTAGCTGTGCCTTCTCGCGTAAGACTCACCACAGAGAAAGGTCTTGTTCTAAAATTTTCACAGATTTTCATGCTAATAATTTTCTGTGCCTGCACACCTGAAAAATTGGACTTTGGTCAAAATTGTTCTGGAAAAATAGAACTCAAAGATCGGCAAACATCTTAAAAATGAATCATGCTATCTTTACATTTTAAATACACCCTTCTATTGTTTCTCAACCAGAGCCATTAAAATGGTGGGCAGCCAATAAGTATTATTGGCGGTTAAAAACCATACGCATATTCAATGATCCCTGCTGTGGTAAGTTAGGTGGAGCAATTATTTTTTGACCCTGCTCCTGAGAAGGAGAAACTGAAGAGGAGGAACACTTAACCGAAGTTATCACCCTTAGAGTCATGGGTAGATTCCGGGCTGAGATGGGGGATGTGTCATTCCCAAGACACACCACACCACAGTCTTCCCTGCTCTTCCACTGGCTGGGGAGATAACAGCTATTTAGAGATATTAAGTAAAATAATAACAATGCATTTTATTTACAAGGCACTTATCCTCCACTGGCATGCAAGGTGTCTGCCTGGAAGCACAGCAGTGAGACAATTAAACTTTATTGAGCTGTCT